>NW_006922163.1:73418-91913 GCF_000298275.1 Orycteropus afer afer
CAATTCTGTATCCTTCCCTTCAAGGCTCAGGGGTCCAAGATTATCTTCTGTGTCTGTGTTAATTGGTTTCCCTTTTCTTTGTTGAAGAGGGTCTTTGCAATCCTTCTGCCTAGTCTGCCATCTTGCCGGAACTCTTGTGGACTTATTTTAATTGCCTTCAACTTCAACTTCAACTTCAACTTACATATGAGCAGTTGGTGGTCTGTTCCACAGTCAGCACCTGACCTGTTTTGGGTGAAGATACTGAGCTTCTCCATTGCCTCTTTCCACAGATGTAGTCAATCTGATTGCTGTATATCCTGGTGAGGTTCACATATATAGCCACTATTTATGTTTTTGAAAATAGGTATTTGAGATGAATAAGTTATTGGTCTCAACCAAATTCTAGCATGCACTCTCTAGCATCATTTCTATCACCAATACCCTATTTTCCAGTTACTGGTGATTCTTCTTTCATTCCAACTTTTGCACTCCATTCACCAGTGATAATCAACACATCATGATTTCTCATTTGGTCAATTTCAGACAGCAGAAATTAGTAAAGATATTCAATTTCCTAGTCTGCCTTTGGTGGTTGTTGGTGGTTAGTGTTTAAATTTGCATAATAGTAGTATTAACTGGTCTTCCTTGTAGACTTATGGATATTTTCCTCTCACTTCCAGCATTGTACTGCAGGATAAATCTTGAAATATTCTTTGTGGTGATGAATGCCACACCATTCCTCTTCAATGTGTCATTCTTGGCATTTTACATCATATGATTGTATGATTCAAAATGGTTTAAGTCAGTCCATTTTAGCTCACTAATGCCTAGGATATGAAACTTTATGTATTCTATTTCATTTTTGACAAATTCTAATTTTCTTAGATTCATACTTCTTACATTCCATGTTCTAATTATTAATGAATGTTTCCCGTTTTGAGTCATGCCACATCAGCAAATGGAGGTCCTGAAAGCTTTACTCCATTGCAGTCATTAAGGTCAAATCTACTTTCAGAAGGCAGCTCTTCCCAAGTCATACTTTGAGTGCCTTCTCACCTGAGGGTCTCACCTTCTGACACTATGTCAGATAATGTTTCAGTGCTGTTCATAAAGTTTTTCAGTAATATGTCAGACAGCATTGCATTGCTATTCATAAGATTTTCACTGGCCAATTCTTTGAGAAGTGGATGGCCTTTTTCTTCTTCTGAGTCTGTCTTAGTCTGGGAGCTTGTACACCATGGGTGACCCTTCAGATATTTGAAATACTGGTGCCATAGCCTCCAGTCTCACAAGTATGGCAAACTTACACGAGTAATGGTAGATTCATTTTTAATAAGATTTTTTTTTCCATCTGACTTCTCGTTCTACCCCTATGAGCTTATAATTTCTGGGGAACTAGCTTTCAAACTAGGAGATCTGGTAACATAGTGCCTAAGGAATTCTACCGCTAACCAGAAGGCTGGTGGTTTAAATCCACCATCCACTCCTTGGAAGGAAGATTGGGTGATGTACTTCCATAGTGATAGCCTCAGAAACCCAAGGAGGGATCACTATGAGTCAGATCTGACTCAACGGCAGTGAGTGAGTTGAGAGCTTTCAAACACTCTTCCTTGTTCAAAGCAAAGGATGAAAACAGAATCAAGGTAGGATAAGCACATAAACCATAGATTTAATGAGACCAGGTATAACTGATTTTAGGTTTATCAACCATTTAATGGTCCTTTAAATTTACTACAATTTTAGCTTCTCACATGAAAAATGATCATGTGGTTACCATTCAGACCAAGTGTTTAACATTTAGACCAAATGTTTATAAACAACTGTTTGGAATAAGCAACCAATATTTGATTTGCAAACATTATCTCCTAAGTGTTGGCTGGAAGTGAGATTTGTATTGTCTAAGAGTCTATTATTGATGTCAGAGAACTTTAAATCTGCAGATAGAGCAATTTATATTCACTGTGGCTGCGACCATAGCAGCTGATTTCTTAAATTATTTATGCAAAAAAAGCAAATTGTTCTCTTCTTTATCTGAAATTATGCCAATTGCATGCTTAACAAGGCTAAACTTTTCACTGAAAATTCAGCTTCTTTTTCAAGATTGTATTTTTTATCTTGTCACTAGCTGTTCACACTGATGAAGATAAATCATGATCACATAGCACAATGTTTTGCATGGACTTTTGAGAGCGTAATAGCTAGAAGCTGTGATAGCATATTCTGCAAGACAAACTTAACAGGTTATACTTTAGTCCGTAGGCTATTAATGCTTCTTGGATTTATGCTGCTGAATAAACAAGTTTGGGACATTATTATTTTTGATTAGCAAGATATATTCTCAGTCAAAAAAATGGTTGGGTTAAAAGACTGTCATCCAAAATCTGTTTGCTATGAAACTAATGAACTTTGTATGCCAAAGAAAACTCGCATATCAGAGTTAAGATTTGCTTTTCTAAGGAAATTGAAAGGAACAGAGTCCAAGTGGTTTACAAGAGACACAAAATTCTAGAAAATGAGAATTTTGGGAGACATTAATAATCATCGAACTGAAAGCAAAACAACAAACAGAGCAATCATATGTACCAGATATTTTGTGAGATTTTTAAAACATAAATTGTCTCATGGTTAGCAACCCTCTGTGCAGTAGGCATGATTGTCCAGATTCACATAGAAATAGTGCCTCAGTCACAGCCAACTAGGAGTTGATCAAAAAATAGAACTGGACCTCTGAAGTTTTATTTTTGTACAGTAGGATTTTGACATAACCTAAGAATTATTCATTTCCAAGATTCTCTGCATTACAAGAAAAAGGGTGTACTATTTTACATTTTTTAGCATCATTGACAGGATGTTAATTGGTTTCAATAGGTCTTCCCCTTTTGTTACTCAAATTGAAAGTGTGGTTAGCTCTTTACTATAAACTTCATGATCCCCAACAAAGAAACATGCACAATTTCCATAGCTGACGGCAGAAGCAAAATGCTTTGGAGACAAAATAAACAAAAATTAGTGTTTTGAGCTATGAGTTGTGTGAGAATTCCAAAATTGAGGCACTTAAGTTGTATCAGAATCATTGGGTCAGGTCTAAGCTCTGATTCCATTTTTACTTTTGCTTATTTCTCTTGCAGCCATCAAATGCTAAAACAGACTTAAGTGCATAACAAAGGATTTCCCCTGTAACTGTCAAACCCTTAAACAGACTTAAGTACTTAACAAAAGAAATATTTTTTCTCTGTGGTTAAACTAAAGGTATGCAAAGAATGTTCCTAAAGGGGCAAGATCATCTTCTGAAATTCCCTCAGTAGAACTCAGGAAAAGTTTTAAGAAAATTACCTTATGACCACTATGTCAAACCTCCCTTGTTGTTGTGTGCCATCGAGTCGTACCCGACTCATAGCGACCCCTCCTTGGGTTTCCAAGGCAGTATCACTATGGAAGTAGATTGCCCCATCTTCCTTCTGAGGAGTGGCTGGTGGGTTTGAACCGCCAGCCTTCTGGTTAGCAGTCAAGTGCCTTAGCCACTACGCTACCAGAGCTCCCAAACCTCCCTCAGTCACATATTAAACTAACCAATCTAAATAGCCCACATATGTGTTTCCAACCAATTCCTGTAAGGTCTCTGCTTCAAGTTGTCCTGTCTCTGGCTTTCCTGACCTTGCACCTTCCATTCAGAATGTTGTACCTTTAGTCTTTGATTTTACCTTCTAACTATGATTGTTCTACTGCACTATTTTGAAACATTTGATTTCATTTTCTGAGATCAGTTGTGTCCCTGGTTATAACTGCTCTGAACCTTCAGTAAATCTCTTTACTTTTGTTTGAACAGAATATATACCTTCTTACTCATTGACATATTCTTATGTCAGTTGAGTGGGATTTGAAGGCACATTTCCTCTAGCAGCCCCAGGGACATCGAGGACCTGGAGCTTTGGTACCAAGAACAAGTGCTGTGAAGCTCATGCATCTTTATGGATTCCTGGGAGTTGTTCCTTGTAAAAGGTCTCTCAAATTGAGCTCCACTTCCTTGCATTGAATTCTTCAAGATTTATTGTTGACTTTCTTTTCTTTCATTTCCAGCTTGCTCTAATCAGTTTGACAGGTATTTTGCCAAATTAATTTTGGTGTGGCTGTTACCACAAGACTCTCAAGTCTAATAGCACAGACTTTATGAGGATCAATATTTTAGTCCATTGAGTTTGAACTCATTTATTTTTCTTTAGTGTACTTTCAGGTTTTCTAAAACATGTAATTCATCGTTTTAGTAAGATGAGAGTGCCAGTTCTTAAGACTTGGCAGGACCAATTTTGAGCAGAGCAGTTGCTCATATGAGGAAAGGATTTGACCCGCATATTTGCCTGTTACTGGAGTGCTGGCATGACTCTACTAAGGCAAATTTACAACATCAATGTTCCATTTAATGTTCTTTTGACCTAGAAAAACTGTATTTTCTGCACAGTCAATTAGAAAGGAAAGGTTTCCAAAGTCAACAAATGTAATGGAACACTTATTTTGATTGGTTCATGAAAGGCTCTAAAAGACACCAAGAAAGCAGGCTAGCTTCCATTCAAGGTAGTATTTCTAAAGTAAGTAAAAGACAAAAGGAGTTAGATGTCAGGTGTTTACCCTCATTCCCTCTGCTGATTCTATCCTATCTCTCCCTACATACTAACAATTCTCAAAACTTTCTTCCATAAGGAATCTGTTCAGCAGGAAAAATCTTTCTCTGAAACGTCTTTTAAAATCTGACTTCCAGGACTTGGAGTTCATACTAGGGAGACTCCCAAAGAGCTCAGGGTGACCTTTGTTACTTGGACTTATACTGAATTACATAGCATTGTTAAAGATCTTCCAGACATAAAGGACCCTTATACCTTTGGTTGGGCAATCCTACTTCTGTAGTGATACTGCCTCAGAAACCCAAGGAGGGGTCGCTATGAGTCAGGGCCGATTCGACGGCACATAACAACAACAACAACATACTTTTGGTAAAGAATGTAAGTTCTTATTCAAGCTTACCCACCCATATTACCTGATTTATATAAGTTGATCCACATGTTAATAAGCCCTGGAATGCTCATTTATGGTTGGAGCATGCTGACTGGAAAGATACTGAACTTAGTCTAGCCTTAGATATGAGTAAGACAGCTGATTGCTCCGAGAAGCCTAGAAAAAAGGGAAGAATTTCTTGACGTCTTTAGCTCTACTAATGTAGTGGTTAAGGTATTTGGCTTCTAATCAAAAGGTTGGTGGTTCAAACCTACCAGCTGTACCATGGAAGATAGATGGGGTAGTCTGTTTCTGTAAAGATTTATAGCTCTGGAAACCTAATGTGGGTCTCTCTGAGTCAGAATTGACTCGACGGCAGTGAGTTTTAGTAAAGCTTTTATCCCTATGATAGACTGGACCAAAATTCACTCTTGCATACAGAATAAAGACGAAAGTGTTTATGGTTACCAAATTGGCTCCTTTAGAGATTTACTGAACATTCTGGGCTTATTCCTTTACTCCAGGGGCAATAGAAGATTTTAATACAGACTTTATGTTTGGCATTACTCCTCAGCTTTTAGCTTCAGTAAAAAGCCATCAGTTGAATTGAAAGACCATTGCAATGGCCAAGCTGACTGGTATAGCTCATGAATTTGCTCAAACCTTAGAAACTAAACAAACTGCCAAGGCTAATAAATTGATGGCTTTAGAATTTCAAAAATTATAGTCTCCTAATAAAAAGAGATCTAAGTCCTTCAGAGACACTAAACATTGTACTGGTTATTATTGTAAAAATTTTGGGCATTTTAAAAAAAGATTATATAAAGAATAAAATGGGTAATATACCATTTCTTTAAACTCAATCAAATAATAGTTAAGGAGTTCTGGGGACAAAACATGGGCTTTTCCTGTAGTGACTTTAAATACTAAAAGAGAAGCAATTATTCAAGTTAATAAGGAAATTTGTAAATTTTTAATTGACGGTGGTACCACCTTGTCCACCAGCAAACCCACATGTTTACAGAATCCTTTCCCTGGAGTACCAAAATCTCTAAAATTGTGGGTATTGCTAATTAAGAACAAACTTTATCCCTCTAAGTCTGTTCCCATATCTTTTGGACCTATGGAGAATCTACCTCTTTATTCTACTTAGTCATGATACCTCAGTTAACTTAACAGAAGACATTAGCTAGTTGCAGTTGTTATATACAAATTAATGAAAAGGGGAAAATATTAGAACTTCCCGACGATCACCATGAACTTGAAGGAATCTCACAGGAGATTTTTTGTTAGTTACAATCATTTACTTTACCTCTACAGGAAGGAAGGTTCTTTGCTCCTTTTACTCCTTCAGACTCTCTCTTTTCATTAACAAAACCCTCATGAGCCACAACTTCCACAGATGTTGACTGGGTGCTGTCAGCAGACTCCATTGTAATTCAAGTCAATACCTCCAAATCTTCAACTAAAATCCCTCAATACATTTTAAAATGAGAGGTAAAAGAAGCATTTAGTCCAACAATTCAAGAACTTCTGGCTAAAGTTTTATTTGTTCCCTGCACTAGCCTCTGTAACACTCTTGTTTTCCCTCTGAAAAAGCCAAATAATCACAGATAGAGATTTGAACAGAATCTATATGCCATTAATTGTGGATAGGCTGTGGTTCATAATCCACATTTACTCCTTTCTCACATGTGATAGTTACAGTTGTGTCTCAACTTGGCCGGGTCTGGTTGAGTGGCTGGGGAGCTGGTGGTAGTTATTCCCCATAATGAGACTGGCAATCAACTCCATGATGGGATCTACAACAAGCAGCTGAATAGCTGCTTTAGGGATGTGGTCTGCTTTCCATATATAAGAAACATCTTTGGGAATGGTCTCTAGCTTATGGCACACTTGAACCCTGCATGCAATTGAGTCATTATTTGACAGCCTGCTGTGCTCTGTTGATCTTGGGACTTTCAATGGACTTGAATTAATGGCTTGCTGTGTTGTTTGGTAACATTGGGACTGTGCCATTTTATTTGTTGACCTTGGGCTTGTTAGCTTCAGTAGCTAGTAGCTAGAGTGAAGAGATGCCTCTAGCTTCAGTGGGCCATGAGCAAGAGGCAGAGCTGAAGCCCAAGGTTGAAGGGCTGTCACATAGCCCCTAGAGCCTAGCACTTGGAATTCGACTTCTAGCCTCCAAAAATTGTAAGAATAAACTCCTGTTTGTTAAATCCATCCCATTTGTGGTATTTTCTGTTAGCGCAGCACAGAAGTAACCAAAATATCATATGACCACAAGTCTCATATTTTAGAGTGATTTTTCTTTATAGTGCATTTGTCAGGATTTCCATACATCATGATAGCTGCAGTGTGGTTAATTACATGGCTTTTCTAGCCATTATCTTTGTACCTCCCACTTTGCCATGAGGAACTGAGCAGCTGATTGTTAAAGTTATCCACTTGGTGTATTTCTGTTGGAACAGTATGAAGCAATCTTCTGAGAAGTTTGCTCTCTCTCATGTGTATAGAATTCTGATGTTGGGATTGGTTAGTTTTGCCACACTGCCAGGCTTAAAATGAGCCCTTCTAGAGGCAGAGGGGAATCTCTCTCACTGCTGGCTGAGAGACATACTGCTGAGAGAGATGTGCTGCTGAGAGAGATGTACTTGCTGAGAGAGAGAGAGACATGAGAGAGACACACATTTGCTGAGGGAGAGACATGCTACCAAGAGACTGAGAAAGATGGCCAGCTGCTGAGAGAGATGGCCAGCTGCTGAGAGAGACTGCTGTCTGAGAGAGACTGAATGAGTTCCTGATCTTGAATTGTATCCTGTTGTTCCCCTAATATATCCCACAATCTGTGAGTTCTGTATGGCTATGGCAGTAAATTATTGAACCCAGCAGAGAGATGGTGGGTGCTGTGGGAAGGATGGTTGGTGTCAGGATGATAAGAGGGCTGGAGAGTGGCACCATATCTGACCTCATAGGAACAGGCCTTGGGCTGCTGATGGCAATTCTCTCTTCCTCTTGTGTAGTTAGAGGAGGTCAGAAGATACTACCTTCTTGCCTCTTTAACATAGCCAATGTTTGTTTGCTTTTAATTGAGGAGTAGGAGGTGGAGAGGAGGGGTGGCAAATTACTTGGATTATGATTCCTCAGGTTTCACTGAGTACTCCACTTTCTTTTCCCAGATTTTATCTGCACACCTGCAACTTACATGATTCACCCATAGATCCACTTTATTACAGTATATTGATGATTTACTACTCTGCTCTAAATCTCAACAAGCTTGTCTTAAGAACAATATTCTTTTGTTAGAACATTTGGCTGATGGAGGACACAAAGCCTTTGAAGAAAAATTGAAATTAGTTGTCAGTTAATATTTAGGACATATAATCTCAACAAAGGGGATCACTTTTGACCCCAAGAGAAAATAAATATCTTAGCTTTCCTTGTCCCCAGTACACAAAAACTACTAACAGGATTTTGGGGACTTTGTGGATATTGCAGAACTTAGATAGCAAATTTTTTCTTTGCTTGATGAACCGTTGTACAATACCTAAACGCTTCAGTGCTTGACTGCTTTAGGTTTTCAGAGGATGGAAAAAAAAGGCCATACAGACCTTAAAGGAATCGTTAACAAATACCCTAGATTTGTTGTTGTGGCTGTTAGGTGCCATCAAATCAGCTTTGACTCATAGTGACTGTTCTGGTTATATTCTGTTCTGGTTACCTAGTGCCACTCTGACAGGAAACATACCACAAATAGGATGGCCTTAACAAATAGTAGTTTATTCTTAAAATTTGGAGGCTTCAAGTCCACGTTCAAAGTGCAGGCTCTAGGGGCTGGGTGAAAGCCCCTCAGCCTTGGGGTCCAGCTTTGCCTCCTGCTCCCGGCCCACTGGAGCTAGAGGCATTTCTTCACTCTGACAGCTGCTGGCTGCCGAGGCTGAGAAGCCCCAAGGTTGACAAGTAAAAAGGCACAGTCCTGATGTTACCAAACCACAAGGCAGGCCATTAACTTAAGTCCATTGTAAGTCCCAAGGTTGGCAGAGCATAGCAGGCTGCTCAACAAAGACATGGCTACATGCAGGGCCAAGTGTGCCATAGGCTAGAGACCATTCCCAAAGGCTTCTCCTTATATACAGGAAGCAAAGGCACATATGCAAAGGCAGCTACCCAGTTGCCGAGGTCCAGCCTCAGCTGTGGGTCTCTGGAGGGAGAGGTGGCGTCGGCGAGATGATGGAGACACACTCACACAAGATGGAGATGTGCCCCACATAATGAGGTAGCCTTCTTTATTGTATACTATATTGCAGATAACAAATGACAAAGCAAAATGACAAACCCACAATTCTAGGTACATGGCTGTGGGCTATTAACTTTCCAAAACTTATAAAACTATTATTAAACTCATAAACTAAACTTATGTCTTATCTTATCTAACTTATCTATCATTAACATTATAAAAATAAAATGTGCTATACAATAAGGTTAACTAAAACATAAAAAAATGGTCAGGGTGAAGAATACAACATGGGGCCAGAACGTGTGACCCAACCTTGTGGTTGGCACCATTCTCTGAATTATCACCAATCTGGGATGCAGATCGGTCTACATAGTCCAGCAACATATACTTGTGGCCTTTTAGTTTCTTAAAATAACTGTTCCATTGCTTGATTAGAGTATGTCTCTGTGCAGTAGTTTTACATCTAGGCCCTGATCGTTTTAATCTCTCTAAGAAAGGGAGAGAGTTAAAAGGAACTCTTTTTCCATCTACCCACACCATTCTTTTACCTTCTATGTATGCCCCAGCATAAGGAAGAGGAAGGTTAGGCCATCGGGAAGGTTTAGGCTCCCCTCCCCAAGGAGGACACCAAAATCTACCATTAATTCTATAAGCTACATTAAAAGGAGGCTTAACTGTAGGAGGCAGCCACTTAGGCCAAGGTTTTTTCCTATCAGGACTAATCCCTTTTCTATGTTGTGTTGCAGGGGTTGGTATTGTAGGAGGTTGAGTAGCCACGAGATCTTTCCACCAATATGAATTCTCAATGTCTTTAGGATTCTCAGGGGCCTTTCCAGCCCTGGCTCATCATGGGGATTTCTAGGAAAACCGGGGTTTTTGGAATTGGAAATCAGAGAGTCATCTGGAAGGTGGCCTGATTCATGGAAAACATGAAAATCAGTTTTGGACCCTCTGGGATGAACCAAAAGGGGCATGATCACCATAAAGATTATTGTAACAATTAAGATAATGGACCAGAATACAATCGGAAGTAAAGGTGGAATTGGCTTCCGCCGAAGACTCTTGACAGCTGGAGCTTTGTCAAGCAGCAGTCATAGAGGTCTGGGCATCGCCACCCAGCTGCTCATGGTAGATTATACCATGGAGCCAATTGCCAGTCTCCTCATGGGGATTAACTACCACCAGCTGCCCAGCCACTCAACCAGGCCCAGCCAAGTTGACACAAAAACATAACCACCACAGTGACTTTTCTGGTTACCTGGTGCCTCTCTGACAGGGATATATCACAAATGGGATGGCTTCAAAAAACAGGAGTTTATTCTCTTACAGTTTGGAGGCTTTAAGTCTGAGTTCAAAGTGCCAGGCTCTAGGGGCTGGATAAAAGCCCCTCAACCTTGGGCTTCAATTCTGCCTTCTACTCCTGGCCCACTGAAGCTAAAGGATTTTCTTCACTCAGACAGCTTCTGGCTGCTGAAGCTGACAAGCCAAAGGTTGACAAGTAAAAAGGCACAGCCCCAATATTAGCAAATCATACAGCAGGTCATTCGTTCAAGTCCATTGAAAGTCCCAAGTTCAGCAGAGCATGGTAGGCTGCTGAGCAATGACATGGCTACATGCAGGGTTCAAGTGTGCCATAAGCTAGAGACCATTTCCAAAGCTGCTACTTATATACAGGAAGCAGACAACATACCCAAAGGCCATACCCAAAGCTGCTCACAGTAGATTCCACCATGGAGTTGATTACCACTCTCATCATGGGAAATAACTACCACCAGCTGCCCAGCCACTCAACCAGGCCCAGCCAAGATGAGACACAAACTTACAACCACAGTGACCCTACTATGTACAACATGAAGAAACACTGCATGGTCCTGCACCACCTTGCTATGCTTGAGCCCAACATTGCAGCCACTGTGTCAATCCATCTCATCGAGGGTCTTCCCCTTCATTGTTGACCTTCTACTTTACCAAGTATGATATCCTTCTCCAGGGAATGGTTCCTTCTGACAACAAAGCTGGGGAGACGAAGTCTGGCCATTCTCTCTGCCAAGGAGCATTCTGGCTATACTTCGTCCAGGCCAGAATTGTTTGTTCTTCTTGCAGTCCATGACATTTTCGATATTCTTAACCAATAGCACAATTCAAAGGCATCAATTCTTCTTCCTTATTAATTGCCCAGCTTTCACATACATATGAGGTGATTAAAAATACCATGACTTGGGCCAGGTGCACTTTATTCTTCAAAGTGACATTTTTGGTTCTTAAATCTTTAAAGAGGTCTTTTGCAGCAGATTTTGCTTATTGATCCAGTTGTGAGAATTTTAGCTTTCTTTATGTTGAGGAGTAATCCATACTGAAGACTGTAGTCTTTGATCTTCATCAGTAAGTGCTTCAAGTCATCTTCACTTTCAGCAAGCATGGTTTTGCCATGTTGTTAATGTTCTTTCTCCAATCCTCATACTGCTTTCTTCTTCATAAGGTCAAGTTTTGGGATTATTTACTCAGCACGAAGATTGACTAAGTATGACGAAAGAATACAACCCTGATTTACACCATTCCTGATTTTAAACTATGCAGTATCTCCATGTTCTCTTCAAATGACAGCCTCTTGGTGCAGGTTACTCATGAGCAAAATTAAGTGCTCTGGAATTCCTTTTCTTTATGATGTTATCATCCTTTATTCCGATCCACACGGTCAAATGCCTTTGCATAGTCAATAAAAGACAGATAGAAATCTTCCTGGTATTCTCTGGTTTCAGCTAAGACCCATCCAACATGAGCAATGTTATCTCTCATTCCACATCCTCTTCTGAATCCAGCTTGCATTTCTGGCAGTTCCTGTCAATATCCTGCTGCAATAGTTTTTGGATTATCTTCAGCAATATTTTACTTGCATGTTATTATAATGATATTGTTTGATAATTTCCACATTCTGTTAGATCACCTTTCTTTGGAATGGGCAAAAATATAGATCTTTTCCAGTCACCTGGTCAGGTAGCTCTCTTTCAGATTTCTTGCCATAAAGCAGTAAGGGCTTCCAGCACTGGATCTGTTTGTTGAAACATCTCAGTGGGTATTCCGTCAATTCCCGGAACCTTGTATTTTGGCAATTCCTTCAGTGCAGCTTGGACTTCTTCCTTCAATACCATTCATTCATTCTTGATTACATGCTACTTCTTGAAATAGTTGTACATAGACATATTCTTTTGGGTACAGTGACTGTATTCTTTCCATCATCTCTGATGCTTTCTACGTTGGTCAACTCTTTTCTTGTAGAATCCTTCAATATTGTAACATGAGGGTGAATTTTTTCTTCATTTTTTTCAGCTTAAGGCATGCTGAGCATGTTCTTCCTTTTTAGTTTTCTAACACCAGGTCTTTGCACATTTCATTATAACACTTAATTTCGTCTTCTTGAGCTGCCCTTTGAAATCTTCTGTTCAGTTCTTATATTTCAGAATTTCTTCCATTTGCTTTAGCAATTGTACATTCAAGAGCAAGATTCAGTGTCTCTTCTGACATCCATTTCGGTCTTTTCTTCCTTTCCTATCTTTTTAATGACTATTTCCTTTTATGCATGCAAGATGTTCTTGATATCATCCCACATCTCTTCTGTCATTAGTATTTAATGCATCACATCTGTTCTTCACATGGTCTTTAAATTGAGGTGGGATACAGTCAAGTTCATATTTTGGCTCTTGTGGACTCATTTAATTTATTTTAGTTTCAACTTGAAGTTGGATGTGGGCAATTGATAGTCTGTCCCAGAGTCATCTCCTAGACTTATTTTGATTGGTATTGAACTTCTCCATCACCTCTTTCCACAGATATGGTCAATCTGACTTCTGTGTATTCCATCTGGTGATCCACATGTATAGCCACCTTTCAAGTTGAAAAAATTATTTTCAGTGAATAAATTTTTCATCTTGCAAAATTCTGTCATGTGATCTCTGGCATCATTTTTATCATCAAGCCCATATTTTCCAACTGTCCATGACTCTTGTTTCCAACTTTCTCATTCTTATCACCAATAATTATCAGTGCATCTTGATTGCATATTTGGTCAATTTCAGACTGCAGAAGATGGTAGAAATCTTCAGTTTCTTCATCTTTGGCTTTAGTAGTTGGTGCATAAATTTGAATAATAGTAGTATTAACTGGTCTTCCTTGTACAAATATTAGCCTGTCATGGACAGAATTGTACTCCAGGATAGATCTTGAGATGTTCTTTTTGACAATGAATGCAATACCATTCCTCTTCAATTTGTCATTCCTGGCATAGTAGATCATATGCTTGTCTGATTCAAAATGGCCAATACCAGTGCATATCAAATCACTAATCCCTAGGATATCAATCTCTATCCATTCCACTTCAATTTTAACAACTTCTAATTTTCCTGGAATCATACTTTCCATATCCCACAATCTTATTATCAATGGATATTTGTAGTTCTTCCCAATTTTAGTCATTCCACATGAGCAAATAAAGGTCCCTAAAGCTATGAGTCAGGGCTGACTTGATGGCACATAACAACAACAACAACAACAAAGTTATTCCTTAGCATAGTGGCTAAGGCACTTGACTGCTAATCAGAAGGCTGGCGGTTCAAACCCATCAGCCACTCCTTGGAAGGAAGGTTGGGCAATCCTACTTCCATAGTGATACTGCCTTGGAAACCCAAGGAGGGGTCACTATGAGTCAGAGCCGACTCGACGGCAAATAACAACAACAACAACAAAGTTATTCCATCCACATCATTAAGGTTGACTACTTTGAGGATGCAGCTCTTCTCCAGTTGTATTTTGAGTATCTTTCAGCCTGAGGGGCTCATCTTCAGTCACTATATCAGACAGTGATTCACTGCTATTCATAAAATTTTCAGTAGCCAGGTTTTTCAGAAGGATGATTTCCTCCTTCTTCCTAGTCTGTCTTCATACAGAAGATCCACTGAAACCTGTCCACCAGTCGTGGGATAGCCTCCAACCTCACAGCAACATGCAAGTTACCATAGTAGGACAGACTGACAGATGAATATTTGACCCTGGCTTTAGGATTCCATAATTATCATTTACATATTTCACTTTTTGTAACCAAGGTTTCTAGGAATGACTTAGAGTTCATGTGGTACACTGAATTATTTAATGTGACCCTTGTAGCCATATTCTTTGTACCTCTTACCAAATGACTAGATAAGACTATACAAATGTGAAGTGCTTGTGGTCCACCAACGGGATTGGATAGTTTGCTAATAATATGAATAAGGGGCAAGGCAACTTTTTGGGTGTGATACCATGCAAATAAGGCATATGGAACCCTAACACAGGGGTTGATTTATTTTGCCATTTTGCTAAGCTGAAAATGAGCCATCCCAGAAGTGGAAAAGGGAAATCTTACTACCACCAAGAAAAGATGGGAGTGGAAATTGTCCTTTGGATCTAGGGTCCCTGACCTGGGAACATCTTCCATGCAGGAGTTGAAAGAGCTGTAACATCAAAGAGATGGTTAGAAGCAGTGGCAGAAAACTGGTGACAGTACAGGTAGCAGAACCAGGAGACCAGTGGGAGACAGTGCAGTGGGCTTCCAGAGCCATGGAGTGAGAAAGCTGAGTGCTTTCGGGCAGAAGGCTTGCTGGTGGGATAGAGTGCCTCAGGGTACCTGATAGAGTTAGGTTTGTGATTCACAGAGGTAGAGCTGAGTGCTTTCAGGTTGTGGCTAATTTGTGAAGTGGGGGACCTCTAGACACTTATCAGCAGAGCTAAAAGAGCTTTGTAACACTTGCCTGGAAAGGGCAGAGGCCAACCTGGCCCAGGAAGTACCTCAAGGGGCCAAGGATCAGAGGGAGCTTGGTTACGGCACAGCTGAGAAGAGGCTATCTTGATCACAGAAGTATAACCTGAGTTGTTTCTGATCCTAAATTGCAACCTGTTACTTCCCTAATATACCCTATAATCATGTTGTCTGTTTGTTTTGTGTGGCCATTGCTAATTACTAATTGCCATTATTAATTATTGAAGCCAGCAGAGAAGTAGAGAGTGCTGTGGGAGTGATGGTTTCAGAATTGCTAAAAGGTTTAGAGGGCGGAACCATGTCTGACCTCCACTTTATAGGAATCAGCTTTGAGCTGATGCTGATGGTGATCTCCTTCCCTTTGGTGAAGTTAAACAAGGAGGTCAGATGCCACCTACATCATTTTGACAGGTCCTCACTCAGAAACCTGGAGGACAGCAAAAAGTAGTTGCCTTGGATATCCACCTGTAGAAAAATGAAACAAGACCCATACCTCACCCCATATACAAAAACTCAAGCTGGATCAAAGACTTAAATGTAAAACCCAAAACTATAAAATTCATCAAAGATAAAATAGGGGCAAATCTACGAGCCCTAATCTACTGCATAAATAGACTGTCAAGCATAACCCACAATGTGCAGGAGATAAAAGAGAAGCTAGATGACTGGGACCTTTTAAAAAATTAAATTCTTGTAAGCATCAAAAGATTTTGTCAGAAGGGTAAAAAGAGAACCTACAGATGGGGAGAAAATATTTGCCTATGACATATCTGACAAAGGACTTATCTTGAAAACTTCAACACTTCAACACCAAAAAGACAAATAACCCAATTCACAAATGGGCAAAAATACTTGAACAGACACTTCACCAAAGAAGATATACAAGCATCCAACAAACACATGAGAAATTGCTCATGATCATTAATCATTAGAGAGATGCAAATCAAAACAACAATGAGATATAATCTCACTCCAGCAGTAATAGCAAAGTTCAACAGATCAGAAAGTAACAAATGCTGGCAGGGTTGTGGAGAGATTGGAACTCTTGTGCACTGCTGGTGGGATTGTAAAATGGTACAACCATTGTGGCAAATGGTATGATGTTTCCTTAAAAAACTGAAAATAGAAGTACCATTTGACCCAGCAATCCCAATACTAGGAATATATCCTAAAGAGATTAGCGATAGCGCACGAACAGACATATGTACACCTATGTTCATTGCAGCACAATTCACCATAGCAAAGAGATGGAAACAACCTAAATGCCCATCAACGGATGAGTGGATAACCAAATTATGTTATATCCATCCACACAATGGAATACTATGTCACATTAAAGAACAATGAGGGATACATGAATCATCTTGCAATGTGGATGAACGTGGAGGACATTATGCTGAGTGAAATAAGTCAATTGTAGAAGGACAAGTACTGTATGAGCCCATTACTATAAAAAGACAGAGAAGGGTTTGGTTGGGAAAGGGAACTCACCTAGTAGGTCACCGGGATGGGGAGGGAAAGGGAGGGATTAATTTAGGGCTAGTTGGGGCTTACACACTGACATGGGTAGGGGGAGGGATATATGGAAAGAATATATGACCACCATGATAACATCAGGAAATGAGAGGACACCGAACTGTGCACATAAGAGATAGACAACAGATGCTAAAACCAACCAGTGTGTCCACAACACCACCTTGCCATTAACACTAAACACTAGGCTATACAGATAAACACGTAAACACCTGAGATGATCAGACAGGGATCAGTGAATAGAGCTATACTCTAGACCAAGGATAGACACCAGTGATACAAAATGCCTGCAGTACTTACGGAAACAATAGAAGATAGACACAGAGTAATCCCTCACAGATATCCTAACACTAGGGGAGAGAGATCCAATAGAGCTATAGCAATAGAGCTACTACCTCAGGACCATAGTACTGGGGTAAACCAGATTCAATTGGCACAACAAACTACATAAAAGTGTTGCTTCACATCCTACATTGGTGAGTAGCAACTGGGCTCTTAGGATGCAGCTAATGATCTCCTAGCATTGGAAGTGAAAAAGAATGCACACACACACACAAAAGGGCATTTAGAAGCACTCAACTCTAGGACACGATGGTCCTCGAGACCAGAAGAACCGGATGGTGCCTGGCTACCAATGCCAACCACTCAGGAAAGGATCAAATCTGGAGATCCTGGATAGAGTGGGAGGCAAAATGTGGAACAAAATCCAAAAACTCAATAATGACCAGAATTACTGGTCAGATGAAATCTGGTGAGACTCCCAATACTATAGTCCTGAAATACATTTGGCGCCTGAAATAAAACTCATCCCCAGGGGCAGGCTCTCAGCCCAATAGTTAACAAGATGTACAAGCAGACCATTCAACCCAGGATGCCGCACCCACACACTCAATGGTAAAACATCCCTCAAAGCAATAGACCATGGGACACCAAAGGACCAACATTCAAACTGAGGAAGTGCAGGACAAACAGGATTGCGTAATTATGAGGGGCACAGGGGAAGTGTTTCAGGGTAGGGAGGGGAGGAGACTGGGTTAGGATTGGACATGGCGAATGGGGAATGAAACTAAATGTTCGCATCACTTTGAATGTCAAACAAGCTCTTAAAAAAAAAAAAAAAAAGTAATTGCCTACTATAGCTTCCAACTAGATTCGGTTGCCACCGTTTCCCCTTCTTGCCTCAGAGCAGTTGCTGCCATGGCTAGGCTAGCAGCTACAGTTTTAGGGAAACTTCCTGGATGGTTATGTTGCTTATGCAATGGCTGCTGTTTTAAACTCCGCTTTAAAACTGCATTTGTCATCTAACACTCTGACGTCTTATGAGGTCCTCCTCCTTGCTACCTCCAACATTTGGCTGCATATAGTAACCTGCTTAAACCCAGCCCACCTTTCACTCAGTAAGAGAACAGCAATCACTCCCTACATGATTGCTTAGACTTAACTGAACAACTTCTACTTCCTAGAAAGAATTTAAAGGAAACTCCATTTCTAAATGTTGATTTAATTATATTTTTGGGTGGGTCATATTTAAGACCTGACCCCCAAAATTTTCATTACCAGGAAGGCTATGCTGTTACCACCTCTACCAAAATTCTTGAAAGCATTCCTCTTCCTGAAGTCACCTCAGCACAACAGGCTGACTTGATTGTACTCACAAGTGCTTTCAAACTTGTTTAGATCATCGGTAAATGTTTACACTAACTTGAGGCATGGCTTTGGCGTCACTCATGATTTTAGTATACTATGGAAATGGAGAGGGTTCCTAACATCCTCAGGGACCCAAATTAAAAGTGCCCTTAGTGGAAGACCTCTTCACTTGTAGCTCCACTACAACATAGCTTTCCACTGTAAGAGAGATCAGTCCTGAAGTACAATGCTGTCAGTGATAGGATAATATCCATACTCCTACAAGGAAGACCAGTTAATATGACTATTATTCAAATTTATGCACCAACCACCAAAGCCAAAG
>NW_006922163.1:93188-110297 GCF_000298275.1 Orycteropus afer afer
GAAAGGTGATCCCACAGAATGTGGAAATTATCTAACAATATCATTAATATCACATGCAAGTAAGATCTTACTGAAGATAATTCAAAAACGGTTGCAGCCGTTGACAGAGAACTTCCAGAGGTGCAAGCTGGATTCAGAAGAGGACATAGAACATGGGATATCATAGCTGCTTTCCAATGGATCTTGGCTAAAGGCAAAGAATACCAGAAAGATGTTTACTTGTGTTTTATTGACTATGCAAAGGCATTTGATTGTGTGGATCATAACAAATCATGGATAACATTGAGAAGAGTGGGAATCCAGAATACTTGATTGTACTCATGAGGAACCTGTACATTGATCAGGAGGCTGTCGTTCAAATTGAACAAAGGAACACTGCATGGTTTAAAATCAAGAAGTGAGTGCATCAGGGTTATATCCTTTCCCTATACTTATTCAATCTATATACTGAGCAAATAATCTGAGAAACTGGACTATATGAAGACAAATGTGGCACCAAGATTGGAGGAAGAATCATTAACAACCTGTGATATGCTGACGAAACAGCTTTGCTTGCTGAAAGTGAGGATGACTTGAAGCACTTACTGATGAAGAGTGAAGACTATAGTCTGCAGTATGGATTACAGCTCAATATAAAGAAAACAAAAATCCTCACAACTGGCCCAATAAGCAGCATCATGATAAATGGAGAAAAGATTGAGGTTGTCAAAGAATTCACATTGCTTGCTTCTACAATTGATGCCAATGGAAGCAGCAGTCAGGACATTAGACAATGTATAGCACTGGGCAAGTTGGCTGCAAAGGACCTCTTTCAAGTGCTGAACAGCAAAAATGTTTGCTTGAAGACTAAGGTGTGCCTGACATGAGCCATGATATTTTCAATCGCCTCATATGCATGTGTGAGCTGGAAAATGAATGAGGAAGACTGAAGAAGATTTGATGCTCATGCTTTTGAGTTGTGGTGCTGGCAAAGAATACTGAAATTACCATGGACTGCTAAAAGAACTAACAGATCTGTCCTGGAGGAAGTGCAGCTGGAATGCTCCTTGGAAACGAGAATGACCAGACTTTGTCTAACTTACTTTTGTCATGTTGTGAGAAGGGACCATTCCCTGGAGAAGGATGTCATGCTTGGTAAGGTGGAGGGTCAAGGAAAGAGGGGAAGGCCTTCAACAAAATGGATTGACACGGTGGCTGTGATGATGATCTCAAGTATAGGAAGGATCATGGAGCTGGCTCAGGATCAGATGGTGTTTTGTTCTGCTGTGCATAGGGTTGCTATGAGTCGGAAACGACAGCACCTAACAACTACAAAACAAGATAGCTGTCATCAAAATACAAGCCCACCCACCTAAGGGAATACCTCAAACAGAAGAGATTAAAGGAAACACTTTAGCAGATAAAGCAGCTAAACAGGATGCCTCCCAAATCCTCCTTACCCTTATAATAGCTAAAGGAATGCTTACACAAAATCATGATAACTCAGATCATGATGAAAAGGAGGAAGAAAAGGACATCCATGATAGGAACATGGAAGATATGACTTCTTCAGAAAATCTTAAAAGACAATAGATTATTCCCATTGCAAAAAATAGAAGTTTTGAAAAAATCAAGTTCTCTTTTGACACCATTATTGGATTATGGATGGGACCTAATGATAATCCTGTCCTTCCTATATATCTACATGCTCGTATGGCCATAGCTTTGTACGTGAATTCCCATATGGGATGAGGTAAAATAATTGAAACCATGAAGAATTATTGATGGGATAAATTTTTTGAGAGTGCTGAATATATCAGCAGCCATTAATGGCTTTGCTCTTGTTATAACCCTAGGAAATACCTTCAGGTGCCTTCAGGAAAAGTCTCTTGCCTTCTGGGCCTCTGTTTGAATGAGGATTAATTTTTTTTTAGTTCTCACCAGCAAATGGATATAAGTATGGTTTAGTAAGAGTGTGCTTATTCTCACACTGGGTGGAAGCTTTTCTAGGTAAAATTCTACCGCTACTTTTGTGGCCAAGAAATTATTAGAAAATATCATCTCCACTTGTGGAGCTCCAAGAGGTTCTGCAGGGTTTAGGATACTCACTTTACTGGGAAAGTGATTAAAGAGATATGCAAAATATTTCCAATTTATCAAAGATAACACTGCCCATACCACCCATAATCTTCTGGATTGGTGAAAAGAGCCAATGGTATACGAAGTCAGCAGATAAAAGGACACAATCTCAAGATCAGCAGGCAACACTGCAGGCCACTGGTTCAAGTCGAGAAACAATCCCAAGATTAACAGGCAACGTTGCAGTCCACTGGTTCAAGTTCAGGGACTAAAGATGAAGACTTGGCCAAATGCAGGATCCCAAATGTATCAATTAGCTAGAGACCTTTGTAAAAGTTTCTCTTTATATACTGGAAGCAGACCACACCTTGAAAGCAACTACTTAGCTGCTCATGGAAGTTTCCAACATGTTGATATTACAGTCACATCATGGGGAACAACTACATCCAGCTGCGCAACAACTCAAAACCATAGCCCAGTCAAGTTGACACACAATCTTAACTACCACATGGGCCAAAGGATGGAATACCAGAAATATGTTTACCTATGTTTTGTAGACTATGCAAAGGCATTCGACTGTGTGGATCATAATAAATTATGTATAACGTTGCAAAGAATGGGAATTCTAGAACACTTAATTGTACTCATGAGAAACCTGTACAAAAACCAAGAGGCTGTCGTTTGAACAGGACAAGGGAATATTGCATGGCTGAAAATCAGGAAGGGTGTGTGTCAGGGTTGAATCCTTTTACCATATTTATTTAATATATATGGTCAGCAAATAATCCTAGAAGGTGGACTATATGAGGAAGAATCTGGCATCAGGATTGGAAGAAGACTCATTAGCAACCTATGATATGCAGATGACACATCTTTGCTTGCTGAAAGTGAAGAAGACTTGAAGCTGTTACTAGTGAAGATCAAAGACTATAGTCTTCAGTGTGGATTACACCTCAACATAAAGAAAACAAAAATCCTCACAACTGGACCAATAAGCAAAATCATGACAAAGGGAGATAAGATTGACGTTTTCTGGAATTTCATTTTACTTGGATCCATAATCAATGCCCATGGAAGCAACGATCAAAAATCAGATGTTTTTTTGTGCTGGGGAAATCTTCTGCAAAAGACCTCTTTAAGATGTTAAATAGCAAAAATGTCACTTTGAAGACTAAAGTGTACCTGACCCAAGCCATGGTATTTTCAATAGTCTCACATGCATGTGAAACCTGGACAATGAATGAGGAAGACTGAAGTATTAATACATTTGAATTGTGGTGTTGGTGAAGAAAACTGAAAATACCATGTACTTCCAGAAGAACGAACAAATCTGGCTTGAATGAAACACAGCTGCAATTCTCCTCAGAAGCAAGAATGGCCAGACTTCGTCTCACATATGTTGGTTATGTTGTCAGAAAGGACCAGTCTTTGGAGTAGGATATCATGCTTGGCAAAATAGAGGGTCAGCAAAAGATGAGTAGACCTTCAATAAGACGGATTGACACAATCGCTGCTATGATGGGCTGAAGTATAGCAAAGATTGTGAGGATGGTGCAGGACTGGGAAGTGGTTTTTCTATTGTACATAGGGTTGCTATGAGTTGGAGCCAAGTTGACAGCAACTAACACCAACAGAAACAAAGTGTGGAATGTCATGGATTGTGTCCTCCAAAATGTGGGTCAACTTGGCTGGGCTATAATTCTTAGTGGTTTCTCAGTTAACAATGTACTTTGACCATTATGTAATGATGTAATCACCCCCATGATATTATCTGATGTGATCAGCTAATTAACTGTAAATGGATAAGGAGGGATGTAACACCCTTCTTCAGGTCACAGCCCTGATCTGATATAAATTGAGATTCCCTGGAGTGTGTCCTGCGTCCCTTTTATCTTACAGAGACAAAAGGAGAAATGAGCAGAAAGAGGGGGACCTTAGTACCATAAAGAAAGAACTGCTTAGAAAGGATTATGTCCTTAAGAACTGGAATCTTTGTTGTGAGAAGCCCCTGGACTCAGGGGAAAATTGATGACAAGGACCATCTCCCCACAGCTGACACAGAGAGAAACCCTTCCTCTGGAGGTGAAAAAAAAAAAAAATAAAAAGAACCAAAACTCGCTGCCATAGTTTTGGATCCATCCCTTCCATGGGTTTCTGAGGCAGTATCAGTACGGAAATAGATTGCCCAATCTTCCTTCTGAGGAGTGGCTAGTGGGTTTGAACCACCAACCTTCTGGTTAGCAATCAAATGCCTTGGGCACTATGCCACCAGAGGTAGCACCCTGAATTCTAGGCTCCTAAACTGTGAAAGAATAAATTTCTGTTAAAGCTATTTATTTGTGTTATTTCTATTAAAACCCCACTAGGTAACTACAGTGGACTCCAACTCAATACAAAATAAACTTAAATATTGCCAATCTCTGATGCATTATTCACAAATTTATTTTACTCCAATTCAAGTTTTTAATAATGATAAACCTATATCTTAGTTCTTACTCCAAATATCCCCATGTCACTTTGTCTGTTGGAAAAGTAGTGCTCCTCACCAACTCTTATGCCAACAAGCTAGATTTCTTGGGTCCGTCTCTCACAGCTGAAGAAGACCAAAGAAGCTGCATAGACTTGTGAACCCACTGGGGACTTACAGATCACTCCCAAACACCAAGATAGCCAGAAACAGACGACTTTGGAAGTAAACAGTTCTTCCCATAATCGTAGAAAAAGATCTCATGCAAGTCTAGCATCTTTGGATTTGGCTTTAAAGTTTTTGCTTTTCTTTTGTCGATCACTTTATTACATAATTGTTGTGTAATCATCAGCTTTAACATTTTATTCTTCCTGTGCAACTAATCAGGGACTTTTGTTTAGTCATGTCAGTTGTGGAATTTTAATACTTACTGCCTTTGTAATGTTGTTGTTGTTGTTATGTGCCATCGAGTAGGACTCGACTCATAGAGACCCCTCCTTGGATTTCCGAGGCAGTATCACTAAGGAAGTCAATTGCCCAACCTTCCTTACTGCCTTATTCTACTCAATTGGATATATTAACTGGTGGATTAGTCAATATGAAATTTCTCATGCTTTTAACCTATTTTACTGCCTCTGCTTCCACAAAGGCTTGGAAAGAAAATGCTTTTGTTAGTTTGTTAGCCCAATTAGTAGCTTGTGCAGCTAATTTAACCAATTGTTGAATCTGCCTTCCCCATAAATGGTGCATGAAACCTCAGATATCCTAGCTTTTTCTGTGATGGATTATAGCTCTGTGTCTCCCGCAATTGTCAATTTTAACATCACCTTTATATGAGCTATATGTGTTAGATTATGACATTCCCCTGGATTACTGGCTCAACCCCAAATTTCTTGCTTTAACTTAACCTTGATCAAAACTAAAGGTTCTAATGCTGCTTGGAACACCCCCCCTGTATAGCACAAGTTTCTAGTCTCATATCCCAAATACCCTAGATTTTTAATGAATCTCCTTGCAGATAACATATATAATAGTCTAGCCTGCCAGAGTCCAGCAAGTAAGAAAACACAGCCTTGTGCTCCAATTTGGAAACCAATAACTCTAGAATTATGCAGCTTATCCATTTTTAACAACTCTTTAACATATACTTGGCTTGAGCAGGTTAAGCAAACCATTCCTCCTCTATCCACTACCAAAAGAAAAGGCATGATTTGTGCTTCTCATGGGTATGTGTTCCTCTATAGAGGCTCAAAATACCCCTGTATTGGTATATTAAACCCAAGCAAAGAACCTCATGCTTGAGCATTGCCCTGTCTGGATGGATAGAATATTATAGGCTCATGCATTATCAGCCATTTAGGAATCCCTTTGGAAATATATTTCTATAATGCAAATGCTCATTGGGCCAGCAGTTTAAAAACCTTGACTTGGACCATGAGATCTAATGACAACTATGGGCATTACAACCTTATCCAACTTAAAACTGGGATGGGATATATATTTTTAAGATCATCATTTTCCTTTTATGGAGTAGTAAAATTAGAGAGGGTACTCTAAAATTTCTCTGCCTCCAGGGAACAAATCATGAATGAAGTGGCTGATTGAATGGCAGCCCTGTAAGAATCCTTAAATTCTCTTACAAAAATGGTTTTAGACAACAAAATGGACAACAAAGAGGTATATGTGCTACAGCAATAATATAACTGTACCCATGAGGTTGAACAAAATTTTGAATAATTCATCAAAAAGCTATCTGGCTTCATATAGAAGACTTAGAATCTTAATTCTCTTGGTTTGATATTTTCAGCTGGTTACCTAAGGGTAATGGATCCTGGATTACATCTGTATTGCTAACTATATTAATGATATTAATTGTTGTAATGGTTATTTGAGTAATCATATGCTGTACGAAATGTATAAGTAATGTTATGATGCAAAAGATCAATTTAATACCTATGAAGAGAATCATGTATATAGATGAGGCCCATTTCCCACATAGACTTGAACTCACACTCTGAGACAGTCTTGAACAGCACAGCTGCTCCTGTAATATGGCCTTACTCCCCTCAAACTCCCAGCTAAGATTATAAAAGCTTAATGCTAAGCTAAAGCAGGGTGAAGAATCAGATGGTGCCCAACCATATACAGCAGTGTTAGGGGTGTTAAAGGAGTACCTAATTAAGCAGCCATCAGAGGAATAACATGTCATCACTGGAAGGCACTGCAGATTAGTGATCAATGGATTTCAATGAAATCTTTGATCAAGGGGAGTGAATGTGTAAGAGCTCTAATACTGAGGGGCTTGACTTGTATCAAAATTTTTGGCCCGGGTCTGAGCCTCAACTTCATCTTGTTGTTGTTGCTGTTATGCCTTTGAGTCGGACCCAACTCATAACAACCCCTCCTTGGGTTTCTGAGGCAGTATCTCTAAGGAAGTAGATTGCCCAACCTTCCTTCTGAAGAGTGGCTGGTGGGGTTGAATCATCCGCTTTCTGGTTAGCAGTCAAATGCCTTAGGCACTATGCTACCAGAGCTCTGCTGACTTCCCTTGCAGCCATCAACCCTTTAGACAGACTTAAGTCCTAACAAAGAAATTATCCTACAACTGTAAAACCCCTAGACAGACTTAAGTACATAACAAAGGAAACATTTTTCTCTGTGGTCTTTATACAACACCCTCATCAGAAATTTCCTCAGTAGCCCTTGGGAACCATTTCAGTATAATTACCCTGTAACCACCCTGCCAAACCACTTTGGTCACGTATTTAAACTAACCAATACAAAAAGCCTACATTTGTGTTTCCAGTTAATCACTGTAAATGTTCCGCTTTGACTTGTCCTGCTTCTGCCTTCCCTGATCTTGCAAGTTGTAATCAGAATGTTGAAACTTTAGTTCTTGATTTCACCTCATAAATATGCCTCAGTTACGCCACCATTTTGGAGTGTTTGATTTTACCTTGCTATATCAGATGTGTCCCTGGTTCAAACTGTTTTGAACCTTCCATAAGTCTTTGCTTTTATTTCAACAAAGTGCATTTTCTTACTCTTTAACAG
The DNA here is from genome assembly GCF_000298275.1 of Orycteropus afer afer. Lineage (NCBI taxonomy): Eukaryota > Metazoa > Chordata > Mammalia > Tubulidentata > Orycteropodidae > Orycteropus > Orycteropus afer. The sequence goes on from NW_006922163.1 coordinate 100,768, forward strand.
ATCAAACAGGACGCTCTTTCTCCAATGGTCTTTACACTTGTCTCTTCCTATGCCAGTACCACACTGTTTTTATTTCAGTAACTTTAGAATATATTTAAATATTGAGTAAAGCTACCTCTTTCCTGCCTCACCTCTATTCTTGCCACTCCTCCCCCTATAGTGTCCTTGGCCATTTTGACTGAATATGTTCTTTTATAATAAATTTAGTGTTCTATTTCTTTTTTTATATAAGAAAATATGACTTTATATTATACTTTGTTACCAAGCCTATATTCTTGCCTTTAATATAATTTAAGAGTTTTATAAGTTGAAGTATTGATTTCTTTAACATTGATAAATTTCTACATATTTTAACTTATATGCCAACTTTTACTTTTAAATCTTTGAACACTATTACATGATCATAGTTTATATCTAAGCTAATGAAATTTATGCAGGTACTTTGTTTCTAAGTTATATTTCTCAGAATCATAATGATAATTAATGTAAATAAGTAAAGGAGTTACCACAAAAAATAATCTGACCTTTGGTGGAAATGCCTTAAAATAAATAAATAAATAAATAAATAAATAAAAATAAAAAAATAAAAACCAAGTAGACTCTCTCCTGAGGACAAGGTAGACTGTCAGCTTCTTTCAGTTTACCTTGATCCTAATAGAGAGGCCCAAGCAGTTCTGATGATATACTGCCTAAGGCATGTGACTTCTAATCAGAAGGTTGGCAGTTCAAATCCACCAGCCACTCCATGGAAGGAAAATAGGGCAATCTACTTCCTTAAAGATTAACCCCTTTGGAAACCCAGTGAGGGTCGTGGTGAGTCGGAATCCACTCTATGGCAGTGAGTTTTAATAGAGGAGCCCTATTCTATTTCTAAAAAACACACATATAAGGAATATGCTTTGGATTATATTAATATAATTTGGAGGGTGACATATTTTTGGTCATTTCATCAAAGAATGTGATATTTCCAGTGGTTCAATTTTGCTCTTTACTCTTTGATGATGTTTTATATATCTTTCACTCTTGATAACTGAGTGTTTTATCTTTCTCACTGGTTACTAGCAAATGCTTTAATTCTTTATATACAACCATCTTTAGTCTCTTATTAGATATAGTAGTATTTCTATAGACTCATGGAATAAAGAAGGAAGGATTTAGTGAGGAATCTAATTAAAGCTGTGAAATGTCATGAATAAAAGCATCAATAAAGAGATTTTGGTCAGGAGTGTTATATGTTTTTAAGAGTTAAAGGAAACCAAAGACTAAGAAAACCAAAATAGGATTGGAAAGCCAGAGTCCATTTATGAGAATACAGCAGTTTCCATAATGTGTCAAATTGCATGTGTTAAGGAGTTAATTGCTAGTTTAAAAAATTTTATAAGAATTCTTAAAGTGAAATGGAAAGATACATAATGGCAGCTGGAGAATGAGCAATGTAAATGAAAGGTTTTCTTTTCTAGAAGGGCTTTTCAGTGTAAGGAATAAACTTGTGGAGAGATGACATTAGGTAGAGATGAGAGGAGATAATTAGGTGAACAAATGTTTGAAGGGCAAATTGTAGGTAAAATTCCTATAATTACTTTCGTAAGTGTAAAATACTTAAATTTTATTATGCATATCATGTGATACCATTCCTTTACTTAGTTCAAAATTGTAAATTCTCTGACTGCAATTTAAACTTGATTCTACAATTGGAAAATGCATTAGTCATATGTATATGACTGTTACATCATTGATTTTGTATATATGGACATTTTCAAATTGATTTCCATGATTTTTTTAAAAAATAATTTTTATTGTGGCAATTATTTGTCCTTTATATGATGCTGAATAATACTTTGGTCATATTTTTAATTTGCTAATAGATTGTTTTAATGCTGTACAAGATGCTTCACCTCAGCTTTAGACTGTTATCTGAATGTAGATGCTGCTCAGCACATGACATGCAGTATTCTAGCATTTTTATAAGAACTAAATCATTTAACCTTCTCAACAATGCCATGAGAAGACAATATTATTATCCTTGTTTAATAGATGGTAAAACTGAATCATAGAAAGTTTGAGTAAAGTGCCCAAGATTACATAGGTAGTAGCCAAGCTGGTATATGAACAGCCAAAGTCTGACTCCAGCTTCAGAGCTTTTTAACCAATACACTTCTTGCCTCATTTGCTTTTGTTTACAATAAAAAAAGAAAAAAATATGTATGGGAATATGGGGCAAATGTGTTTGGAATATTTTGATAGACTTGGATATTGTTCACTAATACAGGCATACTGCAATGAATATTTCCAGAAAGCCTTTTGATTTGTAATAGTCAACTTCATAGAATGTACAACATATTTTGGCCAGTGGAAAATTTATGTTTACATACCGTGGGGAAAAGAACTTAACTTTACCCAAAGTAATTTGGTCTTTGCCCTTGTTTCCTGAGAGATAGGGCTAAGAACTCAAGATTGCTTGAATAATTGAGGTGTCTTTGTTATCTGAAGCTTCAGAGCATACCTGAAGGCTAATGAATATGGGCTCGCCTGGCTTGATATTGGTTGAGTTCAGGGAGGGGGAGACATGATTCAATCAATCATGCCTATGTGATGAGGCTTCAATAAAAGATCTTGCTGGTGACCAACTTCAACATACAGGGGAAGGTTTTGTTGTTGTTAGGTGCCATTGAGTTGGATCCAACTCATAGCGACCCTATATACAACAGAATGAAACGTTACCCAGTACAATGCTCACAACCCTTGCTATGAGTGAGCCCATCATTGCCGCCACTGTGTCAATCCATATTGTTGTGGATCTTCCCCGCTTTTCCTAACCCTCTGCTTTACCAAGCATGGTATCATTCTCCAGGGAGTGGTCTCTTCTGAAAACATGACCAAAGTAGGTGAGATGAAGTCTCACCATTCTTGCTTCTAAGGAGTGTTCTAGCTGCATTTCCTCCAGGACAGATTAGTTTATTCTTCTGGCAGTCCTTGGTGTTTTCAGTATTCTTTTCCAACACCAAAATTCAAAGGCATCAATTCTTGTTTGGTCATCTTTATTCTATGTCCAGCTTTCACATGCACATGAGACTATTGAAAATACCATGGCTTAGGTTAGGCTCACGTTAGTCTTCAAAGTGACATCTTTGCTCTTTAACACTTTAAGAGGGTCTTTTGCAACTGATTTTCCCAGTGCAGTACTATGTCAGATTTCTTGACAGCTATTCTATGGTGATTTATTGTAAAATGAAATCTGTACCAACTTCAATCTTTTTTCTATTTGTCATGGTGTTGCTTATTGGTCCATTTGTGAGGATTTTTGTTTTCTTTATTTTGAGATATAATCCATACTGAAGACTGTAGTCTGATTTTCATCAGTAAGTGCTTCAAGTCACCTTCACTTTCAGTAAGTTAAATTGTGTCATCTGCGTATCGTAGGTTATTAATGAGTCTTCTTCCAATCCAGTTGCAGTGTTCTTCTTCATATAGTGCAGCTGCTAGGATTATTGGCTCAGCAAACAGATTCAGTAAGTATGGTGAAAAGATACAACCCTGATGTATGCCCTTCCTGATTTTAGACCATACAGTATCCTCTTGTTCTGTTCAAATGATAGCCTCTTGGCCTATGTACAGGTTCCTCATGAGCACAATTAAATGTTCTGGAATTCCTATTCTTTGCAATGTTATTCATAATTTGTTATGATTCACACAGTTGAATGCCTTTCCATAGTCATTAAAACACAGGTAAACACCTTTATAGTATTCTTTGCTTTAAGTCAAGATCCATTTGATATTAGCAATGATACATCTCATTCCACGCCCTCCTCTGAATCTGGCATGAATTTCTGGCAGTTCCCAGTCAATATACTGCTGCAACTGTTTTTGAATTGTCTTCAGCAAAATTTTACTTGCTTGTGATATTAATGATATTGTTCGATAATTTCCACATTCTGTTGGATCACCTTTCTTTGGGATGGGCAGAAATAAGGATCTCTTCCAGTTGGTTGGGAAGTTAGTTCTCTTTCAATGTTCTTGGTATACACAAGTAAGTGCCTCTAGCATTACAACCATTTGTTGAAACACCTCAATAATTATTCCATTAATTCCTGGAGCCTTATTTTTTGCCAGTTCTTTCAGTGCTGCTTGGAGTTCTTCCTTCAATACTATTGATTGCTGATCATATGCTACCTCCTGAAATGGTGGAACACAGACCAATTCTTTCTCATACAATGATTGTATTCTTTCCATCTTTCTATTCTTCCTACTTATTTCATTATTTTACCTTCAGTATTGAAATTTGAGGCATGAATTTTTCCTTCAGTTCTTTCATCTTGAGAAGTGCTGAGATTGTTCTTCCCTTGTGGTTTTCTATTTCCAAGGGTCTTTTCACATTTCATTATAATACTTTACTTTGTTGTCTTGAGCTGCCCTTAGAAATCTTCTGTTCAGCTCTTTCGTCTTTCTTTCCATTTGCTTTATTCTGTATTCAATAGCATGTTTCAGTATCTCTTCTGACATCCATTTTAGTCTTTTTTTTTTTTTTTCCTATCCTGTGTTTTTATGACTTTTTGCTTTCTTCGTGTATGATGTCTTTGATGTTATCTCACAATTCATCTGGTCTTTGGTCAGTGGTGTTCAATGCATCAAATCTATTTTTCAGATGGTCTTTAAATTCAGGTGGGGTATACTCAAGGCCATATGTTGGCACTTGTGGACTTGTTTTAAGTTTCTTCAGCTTCAGTTTGAACATGTTTATGAACAATTGATGGTATGTTCCACAATCAGCTCCTGGTCATGTTTGAGCTGATTATATTGAGCTTTTCTATTGCCTCTTTCCACAGATGTAGTTGATTTGGTTCCTGTGTATTCCATCTGGTGAGGTCCATGTGTATAGCTTTCATTTATGTTGCTGAAAATAGGTATTTGCAATGAATAAGTTGTTTGTCTTGCAAAATTGCACAATGAATAAGGAAGACTGAAGAAGACTTGATGCTTTTGAGTTGTGGTATTGGTGAAGGATACTGAGAGTACCATGGACTGATAAAAGAACTAACAAATCAGCCCTGGAAGAAGTGCAGCTGGAATGCTCCTTGAAAATGAGAATGGCTAGACTTTGTCTCACCTACTTTGGCCATGTTGTCAGAAGGACATTGCCTAGAGAAGGATATTATGCTTGGTAAGGTGGAGGGTCAGCAAAAAAGGGAAGGCTCTCAATAAGATAGATTTACACAGTGGCTGCAATGATGGGCTCAGGTATGCCAGGGATCCCAAGGTTGTCACAGGACTGGGCAGTGTTTCATTCTGTTATGAATAGGGTCGCTGAGTCAGAGATGACTCAATGGCACCTAACAACAACAACTTGCAAAATTTTATCATGCATTATCTGGCATCATTTCTATAACCAAGGTCATATTTTCCCACTACCAATGCTTGCTCTTTATTTCCAACTCTCGCATTCCAATCACCAGTAATTATCAATATATTTCAATTGCATGTTTCATCAATTTCAGACTGCAGAAGATGGTAAAAATCTTCAATTTCTTTGTCTTTGTCTTTGGTAATTGGTGAGTAAATTTGAATAATAGTCACATTTACTGGTTTCTCTTGCAGGTGTATGGATATTATCCTATTACTGACAGCATTGTACTTCTGAAAGATCATTAAATGTTCTTTTGACAATGAATGCTATGCCATTCCTCTTCAATTTGTCATTCCTGGCATAGTAGACTATATGATTATCTGACTCAAATGGCCAATATAAGTCCGTTTTAGTTCACTACTGCCTAGGATATTGGTCTTTATCCATTTCATTCATATTTGACACGTTCCAATTTACCTATATGCATAATTCATACATTCCATGTTATAATTATTAATGTTTTCAGCTTTTTTTTTTCCACGTGAGTAATGCCACATCAGAAAATGAAGGTCCCGCGAACTTTACTCTATCCATGTCATCGAGGTCAATGCTACTTTGAGGAGGCTGTTCTTCTCCAGCTGCATTTTGTTGTTGTTGTTGTTGTTATGTGCCGTCGAGTCGGCCCCGACTCATAGCGACCCCTCCTTGGGTTTCCGAGGCAGTATCACTACGGAAGTAGGATTGCCCAACCTTCCTTCCGAGGAGTGGCTGGTGGGTTTGAACCACCAGCCGTCTGGTTAGCAGGCAAGTGTCTTAGCACTATGCTACCAGAGCTGCATTTTGAGTGCCTTCAAATCTGAGGACCTCATCTTCCTGTACTACAGCAGACTATGTTTCACTGCTATTCATGAAGTTTTCCAGTAATCAGACAGTGTTTCACTGCTATTCATAAGATTTTCAGTGGACAATTTTTTAGAAATGGATTACCCCATCTTCTTCCTAGTCCTTCTTAGTCTAAAAGCTTCACTGAAACCTGTTCACTGTGGATGACCCTGTTAGCATTTGAAATAACTATGATAGCATCCAACCCTACAGAAACTGACAGAGGAGTGGTGGTGTGGGAAAGTTGTGCATCCCTTCCTGGGACATGGATGCTTCATGTTTTTAACCTTTCTAGACTTCTCCTAAATGTCACTTCATTCATATTATCCTTTTGCTCTAATAAAGCTGTTGTCTTAAGTATGGCTCTTTCTGTTAGTTATGTGAGTTGTTTCAGCCAATTATTATGTGGGAGCCAGTACATGAGAAGTGAAGGATCCTGGGAACCCTTGAACTTGTCACTGGTATCCTGATAGAGGGTAGAGAATTCCCAAATTTGTAACCTGTAAGTCAGAAGTGAGGGTGTCCTGGGGACATCCAAACTTGTGGCTGGAATCTGAAGTCTTGGGCCACATCACTCTGAAAACTGGAGGACTATGTCCTTTAACTTGTGAGCTCTGACCTAGCTCCTGGTAGCTAGTGTCAGAGGAAAAGCCGTTTATGAGTAGCTGGTATAAGAATTGAACAGACAGGTGAAAAGTGGGAAAGTAAATTTAATTATTATTTCTATATACACCAAAAACTCAAGATAATATTTTAACACAACAATATATCGAGCATTGTATTCCATTCTTTTTCTTCCACTAATGTCTCCTCTCTGTAGTGTGGGAAGATTTTATAGTCCTACAGAATTCACGTGTTGTCATTTGACTTGCCAATGAAATATGGGTAGCCAGGAAGATGCTCTAAGAACCTGTGTATGGTTCTGCCTGTTTTGTTTCTCTTGTCAAATATCATCAATATATCAGACAGAGACCTAGGTCTTAGAAAGAACACAACATGGTTTCAAAGCCTTGATAATCCTAGAAAAAAATACATAGTGTCTTAAAACACCTAAAAACAAAACCCACTGCCATTGAGTCTGTTCTGACTCATAGTGACTCTATAGGACAGAGTAGAACTGCTCCAAACGATTTCTAGAGCTTTAAATCTTTACAGAACATCTCTTCTTTCTTGTGCAGAGCAGCTGGTGGGTGCGAACAGCCAAACTTTTGGTTTGAACGCTTTAGTCACTGAACCACTAGAGCTATGTACATAGTGCCTTAATTATCTAATAATGCTACAACAGAATACCATGAATGGGTAGCTTTAACAAACAGAAATTTATTTTCTCACAGTTTGGGAGGCTAGAAACTTGAATTTATGGTGCTGGCTCTGAGGGAAGGCTTTTGTTTTCTCTGTTGAATCTGGAGGAAGATCTTTTCTCCTTGAGTTATTTCAGTGTGATCTTCATGTGGCTTGGCATTTCACTTTCCCCATCTTTGCTTCTTTCACTTGCTTTTTATATTTATTTTATATCTTAAAAGAAAGGATTTGTTTAAGATACATCCTATACTAATCCTGTCTCATCAATATAAAAAAGACAATCCATTCCTAAATGGGATTATAACCACAGGGATAGAGGTTAGGATTTACAATACATATTTTTTAGAGATAGAGTTAAAACCAAACATTCACCCTTTGGCCTCCAAAAATTCATGTCTTTACCACTTACAAACCACATTCACTCCATCACATTATCCCTCAAGTCTTAAATCAACTCCAGGTCCAAAATCTCATTTTCTTACTCATTTAAATCAAATATGGGTGAGACATCAGGCATATTCCATCCTGGAGGAAAATTCCTTTTCATCTAAAGACCTGTGAAATCTAGAATATAGGTTATCTGCTTCCAAAGTACAAAATATGAAACAGACATAAGGTATATATTTCTATTACAAATGGGAGCAATTGGAGTGAAAGAAGTGGATAATGGGTACCAAGAAAGTTGAAACCCAGGAGAATTATTTGCATTAGCTCTCAGGGCTTGAACATAATCCTCTGTTCTTTGAGACCATCCTATTAATGGCCTGCCTCCCAGGCTCTGGGTATTGGCCAATGGTCTCTGGATCCTGGGTGGAGGTCTCTTAGCCCTGGGTTTCGGTTCCTTCTTGCAGGCCCACTGTGACAGCAACTCTCCTCCCTTGGCTTTTGGTGGCTGCATTCTCCTACTTCATCTGAGTAGTAACCCTACCCCTTCAGCAACAGCAGACTCAGTCCTTCTGCCCCGTGGGCATAGAAGTCCTACCCCCTCAGCGTTAGGCAGTGCCCTCATTATATTGGCCAAACTGAAAGGCAGCCCCACCCTCCAGAACCAAGTTGGTGACACCTATTCTTTGATACTCCAGAGACTGTGGCCTCATCTTTTGAGACCCCAGAGACCATGGCTCCCACCATTTGAGACCAAGGTGGCTCTGGATCTCATGTTCCCTTCAGCAGTTTTGCTGATATCTAGGGATGATTCTTTTCTTTTTTTGGAGGACAACAAATACAGCTCCTTTGGTCTGTTTCCTGCCTACAGAATTCCAAGAGGCAGGCAGCATTTCCTCCTTTCCTTCTTTTCTCTATCCTCTTTAATCAAAGCTGATGGGTTTTCTACTGTAGTTGGTTAGATCTATCAGTCACAGGCTTAGTCTCTTTAACACAATATTGTGTAGCCACATTTGGGTGAAAATTCAGGGACATGTATACTTAGTTTGTATAACAGAATTTTCCAAATTTTTCAGTTTTGTTTTCACTTTACACAGTTCATTTTTTAAGTCCATCTCTTTCTTCTCGCATTTTACCAAGTGTTAAGGAGAAACCATACAGCCTCTTGAAAATCTTGTTAGAAGTATCCTCAGCCATAATATATCCAATATCATCTCTTATAAGTTCTACCTGCCACCAAACATTTGAACAAGGTTTTATTTTGCCACTGTATAAGAAGCATTGCCCTTCCTTCTTTGTCCCAATCACACATTCATTGTTTTCTTTTAAAACCTCACCAGAAATTACTGTCCATATTTCAAGTAATATTCTGTTTCAGGTGCCATATGTATTCTCTAAGATAATAGAGAATTTCTCTATAGCTCTCTTCACTTCCTTGTCCTCACTAGAATTGCCTCTAACATCCATGATTCTACCAACAGTCTCTTTAAGGCAATTTAAGATTTCACTATTAGGTACCTTAACTCTCTTCCAGCTTCTACCCATTACTCAATTCCAAAACCATTTCCACATTTTAGGTATCTGTTAGAGTAGGATCTCACTCTTCTGGTACCAAATTATC
>NW_006922163.1:110767-112120 GCF_000298275.1 Orycteropus afer afer
TGCCCAACCTTCCTTCCGAGGAGTGGCTGGTGGGTTTGAACCGCCAGCCTTCTGGTTAGCAGTCAAGTGCTTTAGCCACTATGCTACCAGAGCTCCTAACCACAAGCATAGAGGTTACGATTTACAATACTAACTTTTTGAGGGACACAATTCAATCTATAACACACAGTTTCAGTGAAAATTAACCTTTATTGTCATAACTCACTGAGATTTTGAGTTGCTTGTTATCAAGCATATTACGGCGTATTCGAACTGATATAGAATTCTAATTCTTGATGCCATAAAATGTTTCGGCATAAAATTACTTGTTGTATCATTCTTGTGAATATTTTTGAAGAAGAGTCTAATTTAGGTGACCCAAATTCTGAGCACATTTGAGTGTTTCTCAGAACATTAAACAGGTTGTGGATCCACAATCAATATGGTCAAGATGATGAAATGTCCTGAAGCAACACGAAGGGACAAGTTTCTATTGTTTTTCATTTCTACTGCTTTGTATACTTACTTTGTCAAAGAGACTTCAAATTGATCTATTTCATTTGATTTTATATAAAATTCATAGTTCGTAAAGTTCTTTATAGAAATATAAGTGCATTCACACATAGTATTTTATTTTCTATTTCAATAACAAGTTTTAGGTGAATGAATGAAAAAGAATCAGTATACTTAGGCATACATATTAGATCATCCTAGGTCACTCCTTGGAAGGAAGATGGGGCAATCTACTTCCGTAGTGATACTGCCTCGGAAACCCAAGGAGGGGTCGCTATGAGTCAGGTCCAACTGGATGGCAAACAACAACAATAACAGGCAATTAATAAGTATTTATTGACAAGTTGTCTCCTCATTGTTTAGAGGCATCATCAATAATTGTTTAAGTGTGTATATTTCTGCTGCTTTGAGCCCCTAAAATTCTCTATGAGAAGTAATTTGATTGCAAATCATTCTTAATTTCACATATTTGCTCTTATAATTTTTACATGCTCAAACTTGAAATGTCTCGTTTCTCTGAAAGGAGTTCTGGTCATGTAGTGGTTCAAGCATCTGGCTGCTAACCGAATGGTGGGTGGTTCAAACCCACCTGCTGCTACATGGAAGAAAGATGAGGCAGTCTGCTTCCATTAAGATTTACAGCCTTGGAAACCCACTGGGGGTCACAGTGAGTCAGAATCAATCTGATGGCAATGACTTTGATGTCTGAAATATTTGTGTTGATTAACAATTCATATACACTTCTTTTTACATACCTGTTGTTGTTGTTGTTATGTGCCATCGAGTTGACCCCGACTCATAGCGACCCCTCCTTGGGTTTCCGAGGCAGTATCACTACGGAAGTAGGATTGCCCAACCTTC
>NW_006922163.1:113665-114923 GCF_000298275.1 Orycteropus afer afer
TTCAAATTTATGCACCAACCACCAAAGCCAAAGATGAGGAAATTGAAAATTTTTATCAACTTCTGCAGTCTAAAATTGACAAACATGCAATCAGGATGTGTTAATTATCACTGGTGACAGGAATGCAAAAGTTGGAAACAAAGAAGAATCACTGGTAGTTGGAAAACTTGGCCTTGGTGACAGAAATAATGCTAGAAATTGCATGGTAGAATTTTGTAACACCAATGACTTATTCATTGCAAATACCTTTTTCAACAACACAAATGGCATCTGTAAATGTGGACATCACCACATGGAACCTACAGGATTCAGATTGACTACATCTGTGGCAAGAGGTTATGGGAAAGCTCAATATATTTGGCCAAAACCAGGCCAGGAGCTGATTGTGGAACCGACCATCAACTGCTCATAAGCAAATTCAACTTAGAGTTGAAGACAATTAAAATGAGTCTAAGAGAGCCAACATATGACCTTGAATATATCCCTCCTGAATTCAGAGGCCACTTAAAGAATAGATTTGATGCACTGAAAACTAATGACCAAAAACCAGAAGAATTGTGGGATGACAATAACACAATCATAGATGAAAAAAACAAGAGGTCACTAAAAAGATGAGAAAAGAAGACCAAAATGGATGACAGAAGAGACTCTGAAACTTGCCCTCAAGTGAAGCGTAGCTAAAGCAAATGGAAAAAGTGACAAGACAAAAGAGCTGAACTGAAGATTTCAAAGAGCAGTTGGAGCAGACAAAGCCATTTACTATAAGGAAATGTGCGAAGACTTGGAGTTACAAAACCAAAAGGGAAGAACATGGTCAGCATTTCTCAAGCTGAAAGAACTGAGAAGAAAAGTTAAGCCTTGAGTTGCATATTGAAAGATTCTATGGGCAAAATATTGAATGATGCAATAAACACCAAAAGAAAATGGAAAGAATACACAGATTCACCGTACCAAAAAGACATGATTGATCATCTTCCATTTCAGGAGGTGGCACATGATCTAGAACCAATGGTACTGAAGGAACAAGTCGAAGTTGCAATGAAGGAATTGGTGAAGAACAAGGCTCCAGGAATTGATGGAATACCCATTGAGATATATCAACAAATGGATGCCCCACCAGAGGCACTCACTCAATTATACCAAGAGATTTGGAAGACAGCTACTTGGAGAACTGCCTGGAAGAGATCCATATTTGTATCCATTCCAAAGAAAGGTGATTCCACAGAATGTGGAAATTATTGAACATTATCATTAATAT
>NW_006922163.1:115442-118910 GCF_000298275.1 Orycteropus afer afer
TGCAGTATGGATTACATCTTAATATAAAGAAGACAGAAATCCTCACAACTGGACCAATAAGCAGCATCATGATAAATGGAGAGAAGATTGAGGTTGTCAAAGACTTCACATTGCTTGGTTCTACAATCAATGCCAATGGAAGCAGCAGTCAGGACATTAGATGATGTATAGCACTGGGCAAGTTGGCTGCAAAGGAACTCTTTCAGGTGCTGAGGAGCAAGGATGTTTCCTCGAGGACTAAGGTACACCTGACACAAGCCATGATATTTTCAATTACCTCAAATGCGTGTGAGAGCTGGACAATGAATAAGGAAGACTGAAGAAGAGGTGATGCTTTTGAGTTGTGGTTCTGGTGAAGAATGCTGAAAGTACATTGACTGCTAAAAGAACTACCAGATCTGTCCTGGAGGAAGTACAGCCGAAATGGTTCTTGGAAGCTTGAATGGCCAGGCATTGTCTCACCTACTTTGGTCATGTTGTGAGAAGGGACCATTCCCTGGAGAAAGAAGTTGAGCTTGGTAAGGTGGAGGGTCGATGAAAGAGGAAAGGGCCCTCGAGATAGTTTGACATGGTGGCTGCGACCATGGGCTCAAAGAATAGCAATGATCATGGAGCTGGCGCGGGATTGGGTGGTAGTTCGTTCTGCTGTGCATAGGGTTGTTATGAGTCGGAAATGACTCAACGGCACCTAACGACAACAAGAAGAAGAAATAACATTTAGATTCTATAATCTATTTCTTTTTGTTTGGAACAATCATAAAACTTGAGAGCTGGAAGGGTTAGTGTTTATCTGATGGAATCTTTTCTATTTATCAGTTAGGAAAATGAGGCACTAGGTGGTTTGACCAGTGTCTTATAGCTCATTAGTGGCAGAAATAGAATGCCTGAATCTTATGCCAGTGCTCTTTTCCCTATCTTATTAACCTTATGCCCCTGTAGGTTTGACCAAAATAATAATTAGGTATTATTTTGGATTTGGGTGGGCAGTTGAGGAATATTTCCAAAGGAAAGTAGAATGTAAAGGGGAAATAAAGTGAAGAAATTTACTGTTGTTGCATTTGACTTGCAATTAGAAAAGCTACTTGTTGAGGAGCAGGAGAAATCATCTGGCATATATGCAAATGTGAAAATGTGAGTGACAGGGCTATTGCTTGGCCTTTACAAAGAAGACAGTGCCTGTTTGGGAGAGAACATAAACTGGCATGCAGATATCTGTGTTTATGGTTGCTTTCTCCAAAGTATCAGGATGTTTTCAGGCTAAAAATATGAGATCTGATCAGAAAGGACAAAAGGTTAGACAATTTTAAAAGTACCTTTAAATGGTCAGGATATGAAATCATAGGAGTCCTTGAATTCAGAAAGAATCTAGATGTGTAGTCTAGTGGAATGCTATATTCCTTGTCTGAACCCTTGACTAAATGACTACATCTAAACAGTTGTAATTTGATTTGTTTCCTAACTTCTACTTTTGGAATAAAAATATATACTTTCTTTACTTTCCAGGGGCCGGAGGAGATCAGGATGAGCTAATGTTTGAGGTAGTTATGAAAATGTAAAGAGTCATGTCAATTGTATTGCAATGTTTTGTAAATAACTGAATACAGAGTTTATTGCTTCTATAGGAACAATGGTGGCTCTATCAGGAGTAGAAAGTGACACAGGAAATTTATAGTTTATCTTGGTAAAAGGAATTTTTGTGCATGGCATAGCTATTGCAGGAAAGCTAAAAGTTATGTCTGAAATATGCTGTAAGTTTTTTATTACATATTTTACATAAATTTGTAAATATGTTATAAAATTTTTCAGTGTGGTTAGACTACAACCTAAGGTCTCATTGTTGTTGTATTGGAATGTGCTGTTGATTCTGACTTATAGCAAACCCATGTGACAGAATAGAATTGTCCCATAGATTTTTTCAGGCTGTAATATTTATGGAAGGAGGCCTAGTGGCACAGTGGTTAAGGACTGTGCTGCAAACTGAAAGGTTGGTGGTTCCAATCCACCAGCTGCTCCGTGGAAGAAATATGTGGCAGTCTGCTTCCATAAAAATTTAGAGCCTTGGAAACACTATGTGGCCATTTTACTTTGCCCTATAGGGTCAAAATAAGTCCAAATTAGACTCCATTGCAATGAGTTTGGTTTGGTTTGAATCTTTATGGGCACAGACTGTCGGGTGTTTCTCTAGGTCTTTCATTCATGGAGCCACTGTGTAGGTTTGAACTAACTTTTCAGTTAGTAGCCAAGCACTTAAGTGTTGTGTCACCAGGATTTCTTTAAGTTTGAATAGTTAAATTTAATATTAAAACATTTCTTATTAATCTGTGGCCTCATTATTACCCACTGCAAATAAAAGAAAACTTTAAATGGTGACTGGTGCTCATTTGGAGGTGAGGGGTTAGATAACATTTTATAGCCAGTTTTTACATATTTATGGTAATGAATATTTCTGGTGGATGTATTCTTCCCTGATTCAAATGTGGTGCTAATGATTTGAGGTTTTAGTTGCTTTTCCTTGATTATTAATAGCCTGACTCATTTGGGACCTGTTTGTATTGAATAAGTCAGTGTGCCAACATAATCTAAAATGCTTGGATACAATTCTATAAATTCTTATGATGCTCTTTTTCATAAGAAAAACAATTTGATAGTTATCCTATTGATGATATGAAAAAGTTAAATTCTACTAGTTGTTACAACGCTATAAAACATGTGCCAATATATTGCTTTATCTATTTTTCTGAGATACTGACTCATGTGAGTAGAAACTTCTATATCCACTGGTCTTGGAATTTTGGACAGGCATTTTTAAAAAAAATAACATTGGTCTTTTCTGTATAGAACTGTCTCAAATATCAGACAAGAGCTGTTGATTATCCAAATGTTTTTTAAACCATGAACATTTTCAGCAAGTGGATGAATATTCGTAATGATTACCAATTTTAGTAGGTTATTCCAAGGTCTTTGTCGATAATCAGAGCTACCAAGAAACACATACACATTTTATGTATCTATTTATCTCTTTGCATAAATATATATGCATACATATTGTTCTTATTCTTTAGTGCTGCTGTAATAGACATAACACAAATATATGCCTATAAAAAAAAGGGATTTATTCTCTTACAGTCTAGGAACTAGAAGTCCAAGTTCAAAGTGCTAGTTCTAGGGGCTGAGTGAAGGCCACTTGACCTTGGGCTTCATCTCTGCCTCTTGCTACCTGCCCAGTGGAGCTGTTGGCATCTCTTTGTATCAAGTGTCAATTTCTTTTTCTTTTTTTTTATTAGGATTTGGGTGAAGATTTACAGAGTAAATTCACTTTTCATACAGCAGTTCACATATACTTTGTATCATGTCATTGACCAAAATTCACAATGCAGCAGCTCCCCTCCCACTTCCTCCCCATAGTTACCTCCTCCCAGTGTCCATCCCTTCATACTCTTCTGCACCCTGAGCTATCTCCCTGTGCAT
>NW_006922163.1:119842-121232 GCF_000298275.1 Orycteropus afer afer
ATCTGTGGGCATCTCTTAACTCAAGCAGCTGCTGCCTGCTGAGACTGACAAACCCAAGGTCAACAAGTAAAATGGTACAGTCCCCAAATTACAAGCAACACAGCAGGTCACTAATTCAATCAATTACAGGAACAGATTCAAGGTTGACTGACAATGAAGACTTGGCCAAATGCAGATCCAGATGTGCCCCCAAACTAGAGACTTTTCTCCAAGCTTCTCTTAATGTATTGGAAGCAGACCACATCCCTAAGGCAGCTACTCAGCTGCTCACAATAGAGTCCACATGGAGATGATTGCCAGTCTCATCATGGGACATAAATACATCCAGCTGCCAAACCACTCAAAACCAGGCCCAACTAAGTTGACACATCAACTTAACTACAAAACGTATGTGTCTCTTTCTCTCTGTATGTATGTATGTATACATTATACATGTAATATTGTAAGGAAAATATTCTTCAAGTTTTAGCAATCTGTTCTTGAATGTTGTTTGTTTGTCCATCCACCCATTCATGCACTGATTCATCTATTCATTATAAATCTATTTACACATGGATGTTTGCTCTAAAATTTATAATTTTCACTTACATTTGATTTTACTAATTTTTTCAATTTAAATAATCTTGCTTTCGCTATCTATTATTTTCCATGTTAATTCTTATTTTAATGAATTGTCATTTAAAAAGTATTGTATCTTGCTATACTTCTCTGCTGGATCCTGGTGAATCAAGGTGATTATCTGGAGGGGAATTCAATTCAATAAAAAATTAGATATTTTTCTGGAGGTTTAAAATCAAAATAAAGCAGCAACAACCTGAAGATATATGATAATTACCTACTGAGTTATCTGGCAGTTTCCTAATAGATTCTGTCCACAAATCTCACAATTTGATCTAGTTGTTGTGGATTGAATTGTATTCTCCATAACACAATGTGTTGTACCCATGAATGTGACCTTATTTAAGAAAATGTGTTTTTCTTTGAGTATATTACCAGTAAAGTCAAATGGAATAAGATGGAACTTAGTCCTAAATCTTTCTGAGTGTTGTCTTATAAAAGAGAAGAGACAATGGAATTAAGGTGTTGCATGTGGAAGACACCATACGAGAATCCATCTGCAAGGAATGTGATGAAATTTCCAGGGCTAATAAGAACCTGAAAGAGATAAGGAAGGATCTTTCCCCAGAGCTGACAGAGAGAGAGCTTAGCCCTGCCAATGCCCTAAATTCAGATTTCTAGCCTCTGGAAATGTGAGACACATAAATTTCTGTTCTTTAAAGCCAACCATCTTGTGGTATTTTGCTATGGCATGTATAGGAACTAAGACACTAGTATTAATATTAAAGTCTTTCATGAAAATTACGGATTTTGAATTATATATTTTATATAT
>NW_006922163.1:121332-128101 GCF_000298275.1 Orycteropus afer afer
ATATAATTAAAAATGCATATATAGGAGATCTGGTGGTATAGTGCCTAAGGCATTTGACTGCTAACCAGAAGGTGGTAGTTCAAACCCACCAGCCACTCTGTGAAACAAAAACTGGGAAATCTACTTCCATAAAGATTTACTGTCTCAGAAACCCAAAGGGGGTCGCTATGAGCTGGAATCCACTAGATGGAAGTGCGTTTGTTTTTTGTGTATTTATATATAAAAAACCAAACTCACTGCTGTGGAGAAAGTCCTGACTCATAGCAACCCCTCCTTGGGTTTCCGAGGCAGTATCTCTGCAGAAGTAGATCGCCCAACCTTCCTTCCAAGGAGTGGCTGGTGGGTTTGAACCACCACCTTCTGGTTAGCAGTCAAATGCCTTAGGCACTATACTACCAGAGCTCTCAAAGTATCTAAAACCTGATGGTATAATAGGGAAGGCATTTGAGTGCTAACCACAGTGTCGGTGGTTCAAACTCACCAGTTGCTTTGTGGGAGGAAGATGAGGCAATCTACTTTCATAAAGATTTATAGCCTTAGAAACCCAATGGGGGTTGCTATGAGTTGGAAATTGACTTGATGGTAGTGATTTTGGATATATGTGTAATATATTAGTTCCTAAAACACAATATATGTATATACATGTATACATACATATATACAAACCTATATACATATGTTTCATTTTCAATTGTTCCTATGCTTATAGATTTCAGTTTCAAATTCAGTGCTTAAGTCCTTTGAAATGTCCTGAGGACTTTTCTTGGTAAATATGTCTGCCATCAAGGTCATTCATTGCCAGCCACACTTTTTTTGTCAGGCTTGTTGTATATCACTTATTTTATAATTAATGCTTGTTGAATGGATTCCTCTTTCAAAAGGCAGTAAATTCCAGATCCACTTCTACTCTGAAAATAGTAGACAGGTTTGTTCAGATGACTGTGAAAATGACCATGAAAAATTCAGCTCTTAGGCATTATTGAGGTGTCTCACGTTTTCTAGGAGACAGGGTGAGAAAGGTCTGAGAGAATCATGGAATTTAAAAGGTATGATTAATTGAAATACTCGTAAGAGTCAGCAGGGTTGGGTGTCATTCATCACACTGATTTGATATGAGGATGTGGGCCTTCAAGGTTAGACAGGGTGAGGTGGGGATTTCATGGGAGTAACACTTTTCTTTATTCTCTTCTGAATGGAGATTGTGAAACCACTATAGTCAAAAGAAAAGAAAGAAAATAACACCCTTAAAGAGGCATGTTTATGTTACCAAATGTTATTTTTGGTTCATCTTTTAAATTCATGCACTCTTCTTGTTATTTCATTTGAATGATATATATTTTTTACTTTAAGATATAGCTAGAAAAACAATATTGTTGTTGTTGTTGTGTGCCGTCGAGTCGGCCCCGACTCATAGCGACCCCTCCTTGGGTTTCCGAGGCAGTATCACTACGGAAGTAGGATTGCCCAACCTTCCTTCCGAGGAGTGGCTGGTGGGTTTGAACCGCCAGCCTTCTGGTTAGTAGTCAAGTGCTTTAGCCACTATGCTACCAGAGCTCCTAGAAAAACAATATTAGAAAAAATAATTATTTAGATATCTCAAAGTATTGTGCTTTCATAAAATGATACATGCAAATATTTGTTACACAAATTTCCATACCACTTACAATCTCAAAATTGATATCCTTTTTTACATATTAATAGGTCAAGGCACAGCACCACTCTCACTGCCCGTATGTATTTGGAAGCACTGGGAAACATACACAGGAATCAGGAGGGCTTTTTGGAAAAATGTGGCTTAACTCGTATGAAAGAAGGCTTATTATTATTCATGTGGGAATTTAACCTACCAATATAGTCTCAGACTTTACTAAAAAGTATTGAACTTTTCTTAGGTGACCTGAACGGGCAAAATTTAGGAGCAAGGAGGGCCATAGATTAGAGATTATGTTACTTCTCACAAAGAGAAAAAATAAAGATGAAGGAGCATGCTGGGTACCTTTCCTTCTCCCTGAAGAATGAGTAAGTGGTGAGAATAAAGGCAATTTTACCCCAGGAACATCTATCCACATGCAATACTTGGGAATAGAAATACATGTTGCCCTTAGTGTTTTAAAATCTTGGAGATTTGGAATGGATTCAACACCTACTGCCATTTAAATTGCATGTTTTACTGTAGTTGAAAAACTTCACAAAAAGAATTTTTAGCTGATTATGATTTTTTTTTCTTTACTAATTCTTTGTGTGGAGGGAAAATTTACCAAAAAAAAAAAAAAAAAAAAATTAAATGCAGTTTTAATTCATACACTTAGTAGGTGTTTGGTTATGGGTAGATCTACCAGTTACAGTTGTTGTTGTTGTTGTAAAATGCCGTCGGGTTGATTTCGACTCATAGCGACCCCTCCTTGGGTTACCGAGGCAGTATCACTATGGAAGTAGATTGCCCAACCTTCCTTCCGAGGAGTTGTTGGTGAGTTTGAACCACCAGCCTTCTGGTTAGCAGTCAAGTGCCTTAGGCACTATGCCACCAGAACTCCTTTATAATTACAGTAGGTTCAATAAAGTGGGTCCCCCCCCAATAATTTGTTACCAAACTGAAGATATTATATGCATGTTAAAAAACAAGGGCATTAAAAAAATCAGCTTCTTTGAAAGTATCTTATTATCTAAATTTAACTAAATTGTATTTATATCCCCACTAATTAGTCCAAGGAACTCTGGTGACGTAGTGTCTAAGGCATTTGACTGCTAATCAGAAGGCTGGTGGTGCAAACCCAACTGCCACTCCATGGAAGGAAGACTGAGCAATCTACTTCCATAATGATTTATAGCCTCAGAAACCCAAAGGGGGTTGCTGTGAGTTGGAATTGACTTGATGGCAGTTGTTTGGTTTTTTGGTTAATTAGTCCAAAGTCACCATTTGGGTCAATTTTGCTCTTTATGCATACTACTCAACCAATGCCTTAAGAAAAGTTTCCACATAATTGTCATGCACACAAAATAGTATGATGGCTGTCTCCTGGACTATTGATAAAGTTTTTCTGCGTCTCCCTTTATGACAAAATGCTTTATGCCTAAAACCCCAGAATGATTTGCAAACTTAAAACAGTCATTCTCTTTGCAACATTTAAAACATTAGTCAATTTTGTTTTGGAAACATTTTGCTATATAAATTTTAACTAAATAATTAATTTCCTTAATGAATAAGTAGTTATGACCATAGCTTCATAGATCAGAGTAAGCATAAAGCCAATTCCCAGAAGGTGGAGATTAATCAGTTTCCTGCTTTCCTACTTTCCAATTTCTGACACAGTCACCAATATGGCTCACTTGCCCCACTCCCCCTTTCCCCCATAACCCCTCCCAGCGTGACATGGGACTAAGTCAGACCTTATAAATTAAGAAGACACTGTCTTTGTGTTTGTGAATTCACTAGAATGACTCACAGAATACATGAAATATATTATACTTACAAAGTTCAGATTTTTATTATAGCAAAAGGATATAAATAAGGATCATCATAAGGAGGAGATGCGTGGATGAGGTCTGAAATGTCCTCAAAGTGGACCTGCCGTGTCTCAGGGAGAGTATGTCATCTTCCCTTTACTGACTAGGAAGTTGTCTGAGCCTTAGTGTTCCTGGATTTTATCGGCTGGTTCTGCGTTTTGGGTAAATCACACCTTCTGAGGCTGGTTGATGTCAGTGTCCCAGGTGAGTCTCTTCTCATCTAGCCTCCCCTACTAGCCAGTACAGATCTTCAGGTGTGGTCTGCAAGTACCACACAGAATAACTCCAAGGGTTATTCCTCTAGAGTCCAGGACCAAGGCCAAATTACTTTAAGTAAAACTTCAGATTGTAAAATTTTCAGAAGTTCCAAAATGATAAATTTTCTTTCTGTACTCAGACCCTCAGTTATTCTCCCCAGTGGTAAAAATCATAAAAAAGTTTCTTGTGCATCTTTCCACATATATTCTACTCAAATATACTATATCCTTTCCCTGTCAGTAAAAATGCTATTCTACTATCACCTCTTTTCTGTATCTTTCTAGGAAAATCTCAGTCTGTTAGAAAAGGAAAATCTGAGAAATTAGCTAATTAACAGTATACTAGTTAAGTGGAGTACAACATTGTTTGCTCGAGAGCTGATATAAGGCAGAGTGATGTTGAGGATAGAATAAAAGTATATGCTAATAAATTCTGAACAAATACTTCCATGTGGAGTATTTAATGGTATAGGAAGAGTAAATCTTTATCTTCAGAAGAGATCCTCACAAAAGATTTGGGTGCAACATAACTTGTAAAACCGAAAACCAAACTCACTGCCATTTAATCGATTCTGACTCATAATGACTCCCATTGAGTTTCCAAGGCTATAAATCATTATGGAAGCAAACTGCCTCATGTTTCTTCCTTGGAACAGCTGGTGGGTTCCAACCACTGACCTTTTGGTTAGCGGCCAAATGCCTTGACCACTACACCACCAGAACTCTGTTATAACTTTGAAGCACATGTTATAATTATTAACGATAACCCTTTCCATTTGAGGGCAATGTGGATTCTCTTGGCACCTGTAAATTAGATAAGGGATTTCTCTTCACTGTATAGGTAATTCTATTCTATAGATAACATTGTTTGTGTGTTTGTTAATGGTAGGAAGCATGAGACATATTTTGACTAATCATTACTTCAACATTTTTAGGTAAATTAATATCAATAACAGCAGAAGTTTATACTGACCATAAAGTACTAGACTGTCTCAGAAATTGATGATATCTTCATATTCTAAAATGTTTTTGCCTACTGGTAAGTTCAGAACTAAGGAATGTCTTATACCAAAGGTGATAAATCATCTTGACAATTATTTATTTTACAGATATAGAAGTCAGTAGAAATTGAAAATCTCTAAATTAGCTTGAAATCCCCACTTCATTTTTTGTTTGAAATTATTTGAGGAAATACTATTTTGAAATCCTGAGGTTTCAGTGACTTATAGTTGAACTTCATTTCTTTCTCACACGAATTCTAAAATTTCTGTTCCTTTTCAGTGTCAGGGAGACTAAGGCTGACAGAGGCTCACCTACCCCCAAAATGAGGCTTCCAAACCCACTCTGGACAAACAGACACAGATGACAAACAAAGAAAGATCATGGGAGTTTACATGAGAAGTTTTTTAAGGACAGGCACTGGAAGTGATGTACTATTGGCTGGAACTGAGTTACATGGCTACAGTCAACTGTAAGGAGGCTAAGAAATGTACTATTGGTGAATTCCAAAGAATAAGTAAAAGGAATTATTCTGATGAATAGTAAATCAATCTCTATAATAGTATGTACCATAATATACTATAAATAAATACATAATGAACAGATCCCAATTGGGCTTTAGCTGTTAGCTTCATTAGGGTTCTGGTTCACCTTTTAATCTGAGGTCACACTGCTTGGAGTGCTCCCAGCCAATCACTGAGCAAGGTGGTGGTACATAGTCCTAACCATTCTTCCCAAAATGAGATTCCTCTAATGGGCAATCTCTGTTTTGGAGTCCGCTGTCAGTTTGGAGACTTTGTCAGTTTGGCATCACTGTTTAATAGCAATCCCTACACAATTCTGCTGCCTTCCTTTTGGTTTCATAGATGTTACTGCTCAATAAACTTTTTGCCCTCCGAAAGCATTTGACTGCTAACCAGAAGGCTAGCTGTTCAAACCCACCAGCCACTTCTCAGAGGGAAGGTTGGTCGATCTACTTCTGTAGTGATACCGCCTTGGAAACCCAAGGAGGAGTTGCTATGAGTCAGATTTGACTTGAGGCAATGGGTTTGGTTGGGGTTTAACGCCATCTCAGTATTTTCTTCCTGGATAACCCAGCTGCAACAGATGGAAAAAGGGAGATTAATTAAGAAGCTCTTGAGATAACATAGGCAAGAGCTGATAGTGCTAAGATTGGAATGAAGTTTAAGATTTTAGCTTGAACAATTGGAAGCATGCAGTTGCTTGTCTTCATAAAAATTGTACCTGGTAAAAGGAGCCAGCTGAGTGGAGGGTAGACCAAAACTAAGAGTATTATTGTATCAAGTTAATTTTGGCTTGTTAAGTTGGATTTACAAGTATGGAGTTCAGGTGAGTGGTCAGGGCTAGAGATACTCATGTGGAAATGCTCAGCCTGCTAAAAGTATTTAAGCCATAGGCTCTCCCCCAGACAGTGGGAGTGACAGAGTAGGAAGGATGCTGGTGTACTTTGCTTGATGGTGTTACAGAGTTGCAGAGTTTAGTGGTCTGAAAAACTACAAGAAGCTAGTTTGGAAGCCTTTTACTACTGTTGAGGTAGTAAAAGAGACAAGAGAGAAAAGGATAAAGGAAGAAAGTATTTCAAGAAGGAAGGGAAGACCACTTTCAAACACTGCTAGAGTGAAGACTGAGTGGTCACTATTGGGTTTGGAAATCGGAGGAGTCGGTGACCTGAACAAGAGCGGTTTTCGTGAGGTAGTGAAGACTGAGAGAAGTGGATTTAAAGGTAAATGCTGGATATGAAGGTGAGGACAACACACGTATGGCACAACTCTTTAATAAATTGGGCAACAGTAGGGAGGTGTACTAGTAAAGCAGAGGTTGACTTTTTTTTTAAATAAATACTTATGTATCAGTTAGCTCTAGTAGCATAGTGCCTAAGGCACTTGACTGCTAACCAGAAGGCTGGAGGTTCAAACCCACCAGCCACTCCTTGGAAGGAAGGTTGGGCAATCTACGTCTGTAGTGATACTGCCTCACCAACCCAAGGA
>NW_006922163.1:128201-168290 GCF_000298275.1 Orycteropus afer afer
CAAACCCACCAGCCACTCCTTGGAAGGAAGGTTGGGCAATCTACTTCCATAGTGATACTGCCTCAGAAACCCAAGGAAGGGTCGCTATGAGTCGGTCTGACTCCACAACACATAACAACAACTATCAGTTGGTGATGCAGTAGTTAAGGCATTCAGCTGCTAGCCATGATATTGGCAGTTTGAACTCGCCAGTCGCTCTGCAAGAGAAAGATGAGGCAGTCTGCTTCCCTAAAGATTTACAGGCTTGCTAACCCTATGAAGGTTGCTGAGTCAGATTTGAATCAACTGCAGTTGGTATATCAGTTACAATATACCAGGCATTATTTTGTGTACTTATACAGACATTAACTAGTTTAGTTTTCATAATTTATCTAGGAGGGAGGCACTATTATTTCCATTTAGATGATAAATTGAAGACAGAGATGTTAAGCATGGCATTTGAGATCACACAGGTAGTAAGGTGTGAAGCTGTTAATGGAACCTGGGTAATCAGAATCAACTGCATTCTCCTGAATGGACTCTTCTAACTCCATTGCTGCGGTGCAAGGTGTTTGAGTCTTCAAATTCATGCGCTGATTAAATGTTAATATAAACAGATATTTGATGATATGAGAAAGGTGGAAAATTACAGGAGCAAATTCCTTGAATATGCAAGGAGGTCTATAAATCCAATGCAAAAATGAGGGTTAGCCCTGTGATAGGAGCAGGGATAGTCCATCCATTGTAATACCTCAAAAAAACAAACTTACTGCCGTTAAGTCGGATCTGACTCATAGTGACCCCCTACTTGGGTTTCCAAGGCAGTATCACTATGCAAGTAGATTGCCCCATCTTCCTTCCAAGGAGTGGCTGGTGGGTTTGAACCACCAGCCTTCTGGTTAGCAATCAAGTGCCTTAGGCACTACACTACCAGAGCTCTTATAAGATGTAATAAGCACATATGATATGCCAAGTACTGTATTCAGGCCTTAAGTATATTAATTCATTGAAACTTTTCAATTATACTATTAATACTATTATCCCAAAATATCAGATGAGAAAACTGAGGTATAGTAATCACATAGAGCGGTTCATTGGTAAGAATTCTTTTTGTTTATAAGGGACAGGAATTAAATTGCCTCATGACCTTACTGGCTCATGTAGTGAGAAACCCCAGGGATCGTTTGGCACAGCTGATTTCAGGCTCTTCAAAGGGGTCATTAAATCCTTAATTTCTTGCTTTTGCATCCCTCGTTGTTGGCTGCCTTCTTAGTGTGGCTTTTCTCCAACATTTCATTTTCCAAAGTCTTTCTCATGGTAGATACTAGTAGCTTCAGATTCACATCCTTAGAGTTTAGAAAACTGGGTCTAAAGTAAACTACTTTTTCTAATAGTTCCTGTACAGTCTTAGAATGAGTTGGGTAAATGCTGTCTGTGAACTGATTGCTGGAACAGGTGTGATGTAATTCACTGATTCTCTAAGTCTGGGGGCTCTTGGTATTAGCCCCCCTTAGCATGGCCTAAGCATCCAAGAAAACAAAATTGTTTCACTTTTTTTTTTTTCCTTTTTAAATTGAGATGCTCCTACTAAAAGAAGGGAGAGTAGATGCGAGGCAGGCCAAAAACAAACATCCATTATCATTGACTACCTCCAACAATTTCACAAGAGCATGTATATAATCTCAGGTTATCTAAAATAGCCTAATAAAAGGTCACTGATGGCTTGTGAAGATTAGAGTAGACAATATTTACATTCTTACAGGTAGATGATTGCTACTAATTGAGCAAAATTATCAAACTTTTAACTTTTTC
The DNA here is from genome assembly GCF_000298275.1 of Orycteropus afer afer. Lineage (NCBI taxonomy): Eukaryota > Metazoa > Chordata > Mammalia > Tubulidentata > Orycteropodidae > Orycteropus > Orycteropus afer. The sequence goes on from NW_006922163.1 coordinate 129,993, forward strand.
ATCCTAATACTTTTTAGTCAGCTCCTAAAATGTGCTAATGTGAGAGGCTTTGCTCAGTATTTACAAAATTGTGCTTCACTTTTGTTTTATTTAACTGCAACTTGTATTTACATAATGATCCTACTGGAGAAAGGATTTCGGTGGTGTCTGGAATAAATAATAACTATAATTTCATGCATGGGGAGACTGTTCTCAAAGGTTAAATAATTCATTCCAAGATTCACATGGTTTGAGATGGAAATAGAAACTCAGTTGCAACTTACTTTGCTTATTTCTCTCCAGTAATGAATTTTTCTCTTTGGAAAAGTTGAAATTTGCTTTTCCTGTATGAATGAGCAGGAGCTCTGGTGGCGCATTGGTCAAAGTACTTAGTTGCTAACAGCAAGGTAGCAGTTGAAACCCACCAGCAGCTCCATGGGAGAATGGTAAAGCCAGTTTGCTTCCGTAAAGAGTTATAGCCTTGGAAACTCAATGTGACTGTACTTCTTGTCCTATAGGGTCTCTATGAGTTGGTATCGACTTGATGGCAGTGGTTTGCTTTTGTTATATGAGTGATCAATATACTGTTACAAATAGAATCCCAGAAATAAAATACCTGAAATGTAGGACTCCAGGCAAAATGTTTACTGTCTGTCTATGAGGAACACTGTAATATGAAGTATTAATCTCATCCCATAGGTACTAGGCAAGGTTGTTTGGAAATTACTTCTTATAGAAATTATATGTAAGAGTGAAGATTAGAGTATAATAAATCTAACTTAAAAAATTTCCAATTCATGGCCATTTCTTCTACAGCATAATCAAATTTGCATTTGTAATTACCACTGATAGAAATGGAAGGAAGATGGGGCAATCTACTTTCATAGTGATGCTGCCTCGGAAACCCAAGGAGGGGTCGCTATGAGTCGGGGCACTCGACGGCACATAACAACTGATAGAAATACCAACATAGTTTGAAACAGAGATATGTTAGTGTCAGAAAACCATTTAGGTAGCTAGTGTCTTAATATAGGTGGGAACGTGAATTTAAGTAAATGAGAGATTGGGTTGAAAATAGATAGTGAAAGATAAAGGATTTACCAAACTTGACCACTGGTTGAGATAGCATTGCTCCACAATATTCTAACAAGCGAATTATTGTGACATTTTATTTTCTTTTAGACATCACCAGTATGCTATAAAGATATATTCAAGTGGTATATAAAATCTCCTTTATAGCACTTAAAATGCATTATTACATATTTATGTAATTCTGATTAAAATTGCCCTCCCCAACTCAGTCTATGAACTCCCAGGACACAACAACTAAACACAGTAGCAGGATTTACAAAACTTGAATGAAGAAATAAATTTTTGGTCTCCTGTCTTTTTTTTTTTTTTAAACAGAATTTAGGAATGAGCTTAACACAAAATAGGAGCTTAATAAATGTGGTTTTGGAAATGAGTAAATCAGCATATGGTCCAAAAGAATTTAGGTAGCAAGTCTTAAATCTTTAAAAAAAAAAAAATAAATAAATAAATTTCACCCCATCCTAGAAAATGTTTGGGTAAATTTGTAGTGAAAATACAGCACAGTTAGACTAAAGTATAAATTAAAGAGGACAAAGCCAAACAATAAGAAGGAAGCAAGTAGATAACATCTGTCTTGGGTAGTTTAATTATTCTCTTGCTGAAAGTCAGGGGGCTGGGCTGGATTTAGTCTATGATCCTGTGAATAAGAGAAAATGTTTTTATTAAGTGCAAGCTTTTTTTTTTTTTTAATCAGTATTCAGTGACTCAAGAGATTACTTTACAGCAATACTTGCTTTAAGACTTAGATATCACAAAGAGAAAAGATAAACATGACTTTAATTTCTAACATTTTTATTGGAGTCCATATTGCCATTACAAATACAACAAACCATGAAAAGTGATTCCCCTCCTACTCTAACTTCACCACTTGTAACAACATCAGGAAGGAAAGGAGAAATCCTGAGCTTTGATCGTCAAAGTATAGTGCTTGTATAAATTGAGCTATTACATAACGACATTGTGTGAGTCAATGCTTATAAAAACACTCCGGATAGAGTGCAACCTTATCTTCTCACCTTGGGCATTTCATAATTCCACTTTAAGGAAAGCTCTCCCCAGCTATCTTCCTCACATCTCCCCTCCCCATCCTTCCACACTAACAGTTTGAAGAAACTTAGAACTTCCAATAACAGATTTGGTCACCAAGCTGCCAGAAATTGCAGCGAAGCACTGTTTATATAAAAATTTAATTGCTATTCTTCGGAGAGTATCCACCTAATTGGTTCTACCCTGAGCTGAGAACAAAGGGATCCCTAAACTGAGACTATTCTTATTTTTCAAAAGCATAACCTATTCTGGAAGCTACTCTCTTTTTAATGAAGTGACCGTCAGAATGCAGAATACTCTCTTGTCTTATCACTAATATACATAGATAATTGATTTCCTGATATGAAATACATAATATGCTTTTGAAATCATATTTCTCTCTGAAACTATGGGCAAAAATTTATTTTAGATTTTAAAATAATCTGTTTTTGTCTTTAAATTTAAATGCATTGTGATTTTATTGATCTTATACTCTGGACGCCGTGCCCCTGAGTTTATTATGCTCTGTGTTTTTTCACAACCCAGGAAAAGGCAATTTGATTAAATTTTGGAAGTAATACTTTTAGATTAGTAGTCCATTGAATGTAAAATAACTTTCCAATGTTAAGAAATAACTAAAATTTCAACTATTTCCTGTATCTTAAAGGTTTTTCCAAAGTTACAAGAATAGTGTCCTTACAGCAATGTGATTCCTTATTTCCAAACATTAACAAAAATAGTCATAAGATGGCAGCTGTTCAATTTGGTGTAACACATTATTCTAATTAAGAAATCAAAGATCAGGGAGTGACACAAACATATTTTCATTCCCCTATATAATTTAATAAATATTATGTGTTACGCCTTGTGATAAGATGATAAAACTAAAAGTATGGGTCAGATGTATTTATCATTAAGTATGCATAAAATATGACCAAATGTCCAGGTAGCTAAGGATATGGGTGTACTTGAGAAGTTATAAGCTTTAATTATGTAAGTCCAGAGTGTAGAGTATGGATTTAAGGGAATTGTAGGACCTAGCTTGTATTAAGACTCAAATTAGAAATAATATGGACCTAAATTAAAGTAATGGACTTGGGGGGGGTGTTGAAAAACATGTTTGGGAGATGTATAAGAAATATGATCAAGTGTGCCTGGAGGAGGAAGGGGTATAGAAGTCTGAGAAGTTAAATTTGTGGTCTACATGAATCAAATATATAGTAGGAATGTGTTTGCAGAAAACTCCTATCAAATGATAAACTTGTGTAATTTATGACTCATTATACCCATCAGTATGGTAGAACCATATACTCCTGAAGGTTCTAGATGTATTTTGTTTTACATGAGTTCCAAGATAAATTCATTTTGGTTGAGTTCATGGATAATTTAAATATTATATATGCATATTCTAAGGCATCTGGATAACCTATATATATTCAATTATGGCTATGTAATTTCAGTGCCCACATTTGTTCTGATGTTTAAAATAGAATTCCCATAAAGTGGAAGCCAACTGACTGCATAAAATACCTGTACAAAATGCACTGACTGCAATGACTTGATAAGACATGTGGTGGGTGCTATAAGAATACTAGACTCAAAGAACCTGTGGCAGTACCATTCTCAGCTTTTAAGCAGATGTCTTATCACATTTCACTTTTGTATGTACTTTTTCTGATATTAATTCCAGAGCCTAAGAAGGAAGGTTGGGCAATCCTACTTGCGTAGTGATACTGCCTCGGAAACCCAAGGAGGGGTCGCTATGAGTCGGGCCGACTCGACGGCAAATAACAACAACAACATTAGTAACTAGCACTCAATAAATATTTACATGAGTGACTAAAACAGTAAATCATCAGTACAATAGCTGTAAATAAGCATCAAGAATTTTTCCTCGGGTAACATTTTTATTTTGGATAGATAGCATCTCTTGCCCAAAATTAAAGAATAAAGTTGACAGGCAACCACTTAAACTTACAAATACATCTCTTTCAAAATGAAAAAAAAAAAAGTGATGTAGTATCAGGGTTAAACATGATCTATGACATTAAGTGATACCAACTTAAATTTTGGTGGTCATATAGTCTTTCTCATCCTCAAATTATTTTTGTTTTGGTTTGTGATGCAAACAGGATGTTTGACCCCTTAACTGAAAATTTGGCAGTTTGACTCAGATTCCTTAGAAGGGAGGCCTGGATCTATTAAAAAAAAAAAAAAATCAACCACTGAAGATCCTATGGAGTACAGGTCTACTCTGACATGGGGACACCATGAATTGGAATTGACTCAATGATAACTGTTTGAGTTAGTATAAAGCATTTATTAGTACAGGGTTGCTATATGGTCTATATGAGTTAGAATGGACTCAATGGCAATAAGTTTGGTTTTATTGTTATCCTTCAAGGAATGAGTCAACTCTAATCTCTTTAGACAGACTCTCAAAGTCAATACATGTCATAAAAGGCAAAGTATATTTACTGCTAGTATATAAATGGACTGGCACAGCCTTTACAGATGTGAATGTGGATGGGGAAAACTCAATAAGAGATATTTTTTACATTGCTTACCTCTGATTTCTGAGAAACACTAAAAAATTCCTTTTATAATTTTTAGTTTACAGAGGTTGCATAGACTAGGAGCAGCAGATGACATTTTTCCCTGTTGTATTATGGTTAGAAACAGTCAATTTGAAATAGGAGTTTGAGAGTATTAAAACATAGCTTAAAGACAAAAATACTTTACAATAATAAATGCCAAAGAATATTTTTGAAGATCAAATATGAGACTGGCATAATTGTAGGCACTTGGATTCAATGGTGTAGATGACAAATAGTCTGATTTTATAGGTTGATAATCCTTTCTATTTGAAGATGGAGAGAAATGAAAGAATATTGGAATGGTAATCCAGAATTGTAATGCCCATTCAGATGCTAGTTAGGCTTTTTTTACACTCACAGGCAACTTGCCCTTGAGTCAAACATTTTATTTTAAAACAATTCCAATTTTATAGAAAAATTATAAAAGCAATACAAAAACTCCAATAAAATGTTTATTCATAGAATTTTTACTGTTTTCAATAATGTCCTATGTAGCAAATGGATCCCATTCACGTTACTCAGTTTCCATGTGTCTTCTGTCTTACTTGGAACAATTCCTCAATCCTTCCTTGACCTTCATTACTTTAAAATATTTGAAGAGTAAAAACCTGTTGGCTGTCGAGTTAATTTTTTGACTCATGGTGACCCTATGTGTGTCAGAGCTGTGTCCCATATATATATTTTTTTTGCGGGGGAAGGTTTTGCCAATTTGTTAATCTCTAAAAGATGACCTCAGAATAGTTTTAGTTGAAAGTTAAAGAGTGTCTCAGGTCATCTTCTAATCTCAAGTGGTTTATTAAGTCTGGGGTTGTCTGGTGGTTCCTCTTACTACATTAAGGATATATCATAGAAAGAATTCTCTGCCCTTTACACAGCATCCCATCAGATGTCACAAAAGGATGACTTGGCCCATCAATGGTAACTTTAACTTTGGTTGCTTGAGTAAAGCGATGTCCTCCAGGTTTCTCCACTGTAAGGTGCTCCTTTTCAGTTATAAGTATTTCGTGTGGGGGTACTTTGAAACTATGTGAATGCATATGGATATCCCATTCGATTTATCCAACTTTCACTTATTAATTTTAATTTGATGTTTCTAAACCAATGGGTTTCCAAAGCTATAAAACTTTATGGAAGTAGATTGTCTCATCTTTGTCCCATGGAGGAGCTGGTGCCTTTTAACTGCTGACCTTCTGGTTAGCAGCCAAATGCCTTACTATGCCACCAGAATTCCTTATTGATGTAGTAGTCTGAATTGTTATGCTGGTTGACTAATGGCAATTTTCAAATTCTATCAGTTCCTTTACATTTATTAGTTGTAATTCTATTGTATGTAAGACCTTTTTATCCCACTTTATTTATTCATTTATATCTGTGTCGAGTTATAGATTCCTCTCTTACTCGCTGAGATATAATCTGTAAGTTTTTGAATAACTAAACTCTCCCAAATTTTGCCAATGAGGACTGCTTCAAGCTAGTGTCTGTCTTTTCAACATGTTGTTGTTGTTACTTGCCATTGAGTCGGACTCAACTCATAGCAACCCCTCCTTGGGTTTCCCAGGCAGTATCGCTACGGAAGTAGATTGCCCAATCTTCCTTCCGAGGAGTGGCTGGTGGGTTTGAACTGCCAGCCTTCTGGTTAGCAGTCAAGTGCCTCAGGCACTATGCTACCAGAGCTCCCTCTTTTCAACATAGTCCCATCATTATTTGTGTACTTCAAAAAAATTTCTGGCATAAGATTTTTCAGTTCATTTTGTAACTGTTTCCTTAGCCAGAGAATTATCTGTTTAATCCAAGTATCCCTGGCTCATTTGAGAGGAGAATTGGTACTTTAAAAAACAAGATCTTACTGATAGGTATACTCATTGCTATTGGTGATGTCACTATTCCAGATCCTCTCAGTGTACAGAGTTAGAGGATTTATGCGTATGTCTTACATCTGGATTTCATATTGGTTTCCTTTCTCTTATAGTAATAAACCTGGCTTTTTTTAAAAAAAATTCCATTTTCTTAATGATACACCTGGCTTCTATATCTTCAAAATTGTACATTTTTATGTACAATTCCATAAGCCTAGGGGGCTGCTGCTCTACTGGGAGGGCCACTTGGTCTCAACCCCCTCAGGCCTATTTCTTTGATTGTGACTGGCTAAGAATTTTTTGTTGTTGTTGAGGTAAAATACACATAATATTAAATTTACCACTTCAATCATCTTAAGATACACAAGTCAGTGTCATAAATACACTCAAAATGTTGTACAGCCATCACCACTCTCTACTTCCAAAATTTTTCATCACCTCAAATGGAAACGTCCGCATTAAGCAGTCACTCCCCATTCTCTTCTTCTCCCACTTTATAACAACCACAAACCTACTTTCTGTCTCTGTAGATGTGCCTGTTCTGATTATTTGATGTAAATAATGGAATTATACAATATGTAGCCTTTTGTGTCTGGTTTATTTACCAAATGTTGCAAGCTTCTTCCATGTTGTAGCATTCATTCCTTTATGGCTGAATAATAGTTCATTTTAGAGATATACCACATTTTGTTATCTATTGATAGACATTAAAGTTGTTTCCACCTTTTGACTATTGTCAAAAATGCTGCTATGAACATATGTGTACAAGTTTTTGTTTGAAAACCTCTTTTCAATTTTCTTTTTTGGTTATTTAATGGCTTCTTGACTGAATTATCAAGGAAATGGTGAAAAAGACTACTAATTTTGAACAATCATAGTTTCTATGTAGATTTTGAGAAGCTAGGGTAAATGTTAATTTATCATGGTACTATGATACTAGATTAATAATGTATTTTACTAACAAAATAAAGTACAGAATATATTTTTAACTTCTATATGTATAACTTCAGTTTCCTTGTTCCTAAAAATCTCAAATTCTTTAGTTGAAGTAGTTGTCTTTGGGGTCCACATTTGCTATTTAAACTTTTTCAGTCATTGAAGGGGAAAGGGAATAAATACATGGACTTCTTGATTTCATTTGGTTATCTACTGAGGGCTATGTTATCCAATTCTGGGGGAAAAACATGAGCATTTTTAATTAAATACATATGAGTAAATTAAAAATAAACTCTCAGAGAAGAAAAGAATCCAGAAACTCCCAATAGTGTGTGAGTCTTGAAAGAAGTTAAAAATGGAAATGTCCTGACATTTTTATTTTGAAAGGTTAAGCTTAAAAATAAAAATGACCTGAGAAATAACACATTAGATTAGACACTGGACCACAACATTACAAAACTAGATGGGTCCATATGTCAGAAAAGATTGACTGTGGTGAGGGGCAGGTAATATTCTCCAAAGGAAAAGATGAGTGAGGGCTAAATGAATTTCAGTGGGCATTTATGATTAGATAATACTCTGGGGAGATATATTGGTATATATTTAGTGAGTGTTCTAACTAACAAAAACCCACAACTTGAAAAACTTGCTTCTTTGATTTTTCTCAGCTATTAATCATGCCTTTCAGCTTTCTAACACTTGGAAACACTTCTTATGACTTACAGGAGCATTGGGTTTTCAGTTTTTCTAGTCATTTCAAAATCTTCAAAGATTCTTATTTTGAAGGAAATCTGTGTTACATACATAGAGAGCTTCTCTGTTGAGCAGCATCTGTGCTCCTAATTTCCCCTCTGCCACGATGATGTATCTCAGAAGGCTGGCGGTTCAAACCCACCAGCCACTCCCCTGAAGAAAGTTTGGAAAATCTACTTCCATATAGATAACACTTTGGAAACCCAAGGCGGGGTTGCTATGAGTCACCATCGACTCAACAGCAGTGAGTTTGTTGTGGTTATGATGATGTATCACAGAATTATTCTTGCACTGACCAATGGGTATATGTTTTCCTGAATGAGAGTTAATTCATTCATCTAATAGCTGGTTTTAGGAGCTCTGGTAGCATAGTGGCTAAAGCACTTGACTGCTAACCAGAAGGCTGGCAGTTCAAACCCACCAGCCGCTCCTCGGAAGGAAGGTTGGGCAATCCTACTTCCATAGTGATACTGCCTCGGAAACCCAAGGAGGAGTCGCTATGAGTCGGGGCCAACTCGACGGCACATAACAACAACAATAGCTGGTTTAAGAGTACCTATTATGTACAATGCTCTCAAGAGACAAAAATGTCTCCTAAAACATACCTGTACACATGGAAGTTTATAACTTAGAAAATACTTAAATATAGTACCCCAGAATTTTCCTTGATTTGATCATTTTAATAAAGTACTTATTTATAAGTAACAAACTTTCACTCTACTTAAGTAGAGAAGGGAGAATCCTAGAAGGAATCAGTAGAAAGTCTGGAAAACCAAGCTCAGAATTAGCAGGAAACAAGGGTGGCTTGGCTGAAGAAACACAGCTAGGATGTGGAAAGAATGAATTTGAGTGGTAGGTAGCTTACACGGAAAGAACTGGGTTAGATAAGGAGACTTAAGCAGAGTTTTCTACTTTAAGCAGGCTTTAGATTGAGATTATAAGCATCTATGAGTCGGGTCCCACTCGACGGCACATAACAGGGTAATCAAACCTCATGCTTTGCCTGGGATGATCATGGTTTTATCACTGAAATTCCTGTGTCCTGGGAAAATCCTCAGTCAAATGGGAATGGTTGGTTATTGTATGACAAACATTTGGCAGAACTCTATTCTCATTATCTCAAATATCACTTAAATATCTCCTAAAATTACAGAAAATTATGACATAGTCAATATATAAAATACAGAGAAAATGTGTGAATTATGTGAAAATAGCAATTTATCAGGCTCTTTAATCACTGTAGCTAGCTCTGGTGTCTTTGTGATTAAGACATTCAGCTGCTAATCATGAGGTGAGTTGTTTGAATCCACCAACCATGCCCTAGGAAATGAAGGCAGTTTGCTTTTGTAAAGATTTACAGCCTTGGAATCCCTATGGGGGCAGCGGTACTCTGTCCTTTAGAGTAACTATGAGTTAGAATCAACTTGATGGCACTGGTTTGGTTTTTGTTAGACTTATTGATCCATAAATCCTTGTAGGCACATACAGATAAACTTCATAAAATTTCTCTACATTCTTCATGATATCTATTAAGGTCCTCATTCACCATAGAATCTTTGCTAAAAATCTAGTCTTCATTGTCATCTTCCCCTTACTTTAAAAAAAAAAAAAATTGGTATATTCTCATTTGACTATTGATTACTGATAAACTCTTTGCTGAGTGTTTACATACATCACCTAATTTAATCCTTAGAATAACACTATGAAGTACTTGTGAGTCAGCATGTTACAGATGAAATAATTGAGTCAGAGGTTCAACTACTTGATCACAGCAATATATCTAGTAAGCTGCAGAACTAAAAACTGAATGCACACTTTTGATCCCAGAGTTCATGCCTTAGTAACTTTACTACATTTTCTTCCAGTAGCCACTGAACATTTATTTAAATATTTTATCTCTTCATAGAGATAATAACACCCTTGAAGACAGGTAACACCTTCTGAAATACCTTGGATACTAGATATCCAAGTATCTTGCTTGGATAGAGCAATAGTTCTCAAATTTAAGGAGCTTGTGAAAGTTTTGATGGCTAGACTATACTCACAGAAATTTAACTTGTTTTGTGTGGATCATGACCCATCAGTATATTTGAAAAAATATATTATCAGGTCATTAATTACAGTTAGAGTTGAAAAGTCTCTGGTGTAGGGTATTCACTAATGTCTCTCAAAGAAGCATGAGGTGATGAAGTATTGAAAATAGAGCTGATTCTAGGGAAGCTGAAAGTACATTTGAAGGGCCTGGTAGGGACTTGAGCAAAACTGGGTCTTCATTTTGGAATTCAAGCTAAATCAAGATATACATGTGCTGTAAGGACTCAGATATAATGCTGGCCCAATGCCACATGACGACCGGCAGAAATCAAGCTTATAATGCATCCTAATAGACAGATTGATGATTTAACTTTTTAAATACTGTTCTCAGAAGAAGTGGGGGGGAATACAGGAACAACCTGAAAATTTCAGACTCAATTTGTACTTTAAACGTGTATCTTTAAATATTTGAATATCATTGTACAAATAGCATTTGATTACATCAAAATTTTTCTGAGGAAAAACGATCTTTTCATACCCACTAACATAGTAATTAAAGGAGCTCTGGTAGCATAGTGCCTAAAGCACTTGACTGCTCACCAGAAGGCTGGCGGTTCAAACCCACCAGCCACTCCTTGGAAGGAAGGTTGGGCAATCCTACTTCCGTAGTGATACTGCCTCGGAAATACAAGGAGGGGTCCCTATGAGTCAGGGCCAAATCGACGGCAAACAACAGCAACAGCATAGTAATTGTTTCGAGTTCTCCCTCATTTTATTCCATCTATCATCTTTGTCAACCAATATTTAAAAAGAAAATGCACAGAACCACTGAAACAAAGTTATTTACAAAGCACCACGTTGTTTCCTTAGATATTTTTCCTGAATGAAATTGCTTTGTTTCTGAATGAGCGTAGTGAGAATCACATCCCTAATTGATTTCCAAACATCTCATCTACTTTTGAACTCTTCTGAGGTAATAGAAAAGTAACTACTTTAAAAACAAACAAACAAACAAACAAACAAAACCTGGAAGGATGGGATTTCAAATCTAGACAGCTGGGAACTGGGAAAGAAAAAAAACTCTAGGCAGATAGGCAGGAAGCAAGTGATCTAAAGGCCCTAAAATATCAAAAAGATAGTCAGCAAGGTAGCAACAATCTGGAGAATTTCATAAAGGAGGTAGCCACTGTCTGGACCAGTAGCATTTTTGCAATCCTATAAAGACAGGACCTGATTCTTAAGTGTAGTTAGATTGTCATGTTGAATACTTACTTGAGTGCTGTGGACTGAGGGGCAGAGTGAGGGGGGTGATTTTTGACAACATAATGGGTGCCTTCAAATCCTTTTTGACTATGTCATGGTTAAAGATAGGGCCATTAAATTCATGTGAAACAATTAACCATTTTACACTAAATTATCTGCATTACTCTAGATGCTTAATGCTTCCTAGGAGTAAAAAAAAAACGCACATGGAATTTTTAAGAAGTCTTCCTTCTAGGTTAGAAATGACTACATTGAAATCTGTTCTAAAAATCCTTCCTAGTATAGGATATACGTGTGTGTGTGTGTGTGTGTGTGTGTGTGTTTATAGGAAAAACACAAAGTGTGAAAGCAGATATGGTACTTCTGAGTAACACCAACAAGGTAATACAATTGTTAAATTAGCCCCAAAACCAACACACATATTTAAAAAAAAAAAAAGTTGACAGGAAAAACCTATCTCTTGGGAACATAGGCCAGACCACCTGTCAAAGGGAGAAGGGAAACCATATTTCCATTAGATGTGATCATTGATCACTTGGTAAAGATTTCAGTAGACAAATTGCATAGACTATGTCATCTTCAATATCTTCTCTTACATGTACAGACCTCAGATACTCTTTAAGAAGAATCAATTTGGCTCTCAGAATTTGAGCAGGATTGTTAAAAAATATGATTCCAGGAAAGGAGCTCTGCAAACAACAGTTGGAGAAAATGGATAGAGGCTGTAAGTTAGATCTGAGACACAAGTAAATCAGTTACAGTACTTCGTAAGGTTGAAGCACAGAAACCCTTCTGATTTGGAGGGGTTTGGTGGGGATCCAATTCTTTTAATTTCATAGGTAAGAGGAAAAGAAATTATAAATAAATTAACTGGAAAATCAATGAAAAAAGTCTGACTGTGTGTATGTATGTGTGTGTGTAGAGCTTTAGGGATAAACATGATTTTGTTACATAGAGGAGCTCTGGTGATACAGTGGTTAAAGCATTTGGTCGCTAACCAAAAGGTCAGTGGTCTGAACCCACCAGTCACTCTGTGGAAGGAAGATGTGGCAGTTTGCTTCTGTAAAGATTGACAGCCCTGAAAACCCTATAGGGCAATTGCACTCTGTCCTGTAGGGTCACTGTGAGTCCGACTTGATGACAGTTGGTTTTCTGTGTGGCCATTTTATATTACATAGAATTACCTTGAGTCATGTATTGGCCTTTTCAGATACAATCATACATCTCACTCAATTCCCTGATGTTGAGTCAGATCAGTCTCATAGAGACCCCTTCTTGGGTTTCTGAGGCGGTGTCACTACAGAAGTAGATTGCCTAATCTTCCTTCTGAGGAGTGGCTGGTGGGTTTGAACTGCTAGCCTTCTGGTTAGCAGTCAAATGCCTTAGGCACTACGCCACCAGAGCATACAGGTAATGTATTAATAGCATTATTATCTTTGACTACTGATAGAGAGGAAAAAGGTACACACCCCTTCTCACAAAATAGTTACTTGGTAACTTCTACAGCGTTGGGGGCAATAGTTTAAAACAAATTATACAAATTCTAGCTCTTTCTGAGTTTTAATTCTCTCATCTATGTGTGATCAGTATCTACCTTACTATCTGTGTAGTATTAACATCTCATAGGCTTGTGGGAAGATCGAGTAAGAAATCCTACATAAACTCACCATTGATTACTAATATACCTTTTCCCATGTACGTATTTTGTTGTCCCCCTAAGAAAACTGAACCCCTTGAAGGTACAGATGGTATACTCAATTTCCATATATGCTCTATTGCATTTAGCAGTGTTATGCACCTATTTGATGCATAATGTTGAATAAGTGAGTAGATAATAAACATAAGAAATATCCTGAAGAGATTTTAATATCCAGTAGATGTAAGTTATTAGTATAGTGACTACTTAATCCCATTAATTTACCTTTTATGATTTGACAAAATACTCCTAGTTATTCATAACCTAAACAAAATAATCTCGTCCTTTGGGGGAAATACAAAATTTTTCTTTCTCTCTTAGTAGCAATGTTGAAAGATAACATTAAGCGTGTACTAAATGCTAGTTTTTTCTATTTGTTGCAAAAATAATTACAAAATATTGGATATTTATATCCCACTGTCAGTGAACTTGGTAGCACAACACATATAAAGAAAAACAATTTACCTGAAAACAATATAATCTGCTAACTCATGATCTTTATTGGTAAAGGACACATACTTGTTCTTTGTGGATCTTCAGCCTGACAAATTTGTGTTAGCGTGTCTATATACACAAGAGCAAACAAGGTTGTGTGTATTGGATAATCCAGGAGCTAATCCAGGAGCTACTGGGACAGGGGGTGGGGTGGATGATATCAGAGGATGAAAAGGAAACAGCTATAGCATCTTCTTAGGACTGCTGGCTGGGTAACTTTTTCCTCTGTCTATCTCAGTTGTGACTGGCAGGTTTTCAACATTTAAAATAAATGTTTTTAACCTCTGCCATATTAAAAAGAATGTTGTAGATAAATGTTTCCCAGTTGGGTCTCAGTGATCAGTCTTCCTTGGGTATATTCATCATGTCACATTATGTTATCTTGGGGGAGACAAGGAAAATATAGTTAGGATCAAATACAGTGTTAATATAGAAACATTTTCCTGATCATAGGTTTGACCTTAAGTGTCAGTATAGGAGTTTTCAAATTATTCAAAGGCAAATATTTTAATTCAAGCCATTATTTTCACAAATCTTTCAATATAAATTGTTTCCTCATTCCGTTTTACACAGATGTTAGGTAGTCTACATATACATGAAGACCATGTGTTCTCAAAATGCTCATACATTTCAGAATCTGGGCATTCACAGTGCCAAGTATTATCATCGCTGCCATTTTCTATTTGATATATTTTTTTCCTAATTTGAACACTTATGAAATGAGTAAGATGATCTAAGAAATATTCTAACACATACCCAGCTTTTCTATATCTACTTAGGGTCAAACCACCACCGGACCAGTTGCCATCAAGTTGATTCTGACTCTTGGTGATCACATACATTTCAAAGTAGAACTGTACTACATAGTTTTCAATAGCTGTGATCTTCTGGAAGCAGGTGACTAAGTGTTGTCCCCCCTCCACACACATACCCAAGGCATTTCCACAGCACAAACTTTAATATCTGAGAAATGTTTTGATGATGTGATAGTTTCCACTGTTTGAAAATGCTATAATTAACAATAAAAAAGGATTACTGTGGAATCAAATTCAACTCATGGTGAACCTATAGGAAAGAATAGAATTGCTCATGTTTCCAAGGCTATAATCTTTATGGTAGCAGTCTGCCACATCTTTCTCCCTAAGAGCACCTGGTGAGTTCAAACTGCTGACCTTTTGGTTCACACCCGAGTGCTTTAACCACTGTGCCACAAGGGCTTCTTAATTAACAGTGCTGTTGTTGTTAATGTGCTATCGAGTTGGAATGGACTCAAAATGACCCTCATTGGATTGCTGAGGCAGTGTCACTACAGAAGTAGATTGCCACCTTCCTTCCAAGGAAGGTTTATTATCTACTTTCGAATGAAATTGTTAAATTAATCTAAAGAAATACTGAGTTCCGGTTAACACGGGATAATATCATCAAATCAGATGTATACAATCATGTGTATACTATTCAGTATCATGTCTCAATATCAAAAGGGTCCAAGGAGTGGCTGGTGGGTTTGAACTGCCAGCCTTCTGGTTAGCAGTCAAGAGACTTAGGCACAAATAGAGTATTTTTGAAGTTTATTCTGATTACAAATACTTAGAGTATTTTTGAAGTTTATTCTGATTACAAGATTATCTTTTAGTGAAATAAACTAAGAACAGTTAATACTCCTCAAAATACTTAATTTCTTCATATTTTATTAAAAACACATTTTAAATTACCTTAAAAATCCTTTCAATCATTAACCACCTACAATATTTCTTTCTAGCATACGTAAGGCTAGATTATCATCCTTATTGTCTAAACTCAAGGATATATTCTACATGGAAATGGTTTTTTAGCCCTTGTTGAGAATGACTGCCTTACAGTTCTAATCAAATCTGACTAAAAGAATAGAATATCCCTGATGAGTTAATACAGTTAAGAGGACTGAGAGTCGATCTGCAGGAAATACAATACAAATTTCATTTACATTTTCACGGAGCTACTCAAACTATAGAGTGATTCCAAAATAATTTAAAGAGCAAATAATTTAAGTCTTTAAATTAAGTTGACAGAAGTCTTTTGCTTAGATATTTAAAAACACAATTATTTCACTTAAACTTTTAGAGCTCTTCTGAACATAATTGTAAAGAAAGTAGCCTTAGAAAAGTTAAGTGTTACTATTATTTCTATCACAAAATGCCAAACTTGAAGATACATTCATCCAGTCTATCCAAGTGTTTCACTGAGTGAACAAAGACAGAACTGTAAGGGCATTACTCTTCAGGAGAACCCCTTTCCACTGCTCAGGCAAATGTATTACATTCTGAAAGGCTGGATCCTGAGGATAGAATACAGCAATAAAACATGACTAGGAAGAGCTTTCTGCTCATGCTGTTACTAAAATCCATCAAAAATCCAGAGTGTTCTTTTTTTTTTAATACTTTCAAAGAGACTCCTTCCCATCCAACAAACATACTTATGACTTTATTCATGCAAACAGGCTTTTGGTTTCTCAACAATAAGTGGCAACATGTTTTTGCCAGCACAACCAATAGTCAGTGTATTTTACATCTGATTTAAAATTCTGTTTCAGTCAGTGAAATCGTTTACAGATACAAGACAAAAGAAGAAAGCTTAAAGGAGTATATTTAATGCACTGTGTATATCGTGCCCTCCCAATGGAATCAGACATAAGTATTTCCCTCACTAAGCCTTCCTTCACTATTTAGAAAGGAGCTATGAAGTATGTTTATTATGAACTTTTGAACTGTCTGAACTTATTCTATCCACTGAAATATTACCCTGAAAATGCTTCTCCCGCCTCCAAGTAGTGATATGACAGTTCTGCTGTTGTGCTCTGTATCACTCAGCTGGAAGGTATTACTCTGAGAATTACATTTTCTAGCATTAGCCAAAGGTCCCTGAGAACGGGTAAGCTGCATAGTGAGTAATTAATATTGGCAGAGTCATTATAAACCTCTCTAGATAGACTCCATCATACTCTACTGGAGTGCATCCCAAGTACAAGGCAGCTTTGATTTAGTTCATTGTCCTTTCCAGATTTGTTTTCCTTTCCTAGCCTGCCCTCTATGCAAGACATCATATAAATAAAATGACTGTTTCTGGCTTGAATCATCATGAGATTTGAGTTAGTGGTTGCATGAAAGCCTAATTTAAACAACAGGCAGGGTCACTGCCTTATATAGAAGACAGGAAGGAGCTCCAACCACTACCATCCTTGGCAGTAGTGCTATGTCCAATTAGAATGAATCATATTCACATTGTATGTAAAACATATCATACTAAGGTAAACTCAGAATTTACTTTTGTGAATCAAGAATGAAAAACTTCAAAGGCCATTAGCCTATCCTTTGGCTTTCTGAGAGTTACAATTAAAAAGTCCTAGAGAATTATCTGCCAACTTATTAGAATTATTCAGACAAGTAGGCACCACAGGCTCCTTCTGTAAGTCATTACCAGTTCTGCCAGTCTTTATAGGCATAAGGTCTGCTTGCTATTTAACCCAACCATGAAAATAGTCTCTGGTCCAAGAATACTGGTTGCAGAAAAAGATAGGCAGTGGATCTAATTTTAAAAATGGAATGGGAATAAAAGAATTAATTTTCGTACCTTTTGAGAACTTTTTCTGTTTTTGGTAATCAACTATTTTGAAAAGCCTCAGTCTGTTAACTATTGAGAGAGACTCTTACTACAATAGGAACTTTGAATTCAGCCATGTCCAAAGTCAAGATAGTCTCTGAAAAAGAGTGCACATAGAAAAGCAGCCAAACTATAACCTAGAAAATAATAAAATACCAGCCAAAGGATACCTTATATTTATTGAGAGTTTACTATGTATCAGGCATGAATTTAAGACCCTCTAATGTGTTCAATCATTTAATCCTTACAATATCTCATGAGATTATATTTCCTATTTGACAAACAGGAGCATAAACTTCAGAAGTCAGTTATTTTTCTGTCCTTCATCAGTCAGGAGCTGTTGTTGTTATGTGCCGTCGAGTCGGCCCCAACTTATAGCGACCCCTCCTTGGGTTTCCGAGGTAGTATCACTACGGAAGTAGGATTGCCCAACCTTCCTTCCGAGGAGTAACAGAATCTGTATAAACTTGGACATTTTTGATTCAAAGTCTGTATTTAACTCCAACAAAATGAATTTCCCTTCCTAAGGGAGCTCCGGTAGCATAGTGGCTAAAGCACTTGACTGCTAACCAGAAGGCTGGCGGTTTCAAACCCACCTGCCACTCCTTGGAAGGAAGGTTGGGCAATCCTACTTCCGTAGTGATACTGCCTCGGAAACCCAAGGAAGGGTCGCTGTGAGTCGGGGCCGACGCTACGGCACATAACAACAACAACAACAATGAAGTGTTTACGTATTTTTGAATTTTTGATGTTAAAAAACTGGGAAAAGATAGCACAGAGTAAAGGGGGGAAAACCGTAGTAAATGTTAGGAATTTGGGAAGGAAATTAATTGCTTACATATTTTTTTATCGTTGTTGTTGCAATGTGCCGTGGAGTTGGACCGGCTCACAGCAACCCCTCCTTGGGTTTCCGAGGCAGTATCACTATGGAAATAGATTGCCCCATCTTCCTTCTGAGGATTGGCTGGTAGGTTTGAACCACCAGCCTTCTGGTTAGCAGTCAAGTGCCTTAGGCACTAATCAAAATATATTATGATTGGTGGTAAGACTCTTGTATCTATGTTGAAACAGGGAATCTTAAGGAATATTTTTGGCAAGCTATATATTGTCGTTTATTTAAGCTTCCATGGTTCCTGAGAGGCATCTTTGATAGAAATAGGCTATTACAAGGTACAGTTTTAAAGGACGATGAAACCTTTAATGATTTCAAGGAACATCCTGACAAAAAGACTCATTCTTGAATCTTGATTTTTTTTGTTGTTGTTGTTGTTGCTTAGTTAATTCTCAAGTCAGTAGTCTCTTTTGAAATTTCCACAAGCATAATTTCAAGTCTTTTCTATTTTCCTCAAATCTTTTATATATCCTATTTTAATGAGAACATGGTAATATAATAAACTCTTTTCCACAAGCAAACCTATAAACATACTTGTTTCCTCCTGTTACTTCCTGTTATGGGGATGATGTCCACTCATCTTTCTACTTGTTTTCCTAGGAACCATGTTCCATGAATTCCTGTCTTTTCTGCTTCCTTTAGCCTTTGCATCAACTTGTAAATAGGACTATATCTTATTTATAAGTCTAAGTAAACATTACTCTTTGGCTTATTGTCTGTGTCCAGCTATTTCCCTATTTCTCTTATCCTTTATACTCCAATGTCTTGAAATAGTTGTCTATTTACTTTCTTAGCTTGTTAACCTCCTGATGCATTCCCCCTTTAATGCTGTCTTGTTTCTGACCCCCCACTTCTCCATTAATATTTCTGTTACCAAAGTTATACTTGATTTCCAGGAAATACAATGGATATTTCTTAGTCAACTCTCAACCATATTTACTCCTATTGAGCAATCTCTCTTGAATTACTCCTTTTCTCGATAGTCTGTTATAGCACGCTCGATTTGCCTCTTCTTTGCTGTTACTCAACGTTTTTATATATTTTTCTACTTGGTAACATACCTTTTATGCTCCTATATCTTTTGAGGGAGATTTGCCCCCAAAATGGCACTCAACTTCATGATGCTAATTCACAAATATTTCTAACCAGTTAGGTATCATTAACATCAGTTACTCATCCCACTGCCTATAGGACACTGCATGTGGTTGTTAGTGTTTGATTCTTCAAATGAACTGACGTCAAATTGGACTCAGTTTTCCATTATGTCACCTTTCTTCTGTTCTCCACTGCAGTGAATAGCAAGTCTTATACCCAGTAGATTAACCATAAACTTGGGTGGTTCTAGGCTTGCCTCTTCCTCATTCCTCACATTTATTCAAAGTTAGGGTACTGGGTGGTGGTGTTAGGTGCTGTCGTAATGACTTTATATACAATAGCATGAAACACTGCCCAGTTCTGCCCCATCCTCATAATCATTGCTAGGTTTGAACCCATTGCTACAGTCACTGTGTCACGATCTCATTTGTGGGGCTTCCTGTTCACTGACCCTCTATATCTTTACATTTCTTCCAAACAGATTTATTCATTCTTCTGGCAGTGCATGGTATACTCAATATCTACCAACACCATAATCCAAAGGCATCAATTCTTCTTTAGTCTCCCTTATTCACTATCAAGCTTTTGCATGCATATGATGTGATAGAATAGATCATGGCTCAGGCCAGGTGAACTTTAGTCTTCAAAGCGAATTCTTTGCTCTTGAACACTTAGTCTTTGTGCAACAAATTTGCCCAATGTGATATGTTGTTTGATTTCTGGACTGCTGCTCTCATGGATGTTGTCTCCTACAAATCTCTCAAACCAAACTAGTACCTGGGCCACCACTATTTCTTCATCCAGATTCCTGTCACAATCTCATAATTTTTCTCTTAACTGTTAGTGTAATCTATCTCCATTTTCAAGATTGTGTCTAAGAGACACACCTGATCATGTCACACTTCTGCTTAACAGTGTTCAGTTTACACACTTTTGTATTAATTACCCATACACTAAAATCCAAATGTATTAACAAGACTTAAAAATCACTTCATGATCTAGCTTCTGTGCAGTTTTCTAGTTTTGTCTTGTGCCAGACTGAAGTGCTTTCAATCTTGAACATATTTTGTTTTTATGAACTCTGGGTTTTTACTCATTATTTGATTGATATTGAGCACTCATGTCCACAGCTTTCTTTGTTTTTTCTCTTATAAATTGTTTATATCAACTTTTCCCTGTGAAGCTTTCTTTTTTTTTTTTTTTTTCTTTTAATCTGTGAAATCCGTGTTGGCCATCATTGTTATTTACAGAAGCATCCAGAGCTTCATCAAAGTTGTTTGTTATACAGTGTTTACTTGTACTATTTTAAACTATAATCTTAATGAAGGCTGGGAACTTGTCTGGATTAATACTTGTATCAGCAAGGTCTAATACAGTTTCCAGCAATCTGTACTCAAATTAATTTACTTATAAACTAAGTTTAAAAAAAAACAAACTTATTTGGGCAAAAATGTTTATTATTATAAGAATTGTATATATGTCATGCTATACTTGGCATTAAAGTAATTTTGTGATAATTTGCATTGTGATACGTGGATTTGTACTAAAGCCTTCTGAAATTCCATGTTATATATCACCATAGTTCATACTATCTCTCATAAGGATCCTAGAACTTAAATCTCACCAAGCTTGAGATGGAAATTTTCAGAAGTCATCTAATTTAGGATATTTAGGCTCTGGTAGCATAGTGGCTAAGGCACTTGTCTGCTAACCAGACAGCTGGCGGTTCAAACCCACCAGCCACTCCTCGGAAGGAAGGTTGGGCAGTCCTACTTCCATAGTGATACTGCCTCTGAAACCTAAGGAGCGGTTGCTATGATTCGGGTTCGACTCGACGGCACATAACAATAACAACAAAGGCTATCTGGCAAATGTGGCTAAGTCCTCATCTTAGAAGAAAAATGGAGACAGCCGGGTTGCAATCCATTCACTCCCCCTCCACACGTCCCACACCCTCAGGGAATGAAGAGAAACAGGTAACCTGGTCTAATCAGCTAGCCTCTTAAACAGACTGAAGATAGGAGGAAGCGTCTTTGAAAATTTTAGTAGGATAACCCTGGTAAAGATTGCATGTAGAAAACAGAACCTAGGATGTAAGAGGCATGACTCCCTGGAGAATGCCATGTAAAGCATGCAATTCCCTGGAGTACAAAATGAAGCTGCTTCATGAGTAAAACTTCTTGCCCCCCGCCCCCGCTTCCTCTTGCGCGCGCATGTGTGCACGCGTGTGTGTGTGTGCGCACACACACACGCACACGCACGCGTTCATTGTGTAGGAACCCAAGAACCTCACTTAGGCATAGCTTTTGTTCTGGGCCAAACGTGCCCAGGAGAGAAGGACCTGAGGATCTGCTCTTAATGTCCGAGACTCTACTTTCTCTGACCCTTTTGATGTTGAGACATGACACTGAATAGTGTGCACATGATTGCATACATCTGACTTGATGATCTGATCCCCTGTGTTAACTTGAACTCAGTATTTCTTTAGATTAATTAAACAATTTCATTTGAAGGTAGATAATAAAATACACGATATTTTAAATCAACATAGCTGGATTGATGGATTCACTTTCTATTACTTTAAGTAGATTACATTAAAACACTATTTTTTCTCATTTAATTATAAAATATTTGAAGGAAAATGCAAGGTTAGACTTAGAATTCATTAATAACCCTAGCAATTAGCCTGTGCGTTTTAAGCAGATTTAAATTACACTAATAAGTTTTATTTCAAAAAAAAGTATATTCTGTAGAAGAAACCAGTGTTAAAGACAAATGGGTGAGTATTGAGATGAGTATTGGAGATAACTCCATTAGATATTTTAATCAGCTATCTGAGAATAAAGACTCTATCATACGTTGTACTTGGCCTAACAGTATGAAAAAAGTTAAGTATCCACTTATTACAAATAGACTATGATGATGTTAGCTGTCCTAGGAGTTCCTGGAAATAGTTATTCTATCTACTTCTAAGGGAAATAACTGATATTTACTGCCTCAGGCTCTGAGTGGATGGAAGAAGTGGGGAGCATAAGCAAATTATGAGAACAAGATGTATTGTCATGTTTGTGGTTAGGGCAGATTGAACACAATGAGTCTCAGAAGATAGCATATAAATCAGGATATTCTGACACAATATAGGAGAGATCTTTTAAAGGAACTGATTTCATAGTTTTGGTGAGTCATAAAGTCTATTTGAAAAACTGTAATAATGATTAGACATCTGCCAAGTTTTCAGTATCTACATTTGCTGGATAACTGAAAACTTTCCTAAAATCTCTTTTTTAGAGACATTTCCTCAACCAATCACATAAGTTATTTTTATCAGAGTATTCTATGTGAACCCTTTAAACAAAATATGAACACACGTGGGAGGAAGGAGAACTTTGGCACAGTTCTGTATTGGAATTTCTGCTAAGTTAAAAAGCCAACAGATTTTAGCTCCATTGAACACAAATGCTAACTTTAAAATAGCCAAATTGATGTAAATACTTTAAATATTCTTGACACTCTCCCTTAAATTTTGTAAAACTTTTTGAGTTAGAATCTCACAGAAGTAACTTCTAAAACATTAGCAAGCAAGGATGGAAAGAAACATATTTGCTCAGTGTGAAATTTCCATTTTGCCATCTCAGCCTCTGAATTTCTTCATTCATTGCTTTTGAAAAATAACTTGGATTTTCTGAAATACACTAAAATAAAAACCTCATGAATTTGAATCCTGTGAAGGATATTTCTCCCTCTGCCCACTCACAAGCAGTTAACAACTTTCTTTTAGCAGAATATTTTGAGTTGTTATATGCATGTACAGGATATTCAGAGATGGCAAAAGATACTTTATTTTTAAAAGCAATTTAAGAAAATTCTGTGACCTTAAGAACATTTCTTTGCCTTCACCCAAAATACTGAAGTGTGTAAAACTCTTGGTGGTTTGGGCTGCAAGTGAATCCTGAAATGCTCTTATCACCTCAGAAACTCAAGGGAGGGGTTGCTGTAAATCAGAAACCACTGGATGGCAGTTTGTGGATGTGTGTATAATATATGAGTATTCTTAGGATGTTAGCATAATGCATATTTATCCAATGTTACTCCCAATTGAAACTAGTTGAGATGAAGACACTTTCTTGATAAATAATATGTTGCCATTTTATTGGATTGTCTTCCTGTTGAAACCTTAACTCATCTGCACATATCACTTGAAGAATATTGGTTCTTCCATTTCTCTACAAAGTTTTTCTCTACCAAGTCTAATTCAGGCATTTAACATGTAAAAAGCAGATACATAACTAAGCTAAGTTAATAGCTAAAGAGAATATTCAAGAGAGTATTTCTAAGTTAAATATATACTACTGTTGTCAAAACTAAATAACATAGTACATGGGGAAGAGAAATAAATTCATGGATTTGGTCATTAATATCTGGGGATTGATTATTTGCCAGATAAAGTGAATTAAGAGCTGGCTCTTAAGTTTCTAACATACTGTTTACTTGGAATTCTGTACTGTACAGGTCTATTAACAAACATTCGTAAAAAAAAAAAAAATCACATTTTGGAGCAGCCAAGAAGATCCTTAGAAGGTTAACGATTATCAGAATCAACACAGCCGTGCCCAAGTCAAAACCTTGAAGTCCTAATGATGTCAACAGAACCTGATATGGTTGAGGAGTCATCTCTATCCCTGGCAAAACAGGAAGCAACACCTGCAACACCAATCCAGTAACAGAGCCAGAGAGTGCGGCCAGTGAAGGGCTTGTGCACAGGATGAAGAGTGAGGAGCTGGGACCCAAGGATTCAGATGATCTCTTGAAAGACTTTCAACGAGTTACAAATATTGGAAATGATATTAAAGAAAACCTTGAAGGTGTTCTAGAACTTATCACAACCCTCAATTCAACCTTAACATCTTTGAATCACAAGATTGATAAGCTGCTGTCTGATGTCACCTTCCTGACCTTGCATATGCCACAAGGCACTCCTGTGCTCATGCCAGTCACTCCACTGGGATCAAAACCACCAACAACTATCACTGAGCCTCCTCGTATGCCTACTGCTTCTTCTGTGACTCCCAGTGATTGATTTGCAGGATGCTAACTGGTCACAGTAACCTGACATATCCCTGAATACCATGTCAATACAACTCCTAACCATGTCAAGGATAATTCAATGCCTTCTGATGATGGTTCCCTTCATAAGGACAATAACATATAGGATAAGTATAAGATAAGTCTATGGGTGTTGTATAAGTAAAATTTCTGTATAGCTGTAGTTTCAAGCAACTTCTTTGGCCTGTACCTACACCCTGCAAACAGTCATGGATTTTTCTGCTGTGATGAATGTAAATCTGTTTCCTACCTTCTAGAGGACAAGTCCTACCCCTATCATCAGCACATTTACAGCAACATGTGTGCACACAGATCCTACTGCACAGTCAGCAGGCTGAAAGCTTCATGTTATTACATGGCCATGACAACTGCTTTTGGGGAAGCCACTCCATTCTTCCCTTGACGTCATTCCAGAAGCCATAGAATGGTGCTTCCTACATTGACCCCTGTCCAGTTTCAGCAAGTTGTAAGATTGCACAAGTGCCCCCAGAAATGAACCTCATAGTGCAGATACCACCAGCCCATATGGGCACCACCAGCACTCAGACTGGGTCAGCAAGTGCCTACTGCTGGAAGACCCACCTCTTTCTGGAGACACCCACAAATCTCCAGTATTACCAATGTATAATGCTGACTGTGTACAAAGACCTCATGCTACCTCCTAAGAAGTGTTTCATCTTTCTTACTGCAAGTACTTCCAGCCTGACTAAACCCCTAGTACACTGAGTATTTCCTTGCCTCTGTTTTCCACTCTGCCTGGTTGGCTTAGGGCCCTGCATCTTGTCCTGGGTGGTGGTGGTCAACACCACCCAGAGGCATGCTCCATTTAGTAGCCAACACCAAGCTGAGCTCTAAGAGCGTGAAACAAAGTTAAATATCAATTTTTTTTTTTTTTTAATATCACATTTCTATTGTAGTTAAAGGAACCATATTGTACTCCAAGGAGCTGAACTTCAATTTTGGCTTTGCTAATACTTATGTGCAATTTTTGTGGCCTTGAAGTCATTTGACCTACCTAAGTTTTTGCTTTCTCAGGCATGCAAACCTTCCATCATAGAAACGTTATACTCAAGTGAGATAATAGATATAAACTGATTTTGTAGTTTGAAAATATTAATGTAAAGTTTTTTTTTTTTTTTACCTGTTCTGATTCTCTAAATATTTTCTGGGATAGTCAAGGTAGATTCATTTATTCAACAAATAATTATTGATTACCCAATGTTTTCTGTTGCTAACGTGCAACAGAAAGGCTTTCTTCTGGAAACTCCTATGGACATGAAATAGACAATATATAGTTGATGAATCCTAAGTGAAGATCATTTCAGACACCTATACATGTAATAAGAATAAAAGAAGGTGATACATTAATGACTGCATAAAAAGATTCAGAAAGTTCTCTTTGGTCATTCATTGAGATTTGAGTGAGAACTGGAATAAGATAACTTAAAGGCCCTGAGTTATCAAAGGATAGAAATGTCTGTGGAACAGAATGTAGTGAGCTAGAAAGATAATGGAAGGAGATCTTAGATGTCACTTTATTGGGAAATCATCCTTGTACCCCAGTCCCCTGACTTTGAGTATCCCTTCTCTGTTTTCAAGACAGCACCTCCTTTTATAATACCATGTGTAATTGTAATTTCTGTTTAATTGTCAGTTACTCTTATTAAATTCTGAACTTGGAGAAAGTCAGGAATATTTTTCGCTGCTCCTCGGTGTATGCCCACAACAACTTAGCCACTACTGGATGTAGACAACGATAGTAAGTTTTTCAGTTAATACGAAGTATTGTAGTCAAGGCCAACTAGGTTTACGATCTTCAGCATACCTAGTCCAGTATTCTTTCCACTCTCATTACTACCTTCATTAAGAGGAAGTGATCTTTATCTTATGTCTAACAAATACCTGCTATTTTCAAAATAAAGAATAGTGAGGATATGTAACTACTTGTTAGTGAGATATCTGAAATAAGAGTAAATGCTTTTTTTTTTTTTTAAATTTCCAGAAAGAATGCCTTTTAATGTTTTTCTTGGAGAACTTCAGTGGGATAAAACATGGACTTGAAGAGATTGCTGGGGCTTGTGGGGATTCACACTTGATGTTTAACTGTAAGAAAGGGGTGCTTCTATGTTAATGCCTACCAGTGCTGTGATAAATTTGCCCAATTTTAAAGCAAGGAAATAGAGGATCAGAGTTTTTGGGTCATTTAAGATCTTAGAGTTGTATGTTGCTTGCCCTTGTAAACCTTAAGCCTAGATTTGCTGACATTATTAACATTGTTACCCCACTTGCCTATGCTGCTCCTTATGTTTGCATAATACTCTGCTGCTATTGAATCACCATCTTCAATGATTTGAGTCTTTGTTTTAAAGACTATAGCTGTATAGATGTTGATTTATGAACTCCTGCTCTCTTGCTGAGTGTCCTGTTTAAAAACTAAGATGCATGTGGCAAGATGAATGGTTCCATAGAAATTGGAAGGATTCTAGCTACAAATGCAGGCAAGCCTGTGTAGAAATAGACACCATTTTGTTAGATACTAACATCAAGTTCTCATTAAAGAAAATATGGAAGACAAATTTCAAGGGCATACGGATGGAGATAGAAGGAAAGGTTGATTTGTATAATTCTTCAAATAAGAAAAGGTGCTGAGATTTTGAAAGTAATACAAAGAGTGAAAAACAAGTAATTTATTTTGCCTTCTGATTGCTACCAGGCCATAAAGTTAATGTTAATACTTTAATAATTCACTGTACAATCCAATATATATATAATAAATACACTATTCAGCAATGAAGTCTCAATGTTTCTTTAATACAAATTATAACAAATTAGCTTTTCTTGTCACATTAACTTTTCTATTTCCACTTATGTATTAGAGAGTTCTTTCTTTACATTGACTTTTAAAGAAAAATTGTGAACTGATCTTAGAACATAAGGCTTCAAATTTGGAAAACAAATATACTGAATTTGTCAGTGTGAAAGGATATAATTTACTCTTTAGTTTTTAGAAGTTAAAATGAAGCAAGTCTTATGGCTAAAAAAATAGGTGAAACATCTAGTAAGGACTTAACTGTTGCCTTTCTTGATAATGAGTTTCATCAAAGTAATTATCCTTGGATAAAGATCAATTTTTAAAATGTTAGGAAAATTTTACTTAGAAAAAATCTGTATAACCTTATGTACAATGATTCAAAATTGAAATTCATTTGGATGGTAAGATTGTTATCTAATAAGTGGTATAATGATGTATATTCCAAGTTCTAAAAAGTTATATTAAAAACACATTCAACTAAAAACCTATGAATCAGAAATGAAGAAAAAAAAAGATGAAAGTGGTAACCATCTTTATTTGAGACAGAGAAATTATACAGTAAACATCAAAGAGGTTGAAGCATACTTATTAAATGGGAATTTTCCAATTCATACTGCTGATTATGCTTGAACACAGCCATACAGTATTTTTTTCTAAATTGTCACAACTTATAAGCTATCTTATGATTTTGTTTAAAGTGTAGGGAAGAAAATGACTAGGGAATTTTAAAAACATTAAGGAAAATTTTGTGCAATGAAAGTCTATAAGAAAAAAATTCTACCGTTTTTGCAGCTAAGTGCACAGATTTTCGTTTTTTTTTTTTTCCATCATAAGGCCTGTATGTTCTAAACAGTGTTTATTCTATAAACAAACCTTTTGTATCAAATGATAGTTTAGATGATTTAGGTGAACTAACTGCGAAAGAACTCTTTAGAGTGTTAAAGAGCAAAGATGTCACTTTGAAGACTTAGAGCACCTGCACCTGAGCCGTGGTGTTTTTAGCAGCCTCAGATGCATGTGAAGGTTAGCCAGCGAGTAAGACTGCACAAGAACGGATGGATTTGAATAATGGTGTCGACCAAGAATAGTGAATGTATCATGGACTGCTAGAAGAAAGAACAAATCTGTCTTGGAAGAAGTACAGCCAGAATGCTCCTGAGAAGTGAAAATGTGCAGACTTCATCTCTTGTACTTTGGCCATGTTGTCAGAAGGGACCAGTCCCTGGGAAGGATATCATGCTCATTACAGGGTCAGCAAAAAGGGAGAAAGACCCTCAAAAAGATGGGTTGACACAGTGGCTGTGACAATGTGCTCAAACATGGCAATGATTGTTGAAGAATGCAAAGAACGGGGAAGTGTTTTGTTCTGTTGTATGTAGGGTTGCTAGGAGTCAGAACTTACTTGGCAGCTCAGAACTGACTTGATGGCATTTAAAAACAGAGATAATTATTTGAGCTGAGAAACCTCATCTTTCAAGTTATCGAGCTTAGCTACGTATATAACTTGTATACCTCAGGCCTTCTTTATTGGACCTTATTCTCAGGCTTAACAACCTTATCCCCTCTTCTATTCTAACTTAACCTTGTCTCTGTTTCTGGCTTACCTGAAACAACAGTAGTAGGTCAAGTTTTTTCTCTGCCAGTATTAGGCCTGCAGGATATTCACTGACCTAACTGGCTGCTTATCAAGAGAATGGATCAGGCAGTTAAGAGGGGTGTATCTATCTCAGTGTATCAGTGCCCATGGAAGGCAGTAATATGCTAGTAAATGTCTAACAATAAAAAGCCCTGATTGTATGATTTTACGTTTTCCATGGGGTCAATATTCCTGTCATGGCTAATTCAGGCTTTATTTAATGTGGAATAGGGAAGAAATATTCAGAAGCACATCATTATGTAGTATTTCCATTCTGCGTCTACAATAAATAAAAACCTCACGAGCACAGACAATAGTAAAATGTAGTTATGTAACTATGAAGTGATAAGCATTCTGTTAATTATTTTTATGAATACACTTATAATTTTTAATAATTGGTTGAAAACCAACTGGCAAAATTTCTGGAAATTTAACTCCCTGCTCATGAGCTATTACAAATTGGCTCCAGCACACCACTGGGGTGGAGGGTGGTATAGGGCATCATCTAGGAGACTGCTTCCTTAATTCAGATTATAAAGTAACAAGTTTAGTTTATAATGGGAACTGAAACACTGAAATGGAGGAAAGCCAGAAGATGATGCAAAGGAACATGCAAGAGGACAGAGATATCAAGGAAAGGGAGGTCACTCAGACCAAAAAAATACAAACAACTGCCATTGAGTTGGGATTCCAACTCGGAGTGACCCCCATCGCTATTCCGAGGTGGTAAATCTTTACAAAAGTTGATTGCCCAATCTTCCTTCCTCAGAGCAGCTGGTGAGTTTGAACTTCCAACCTTCTGGTTAGCAGTCAAATGCCTTAGGTACTGTCCTACCAGAGATCCTTCTCTGAGAGAAGGTAGTGTTTTTTAAAGGATGGTAAATTGTAATGGTGAAATGCTCAGCTGTTAACCTAAATGTGTGTGGCTCAAACCTAAATGGCTGGTCCTTGGAAAAGAGGGGTGATCAGTTCCTGTAAATATTGCAAAGTAGGAAACTGTTGGGGTAGTTCTAATGCCGTATTAGGGTTGCTATGACTTGGAATTTACTCAATGACAATAAATTGCAATTAAATGCAAAGGAGAGAGCTGACTTTGTAGCAAAGTGGGAAAGTCCATTTGATTTGGATTAAAGGGCCTGCTGCTAATGTTCTAAGTGTTGGTAGTATGTTAACATCAAATAGAAGATTGTAGGTAAAAGAGTCAAAGCTAACCATCTTGCCCGTTTTAGGATTAAGGACTATGTAGGAGAGTCAATAAAGACTGATTTTTCAAAAGAGTGCACATATTTTAAAGGTAAGGTAAATTTTGAATATATTTTAACAGAGGAAGAAACCAGTGTAGAAGGTGAGGTTAATGTTACTAATGTGGTAAAAGCTGCCAAATATTGAAATATCTAAGTTTTCTATTAAGAACCTAGGAGATAAAATTCAGTGCTAAAATGATGTTTTTCCACTGTGACGTATCACTTTAAAATGCAATAGTTAACAGGAACGTATTTAAACATATAAGAATAATGCCCAGAGAGGTCAGGAAAGGCTGGTCTAGCGAGCAAAATTTCTTTTCCCTTTCTATTTTAAAATCTCTCTAGGCTTACCAGGTCAAAGTGGGCTCAACTTATAATCCATTTATTCCTCAAGAGTTCCTGATTTTCAGTTGTTTCTGAGATTTAAGTGAATTAAATCTCAGAGCTGCAGAGTCGTTTATTGTCCCATACTTCAAAAACAAAATGCAATTTCTTTTGAGATCCTATTGTTGAGAAGCCCTGGAAGCCTGGTGTGTTGTGAGATGTCTGTTTTCAAAGACTGAGCTCCTCATCTTCCATGATTGGGCAAAAAGTGACAGCAGGCATGCTATAAACTTGCAGGTCAAAAGTAACTCAGTGGTGTGAATTACATTACTTTGAAGTCTACATCTATTGCTGATCCTTTTGGAAATGTAATTTTATTCAATAAATTCCTTCTGTCATACAAATATTTTCAAGGAGAAGGTGACATGGCTTTAGAGAATGGAAGTGCCAATAGGATACAACAAAGGAAAGAAAATTCAACTTTTTTTTTCTGTGTGTTTAAGGACTCAAGTATCTATTATCATTGAATTATCTTTACTCAAAGGAATTTATCATTTGTCCCAACTATGAATGGGGTAGGAAGAAGCTGTGTACAGTTAGATATTCCATTAGAGTGCTGAACTGCATTAGTTATTCAGCAATTAATATAGATTAATGACATTGCATATATCCAGATTCTGTCTTTTTATCCTTATGAAAGGATTTTCATTTAAATGTGATGTGGGAAGCTCAAATTGACTCATGTTTGTGTCGGTATATTACAAAGGAAGGACAATTGTTACATATTGATTTCTGAGGTAAAAAGGTAGAGGTGGAAGTATATGTAGATTGTACTGAAAAGTCCCTAGTAGTACTTGCAGCTGCAAAGAGGGACCTAGGGGGAGCATTAGGCAGACTAGGCAGTAAGTGTCTTAGGTTCCTAATGCTGATATTAAAGAAATACAACAAATGAGTGACTTTAAAGAACAGAAATGCATTTCTTCACAGTTATATAAGCTGAAAGTCCCAGCCAGGGTCTGGTCCCTTATTCCTTTGTCAGTTTTCCTGGGCGTTCCTTGGTGATCCTCACATGACGTGTGTCTCTCCATATTTTTTGCTTGCATCTATGTTTAATCCCTCTTTTTAGTTTTTTATAATTCAGAAGTGATTAGGACATAGCCTATGTTGATATAGCCTCATTAGCATAAAAAAATCCTGGTTGAAAACAGCATTACATCCATAGGTGTAGGGATTATAAATCTAAACCATATGTTGGAGGAAAACTTCCAGTACAATATTGAATAGCAATGGTGAAAGTGAGCACCCTTGTCTTGTTCATAATCTTAAAAGGAGAGTTGTCAGTCTTGAGGATGATGTTAGCTGTGAATTTTTGATAAATGTTCTTTATCATATTGAGGAAATTTCCCTTCATTTTCTAGTTTGTTGAATGTTTTTATTTTGAAAAATGGTTGCCTTTTCTCAAATGCCTTTTCTTGTCCATTAAGATGATCCTGTGGTTCTTTTCCTTTGTTCTAGTACTAGTAGGTATTAGCATAACTGATTTTCTAACATTGAACCACCCTTGCATTCCTGAAATAAAGTCTACTTTGCCATGGGGGGGGGAAAAATATATATATATATATATATATATATATATATATATATATGTTGGAGGAACACAATTCAATGTACAACAATGTTAGACCATTTCTAAAATGGCCTTCAATGATTTCACCTCCTTATCTTTACGCCAATGTTTAATCCTCTCCCCTTGTTTAGTGACAACCTTAGTGACTTGCTTTTGATGAATACAAAATGACAAAAAGGTAGTATGTCACTTCTTAGGTTGGGTTACAAAAATACTCTGCCTTCTGTGTCCTCTCTCTCTCCTGTCCATTGCTCTAACAGAAGCCAGCTGCTGTGTTATGAGCAGCTTATGGAGAGATCCATGTGACAAGAAATTCATGGTGGCCTTTGATTAATAGCATATAGAAACTGACTCCTGGAAATAGCCATGTGAGTGAGTTTGGAAGTAGATCTTCTAGTAGTTCAGCCTTGATATGAATGATTTTAGCCTGCAGGAGACACTGAGCCAAGGGACCCACCAAAACTGCACCCTGACCCACAGAAACCGACATACTAATTTTTTTTTAAGCCATTAAATTTTGGTATCATTTCGTAAATAGCAGGAAATAACTACGACTATCCTTTTTTATTTCTAGGTAGGGGAAAAAAAAAAAAATGCTATGATTAGCTGGCTTTGAGTCAGCTTTCCCCTCATGGTGATCCCAAACACAATGGAACAAAATACTGTCTGGTCCTGTACAATCACCATAATCACTTGTGTTTTGGACTACTGTCATCCATAGGGTTTTCAATGGCTGATATTCACAAGTAGATCACCAGGTCTTTCTTCCTAGTCTATCTTAGTCTGGAAGCTCCAATGAAACCTCAGCATTTGTGGCAAAGCTCAAACTACCACTGACGTGTGGGAAGTGGCTGCACATGAGATACATTGGCCAGGAATCCAACCTGGGTCTGCATGCAAGGCAAGAATTCTACTACTGAACCACTAGTGTCCCCCATATTTGCACAAATAGTCACCCAGTAATTAAATATTGAACTAAATTAAGTTGACAGGAATGAGTGTATTAGTAAAGCTGCATAATTTTTGTTAGTTTCTAAGGAGTTGGACCCTAACTTATGTGACCCCATGTGTTACAGAGTAGAACTGCTCTTGGCTGTAATTTTTAGAGAAGCAGTTTGCCAGGCCTGCCTTCCATAGAGCTACTGGATAGTTTTGAATTACCAAGGTTAGCAGTTGATTACAAACTGTGCCACCCTAGTGGCACAGCAGTTAAGCTGTTATCTGCCCACCAAAAAGTTTGTAGTTTGCACTTACCCAGAGGCTCTGCAGAAGAAAGTCTTGGAGATTGGCTTCCATAAAAATTGCAATGAAAAACACCCTGTAGGGCAATTCTACTCTCACATTGGTTGCTGTCAATTGGAATCAACTTGATGACACTCAACAACTGCATAAAATACATATACATTCATGCACACACATACATTTTTGATGTGTGTTCCTGCAAAATGCGTCAGCTTGGCTGGGTCGTGATTCTCAGTGGTTTAGCAGTTATCTAATGACACAGTCATACTCCATGATGTGATCTGATGTGATCAGCTAATCAGTTAAGGGGATTAGGGTGGAATGTAACACCCTTATTCAGGTCACAGCCCTGATCCAATATAAAGGCAGTTTCTCTGAGTTGTAGCCTGAATCACCTTTTATCTTACAAGAGAGAAAAGGAGAAAGAAACTAGCAGAAGGAAGCTCAGTATCACTAAGAAAGAAGAGCTGGGAGTGAATTACATCTTTTGGACCTGAGATCCCTGCACTGAGAAACTTCTAGACCCCGGGGGAAGATTGATGCCAAGATTGGTGGCAACATCTAAGGGATACTGAGTACACAGATGTTGAAAAGAGACAAGGACCTTCCCTTGGAGGTGACAGAGAAAGCCTTCCCCAGGAGGTTGTGCCCTGAATTTAAACACCTAGCCTCCTGGTAGAGTAGTGCCTAAGGCACTTGACTGCTAACCAGAAGGCTGGCAGTTCAAACCCACCTTCCTCTCCTCGGAAGGAAAGTTGGGCAATCTAGTTCTGTAGTGATACCGCCTTGGAGACCCAAGGAGGGGACGCTATGAGTTGGGGCTGACTCGACGGCACATAACAACAGCAGCCTCCTGAACTGTGAAAGAATAAATCTGTGTTTGCTAAAGCCATTGACTTGTGGTATTTCTGTTACAGCAGCACTAGAGAACTAAGACATTCTTTCACAGAGGTTTCCTCAGCGTCCTATGGACAGATCCCTTATGGACAGTTCAACGGGCTACCGAATAGTGTAAGTTAAATCAGCTCCAGCCAGCAAGATCCCTCACTAGGGAGGAAGATGAAATGAGGCATAGCTTATTATGCTCAGCCATTGCACACTGACTAGAATTTGAGGGGTGGGGAGCCTGAATCTTAGTGAAACAGATAAAGCTGAGCTGCTTGCTTTTTTTTTTAAATCTACTTATATTTTCAACAAACCAAAGTCTATGCCTTGGTCTAGAAAATCATAGTTGACAATCCTCCGTTGTTGGTTTTAAAATAGCAACTTCAGTTTTACCTCTAAGATAATACCTAAAGAGGCTTTGCCTCATACACCATTATTCCCCTGAAACGCACAGAGTTCATAGCAAAGTAAGAAAAGACAGAGTTGCCTTAACCAACAGGAGACATTAGGATAGATAGCCAAGACTTCTAGTCTACAAAGAGGGGTAAGGACAAAGGATAAATATATATATTTATAAGTTCAGAACACAGGAGAGTAGTGAACGTCTTTGTAAGAAATAGCATTCACTTTTTTTGTTTTTAATTTGGTATCTGGGAAAAAAAAAGTTAAGATTTTTAACACTGTCACAGAATGAGTGGAAAAATGAGATATAATTTAAGCCACTGATTTAATATAAAGTTTCATCACACTTCTGAGTGCCATTCACTCTGTGGGGGACAAAAGGTCACATGGAATCCATGGCTCCTTGAGTCTTCTTTCACCTCCAGTTTTTATGCTGTGCTCTTGAAAGCTTTACCATTTTAGGGTGTGTTATATAGGAACAAGTCTATTTAGGGGCTCTCAGATGACATTTTTTTAAAATTGAATGGGGTGATTTCTAATAATTTAGAGTAGAATGCTACATACATGTCAAGTCTAGAGGTTGAGAAAATCATTAAAAGCTTACTTATCACTCCCATTTAATTCTATACTAGTTCTGTAGTATTATTGCCTAGTCTTGAGCATATTTAGGAATAAAAACTCATTTTCAGGGCAACCCATTTTGAATGTGAGCAGCTTTGGCAGGATGTGCTTCCGTACAGTCAGTGTGAAATTCTAAATATCGATAAAGGAAAATTGAGCCAGGTACCTTCCTTGTTTTTTTTTTTTTTTTGGTCATTGAACATTATATAGATACTATTTCTTCTCACAAACCAAATTTAATATTTATCATTTTGTGTTCATATAGCACCTTCTTCAAGAACCTTAAATGCTTTACAGACATTATATCTAATTAATCCCCACAACAACCCTGTGAGGTAGATATTACTCCCATTTTACAAGATAGGGAGACTGAAGCACAGAGAGGTTAAGTGACTTGCCCAAGGTCACACAGTTAAGTTCACTGAAGAGGCAGGACCTGAGAGCCATAGCCTCCCAGCTCCCAGTTAAATACCTCATGAGAGAATCTCTAATGAAAATGTCTTTAAAGAAAGTTTCATATAATTTTAATCCCAAACTAACCCTATTTATAGCATAGTGCCTAAGGCACTTGACTGTTAACTAGAAGGCTGGCTGTTCAAACCCACCAGCCACTTTTTGGAAGGAAGGTTGGGCAATCTACTTCTGTAGTGATACAGTCTCAGAAACCCAAGGAGGGGTCTGACTCAATGGCACATAACAACAACAACAACCCTATTTATAAACTTAAAAAGAATAGTAAATTTTAAAGAAATTCAATGAATTGCCCATGTAGCTAGTTCAAATTTTCTGGTTCCTCACTTTTTTTTTTCTTTTTTTTTTCACCCCAAGTATTCATCTGTGTGTCCTCTACTCCTTTTTAATGAGGTATTTCTCTCGCTCTCTCTCTTACTATATATACATATATATACACTACACATATGTATGTATTATATATATGTACATACACACATTATATGTAAGTGTATCTATATATGGGAGCTCTGGTGGCACAGTGCCTAAGGCATTTGACAACTAACCAGAAAGGAAGTTAGGGCAGTCTATGTCCGTAAAGATTTACTGCCTGGGAAAGGCAATGGGGATCGCTATGAGTAGTAAGAGACTTGACAGGCAGTGATATCTCTATATCTATATCTAATCTATATATCTGTATCTATCTATCTATCTAATCTGGTGGCATTGTAAGGAAGACATTTGGCTGCTAACCAGAAGGTCAGTGGTTCAAACCCACCAGCTGCTCTGTGGGAGGAAGATGAAGCAATCTGCTTCCATAAAGACTTACAGCCTTGGAAAGATGATGAGGGTCTCTATGGGTCAGAATCTACTTGATGGAAGTGGGTTTTGTGCACATATATATACGTATGTGTGTGTGTGTGCATGTGTATGGATTTTGTTTTCTTTGTATGCACACATAATCCGTATGAAAGGCTGTAGTCTTTGACTATCATCAGTAAATACTTCAAGCTGTCTTCATTTTCAGTGAGTAGGATTATGTCAGCTGCATATCACAGGTTGTTAATAAATCTTCCTCCAATCCCGAGGTGGTTTTCTTTGAATAGTACTGCTTCTCTGATTATTTATTCAGTATACAGATTGAGTTGAAGGTGAAAGGTTACAACCCTGCTGCGGCACACAAAAGGTTACAACACCTTTTCCAATTTTAAAACAGACAGTATCCCATTATTTTATTTGACCACCTCTTGATCCTTGTAGTTTCCTCATGAGCATAATTAAGTGTTCTGGAATTCCCATTCTACCTACTGCTATCCATAATTTGTTATGATATATACTGTCAAATGCTTCTGCATGGATAATAAAACACAAGTAAATATATTTCTGAAAGTCTCTGCTTTTGACCAAGATCCATCTGACATTAGAAATAGTAGTCCTTATTCCAAGATCTTTTCTGAAGCTGGTTTGAATTTATGGCAGTTTCCTGTTGCTGCATGGCTGCAGTCATTTTGAAATTATCTTAAGCAAAATTTTGCTAGCATATGATATTAATGATATTGTTAGATAATTTCATATTTCATTTGACTGCCTTTATTTGGAATAGACTCAGGTATGGATCTTTTCCATTCACTTGGCCAGATAGCTGTCTTCCAAATTTCTTGATGTAGATGAATAAGCACTTACAGTGATGCATTTGTTTGTTGCGACATACTATAAGCTACATTTATCATATTCATGCATGACCAAAATTTATTAATATTGATTATAATTTTAAAATAAATATTCCTAGAGTAAAATTTTTATCTTTATAAATAATGCTGAAATAAACATCATTGTAAATAAATTTATCAGTCCATTTTTAGGATAAATTCCTAAAAGTGAAATTATATGACCACATGATTGGAATATCCTCATGATTATTGGTAATTACTGTAAATAATTTTTCAGCAAACTTTAATAATTTTCAGAAAAAGGTAAAATCAATTTTTGTGCAGATATAAAATTAACATGAGTTAAAGAATTGTGTTTACTCATAAGACATGAGGGACCCAGGAAGATGTTATAACTGATCAGTAGGAAAAGGCATTATTTAATTATTGATTCAATTTGTGTTTATTGATGACTAGTATGGAAATGAAAATTTTTCATTAAATACCTTAAAATAGAATAAATTCTGAAATTGTTATATCTCTAGTATCTCACTTTCTGAAAGAAAGATAATAATTTAGAAGATAATTATTTTAGAACTAAATACTTTTTCCTGGTTGATTGAGACATTTTGCAAAATCAAATCAAATATGAATTATAAATATCAGATATACATTTGCAACCAGAATTTTATGAAACAGTACAATGGGAATTTGATTATCTTAAGCATTTGTTCCTGAAAACTAGGATCCATTCCCTCTCAGATTTTACTTTATTTCCAGAAATTGTACTTACTGCAGAATTAGGCAAAGAATATAGAATGTTTAATGAAAGAAAATCTTTGTAAACCCATTATGAAGAAGTGAGTGTAGTACAAGTCACTTACTAAATTATGTATTCCTACCAAATTTCTTGGGAGCTCTGGTAGCATAGTGGCTAAAGCACTTGACTGCTA
>NW_006922163.1:170400-181511 GCF_000298275.1 Orycteropus afer afer
TACCTCTTTATGTCTTTCTCATCCTCAGTGCTGCCATATTGGTCCTTGGTGGATTTTTCATGGGGTCTATCCTATATGAGTTTCATTGAGTTCTTAGATCGATATCTTTTCATCTTTCATGATATTGGGGAAGTATTCTGCTATCAAGTCTTCAACAATTTAATGTTTTGTTTTTTTTTTCCCTCCCCCTCTTATTCTGAAATTCCAATACAGAACCAATATATTAGTTCTTTAATAATAGCAAAACAGAAACTCTGGTGGTGTAGTGCCTAAGGTATTTGACTGCTAACCAGAAGGTTGGTGGTTCAAACCCACCAGCCACTCTTTAGAAGGAAGGATGGGCAACCTACTTCCATAGACATACTGCCTTGGAAACCCAAGGAGGGATCGCTATGTGTCAAATTGACTCATCCCATATATCTCTTAAATTTTCTTCATTTATCTTCAGTCTTTTTTCTGATTTTTTTCTCATACAAACTGGTGTCAAGAAATTTATCTTCTAGCTAGAATATGTGTTCTTCAGCCAGTTTGATTTTACTCTTTTGTCCTTCCAATGTGTTATCTATCTCTGTATTTTGGTGTTCATCTTAAGCATTTCTAATTGCTGATTTTTTTTTATGATTTATAGTTACTTATTTTGTAATTTTGCTCCTACATGATTTTCCTGAATTCTTCAAGGGTATTTTCCTTGCTTCTGTTTATGGTTTCCTTGAACTATTGGAAGGATATGTATATATATATTTATAAAGAAAAAAATCACTGCCATCAAGTCAACTCTGACTCATAGTGACCCCCTTTTGGGTTTCCAAGGCAATAAATCTTTATGGAAGTAGATTGCCCAGTTTTTCTTACACAGAGTGGCTGGTAGGTTTGAACTACAAGCCTTCTGGTTAGTAGTCAAATGTCTTAGGCACTATGCCACCAGAGCTCCTGTACATGTGTGTGTGTGTGTGTGTGTGTGTGTGTATGTATATGTATACATATGTATACATATACATAAGCAATGCAAAATGCAACCACTGCTGTCAAGTCAACTCCTAACCACCCCTCCTTGGGTTTCTGAAGCAGTAGCTCTACAGAAGTAGATTGCCCAAACTTTCTTCCAAGGTTTTATATATATATAATATCTTTGAATTCCTTATCAGGTAGTTCTATTATCTGTTCTTTCTCAGGGAGATTTCCTTGTCTTTTATTTTAGTCACTTGCTTGATCTTGTCTTTTTTTATTTTTTTGAATTGAAGTTGTCTGTTGTTAAGTTATTGTTTTTATTTTGAAGTTACTGTTTTCATTTATTGATTATGTGTTGATTTGTTTCACCTTTGTTGTTGTTGTTGTTTATTTTGCTCTGTTTGAATATTTCCAGAAGAGTGGATTAGGGGTGCTTCTTTGGTTGTCAGATTGCAGCACTGGATACTCTCCAGCTGTCTCTGGATTGGTGGAGTAACTGGTGGGAATATGGGTTCAGGTATCTGTTTGTTGTGTGCAGTGGATGGGCAGGTGTTGTCCACACTCTGTAGTTTATCCAGTGGTGCAGGAGCTGTTGGTAGTGCTCACCCATTGGGTGAGATTATCAGTGCTATAGATGTGGAAGCCTAGTGAAGAGTTATTATTTCCCTCCCAGTGAATGGGATGAGGGTGGGGGGTGGGGCTAAAAAAAAGGAAGGGAGAAGAAGGATCAAAAATAAAAAGTAGAAGGAAAAAGCAGGTGAATGAGAAAAAAAAGATTGGTAAGAATAAAAGAAGAAGAAAAGGAAGAGGGAAACATGAACAAATGAAAAGCATGAAAATTGGAAATAAAAGAAAAAGGATAAAAGTGAGAAAGATAGGAGAAAAAGGAAAAAAAAAAAAAAGAAAGCAAAGATGGGACTTTTGTAAAAATAGTCATCTGACAGCACTGGAAGCAGGTGGTTGAGGCACAGTTCACTGATCCACTGGAGCATGTGCCCATGGAAGTGGGAGGTACCTTGTGCTAGTAGGTACCTCTGAGAGAGGAGGCTGCAGGGGTGTGCCTCTTGTGTTCAGCATGGAAAAAACTGTCAGTGACACAGGTGCTGGAAGGTTTAGCTACAGCCCTAGTCAGAAGGCTGGTGGTTCAAACCCACCAGCCACTCCTCAGAAGGAAGGTTGGGCAATCTACTTCCATAGTGATACCACCTTGGAAACCCAAGGAAGGGTCGCTATGAGTTGGGGCCAATTTGATGGCACCTAACAACAACAACAACAACAACATGCACAGAAGGGCACCAGACACATGTAAGTGGCTTACAACTGGAGAACTGCATTTTCTGCTTGAGCAAACATACCTTTGTGTGACTAGGGCTGAATTCTTTTCCCACCCATACCAAGCTAGTGGCTAGGTAAGTCACACCTCTCTACCCCTCCCCCCCCAGATCCCCATCCACCTCCACAGAAGCCCAGCCACTGACAGCAATGTGCCTCAAACAGACTGAACCAGGGGCTGTGGCTAACCCTTCCAGTGCCTGTGTAATTTACCCAACTCTTGCCCACATACCATCAAGTGAGAGGCGACCCTGAGTCCAGCTTCTCCAAGCATCACGTCACAGTTTTTCCCCTTGCATAGATCCTCAGCCCACATGACTAATATTTACTAATGGTGAGTTGTTTCATTCCCTTTATCTGGTTTCTTCCTCACTCAGTGTCCATCTTTACCATGAGAAGTCTGACCTTTTCCCCTTCACTTTACTCTGCCAGCTCCAGCACCTATTATGCTCACCTGGATTTCTGCTGGACCTATCTACAGTGTATCTCTATCTCCATGTGAATTCCAGGAAGTTGGATTTTCCTCATCTCTGTATGATGCCTCTGTGACTTAAAACTGTCACACTGCTTCAGGTCCTGGCTTCTCTGTCCCCTGTCGCTGTCCTCACTCCATCTTTTTTTCCAATCACTGTTTAATCAAATTCTTTGTCCTGTCATTTGATCCTCAGTGTTTCAAGATCATTATTTGTCTCTGGTTCCCTCAGTTTTTCCAGGTCTCTGTTGTAGAGGGATTAGGCAGAGTATGTTAGCAGAATGCCGTAATGTCTCTGCCTCGATAGTTTGCATCTTTGCTCCTTTCCAATCTCAAGAGGAAAGTTTCAATATTTTACTATTGAGCATAATCTTTTCTGTAAATTATTTTTCTTTTTACAGATATTATTTATTAGATTAGGAACATTTTTTTCTCTTTGTAAACTAAAACCTGTCTAGATATTTAAGCAGAAAGGATTACAATAACGTGCTTACAAAATATTATGCTTAAGTAACAGTGTACTTAATAAACTGTTGAAAGTACTGGAGGAGTTGAATTCAGAGGTCTAACACTAGAGCTATTGATTTTAAGAACATATTACAATTTATCTAATACAGGGATCAGAGAGCCACTATCATAAATGACCACTTAGTACTCATTTATACACTACCTTACTTACTAGGGGAATCTGTAGTAAGAGGATGTCTTCTGTTTCACTTCTGCCTTCCAATTGTCCCCTACATGCTTCTAATTGGTAAAAACAAATTTACACCCAGATACAGGTTGCAAGTCAAGTTGAAACTGCCAGATTCTCCAATATTAGGAAGACATGTGAAAGGAGGTAGAAAATGTGCTATCTAAACACTACTGACAAAATGGACAATTTTCAGCTCAGCCTATCCCTTTGGCTTCTCAATATTCATACATATATACCCCTTCATCTATTGTAAATTTTCCAAACAGCAATAGCAATAATCAAATGCTCCTGAGTTATACAATGCAACTCTCCCTTGTGCAAAGGAAAATGCATTTTCTTTTGAATTACACATAGCCCAAGATTCACTGTCAGTATTACTATATGAGTAATATTCATGATTCTTGTAGTTTATTCCTTGTCTTGACTTGATCTTTGGTAAAAGAGCCAAATTACAAACTACTGTGAACATGTTGTTGTGGTTGTTGTTGTTAGATGTTGTCCCTTGGTTTGGACTCATAGTGATCCTATATACAAAAGAACAAAACACTGTCCTGTGTCATTCTCACAATCATTGCTTTATTTGAGCTTAGTGTTGCAGCCACTATGTCAATCCATCTCTTTGAGGGTCTTCTTTGCTTTCTGCTGACCTGTACTTTACCAGGCATGATGTCTTTCCCCAGGGGCTTGTCCAAAGTGGGTGAAATGAAGTCTCACAATTCTTCCTTTTAAGAAACATTCTGGCTGTACCTCTTCCAAGATGAATTTGTTCATTCTTCTGGCAGTCGTGGTATATTTAATATTCTTTGCCAGCACCATAATTCAAATGCATCAATTCTTCTTTCTATAGATAATTCTTCTTAGGTCTTTCTTATTCATTGTCTAGCTTTCACATGCATATGAGGTGTTTGAAAATATCATGGCTTGGGTTAGGCACACCTTAGCCTTCAAAGTGATATCTTTGCTCTTTATCACTTTAAAGATGTCTTTTGTAGCACACTTGCCCACTGCAATATATTGTTAGATTTCTTGACTACTCTTTCCATGAGTGTTGATTGTGGATCCAAGTAAAATGAAATCCTTCTCACCTGCATGGTTTCTGCCAAGAAATCTGAGCTTAGTCTTATTGATTGCCCCTTGTATGTAACTTTTCATTTTTCCTGTGCTGCTTTCAATGATTTTGGTGATTTTTGATGATGATATGTCTTGGTGATTTTCTTTTGGGGTCTATCCTGTTTGGGGTTCATTGAACTTCTTGAATGGATGTATTCTCATTTTTCATCATACCAGGGAAATTCTCTTCCAACAAATCTTTGACAATTTTCTCTGTGGTTTTGTCTCTTCCTGTCCTGGAATTCTGAATACGCATAGGTTATTCCTTTTGATGGTATCCACATGACAGGCTTAGGCTCTCTTCATGTTGTTTTGATCTTTTTTCTGATTGATCTCTTTCTAGAGAAGTATTAAGGTATTTGTCTTCAATCTCACTAATTCTGTCTTCCACTGATTCAGTTCTACTCCTGTGCCTGTTCAACATCTTATCTATTTCTGAAAGGTTAGTATTAATCTTCTGGATTTCTATCTGTAGATTTTGTATCATTTCTATTTTTTCATGTATTTTGCCTTGGTATTGCCTTTTGAAATTGTTCTAGAGTTTTATCTGTGTTTTCCTCAATTTTGTCA
This sequence comes from Orycteropus afer afer, assembly GCF_000298275.1. NCBI lineage: Eukaryota > Metazoa > Chordata > Mammalia > Tubulidentata > Orycteropodidae > Orycteropus > Orycteropus afer. The sequence continues at coordinate 175,530 of NW_006922163.1, forward strand.
GTGTTTTCCTTGATCTGTCTCTCAATCCGTTGAAGGTAACTAAACACAATTCTTTTGAATTCCTTATGAGGGAGTACCTATGCTGCTTCTTCCTCAGAGATATGTTCTGTATCCTGGTCCCTTGTTTCTCCTGCTTTATCTTGCTTTTTTTTGTGCACTGTCTCCAAGACATTGTGATATTTTTGTGTTTATATTTAATTGGTGATTGTTTGTTGGAGTGGCTTTCCCACAATTTTCATTTTCTTTGTTTTGTTTGGATGTTATGTACATAAGCATGGTACTGTGCTCCTCTATCTGCTAGTTGCCAGCACTTATACACTCACCACATATCTCTTTTCCTCTTGTCAGCCTCCCATATGCCCCTGCTGTCCTTGGCAAGCAGAGCCTATTATTAGGTCCCTGGAATCCAAATGAAAATGCTGTCATTTTAAATATCCAAAATGGCCACCATGCATAAACATTCAAAATGACTACACTCTTGGTGACTTTAAATATAAAAAATGGCCATTTCTTGTAAACAGTCAAAATGGCTACACCCTCTGGACAGCCAAAACTCCACAGCTCAGGTTGTCTCCGACTTTGCTATTTCCCTTCCTAGTCATGGGCCACCAGCACAGTCATCCATGCAGCTGTTGGTGAACAGAGTTGATCTTTAGGTCAGTTCTCAGGTCCCAACACTACTTGGAAATCTTCAAGCTGTTGGTGCCAACAGAGTAGCTGATAGTCTTCAGCTCTGTCTGTCTCCATACTCACGTGTTTTCATTCAGGTGCTTCCACTAGTTGGTGCCTAATCCACTTCTGTATACTTCCTTTCAAATCTCAGGGATCCAGAATTATCTTCTGTATCTCTGTCAATTGATTTCTCTTTTCTTTGTTGAAGAGAGTCTGTATAGCTTGTCTGCCTATTCCACCAGCTTACCATAAAATGAAATCCTTGACAACTCAATCTTTTCTCCATTCATCATGATGTTACTTTTTGGTCCAATTGTGAAGTTTTTTTTTTTTTTTTTTTAATGTTGAGGTGTAATCTATACTGAAGACTATAGTATTTGATCTTCATCCATATGTGCTTCAAGTCTTCTTGTTTTCAGTAAACAAGGTTGTGTCATCTGCATATCACAGGTTGTTAAGGAGTCTTCCTCTAATCCTAATGTTACACTCTTCTTTATATAGTCCATTTTCTGGAATTATTTGCTCAGTATAAAATTGATTAAGTATAATGAGAAGCTTCAACCCTCACATACACCTTTACTGATTTTAAACAACCACTCATCAGTTTGTTGTAGTGTAGTGGCTTGCTTATTGTTGTGAGGCTGGAAACTATGACTCTTGTATTTCAAAAACCAAAATGTTGATCCACAGTGAATAGATTTCAGTGGAACTTTGAGACTGAGGCAAAGTAGGAATAAGGACAAAGCAGTCTACTGAAAAAACAGGCCAATGAAAACTTTGTGTAGTCTTTGATCTTCATCATTAAGTGCTTCAATCCTCTTCATTTTCAGCAAACAAGGTTATGTCATCTGCATATCACAGGTTGTGTGATAACAGTGGACCATCATGTAAAATAATGCCAGATGAGACGCTCAGGTTGGGAGGCACTCAAACAGTGACTGAGGAAGAGCTGTTTCTTCCAAGTAGAGTTGAAGTTAATAACATGGATGGAGTAAAGCCTTTGGGACATTAATTTGCTGATGTGGCACAACTCAAAATAGGAAGATACAACAGTAAACATCTTAATAATCAGTACATAGAATGCATAAAGTACAAAGCAAGGTAAATTGGAAGTTGTCAAAAATTAACTGGAACATTTGAAGATCAATATTCTAGGCGTTAATGAGCTGAAATGGAGTGTTATTGGCCATTTTGAATTGCATAATCATTTGGTTGACTATGCTACAAATGACAAATTGAAGAGGAATGGTATCACATTAACTGTCAGAAAGAACATTTAAAGATCTGTTCTGAAATACAATGCTGTTACTGATCTGAAAATATTCATATGTCTACAATGAAGAGAAGTTAATACAATTATTGTTCAAATTTATGCACCAATCACTAATACCAAAGATGAAGAAATTGAAGATCTTCACCAACTTTGGCAGAATGAAATTGACAAACAAGCAATCAAAATGCATTGATAATTATTGGTGATTGGAATGCAAAAATCAGAAACAAGAAGGAGTGGTAATTGGAAAATATGAACTTTATGATAGAAATGATACCAGAAATTGCATAATAGAATTTTTCAAGACTATTGCAAAATTATTCTTCATAAATACCTTTTTTTTTCCAATAAGATAAATGCCAACTATACTTATGGACCTTGCCAGATGGAATACACAGTAATCAAATTGACTACATCTGTGGAAAGAGGTGATGGAGAAGTTCAGTATCATCAGTCAAAACAAGGCCAGGAGCTGACTATGGAAGAGACCATCAATTACTTAGATGAAAGTTTAAGTTGAAGCTGAAGAAAATTAAAATATGTCCATGAGAGCCAAGTATGACCTTGAATATATTCCAACTGAGTTTAGAGACCATCTCAAGAATAGATTTGGTGCATCAACATAACTAATACAATATATATGTATATGAGAGAATATTTTCATACATAAGAAATATGGGTAGTTACTTCCATCCCGATTTTTAGTTGTTTATTAGGCAGTAGTTTTGTTCTATAACTTCATTCCTCCACTATTCGTTACACGTTATTTATCATTAGCCAATACCTTAGATAGTATGAGTTATTTTCTTAGTGTGGGGATATGTGTCTGCTTATCTCAGGGACCTGAGCCCTTTTGATCTGCGTTGGATTGCTGTAGTCTCCAGTTAATGGTTAATGTACTGGCCATGAGGAACATAAAAGGCTTCAGATATATAATACCATCTTCTGTTTTGTGGAAGTGATGTTATTTTCTTTTGCTATTCAGAATGAAATATACTATAAGCTAGGGGGAAATAAAAATTGTCTGATATATAATAGGTGCTACTTTAAGTAAAGAGACTGCACCTGGAATAGCAACAGCTGAAATTTGAGTTACTGCATAATTAATTCTGGAAAAATAGATTGTAATTTTCAAAGATCCATCCATCTTCTGACAGGCCAAACAAGTAAGTTAAAAAAGGATATTTTAGAAATCACCACTTCTGCATCTTTGAAGTTATTATTAATGACACCAATTTATTTGATTCCATCAGAGATTGCATACTGTATCTATTTTAATATGTTTCGTAAGGAAGAGAACTTCCATGGCCTTATAGGTGGCTTTTATGATCATAAGCTCTATTCCACAGATTAAAGAGCTAAGATGATAAATATTCCAATTGCTGAGCAAGGTTACTCCAACTAAGCATTCAAGAATGGAGAGAAGATCATGAAAGTGGAATTTCAGAATCATTTAACCCATTATGAAGAAAGTTTTGTTTCAAAACTCTGTTAATCACCTGATTCACAAAAGCTGTTTTCCTGATCAGGGTACAAAGTGTTATTTGCAGTTGTTGTTGCTAGGTGCTGTCTCATAGTGACCTCAGAATGAAACACTGCTCTCCTGCAACATCCTTACACTCCTTGGTATACTTAAGCCCACCATTGCAGCCATTGTTTTAATCCATCTTGTTGAAGGTCTTCCCCATTGTTTCTGACCTCTATTTCACCAAGCTTGATATCCTTCTCTAGGGAATGATCCCTTCTGACAACATAACCAAAATGAGTGAGATGAAATCTGGCCATTCTCGCTTTCAAGGAGTATTCTGGCTGCACTTCTTCCAGGGCAAATTTGTTCATTCTTCTGATAACCCATATATTTTCAGTGTTCTTTGTCAACACCACAATTGAAAGGCACCAACTCTTCTTTGATCTTCCTTATTCATTGCCCAGCTTTCACATGCATATAAGGTGATTGAAATTACTGTGGCTTAGGTTGTTGTTGTTGTGGTTAGGTGCCTTTGAATCATTCCTGACTCATAGGAACACCATGCACAGCAGAACGAAACACTGCCCGATCCCACGCCAGCTCCATGATCCCTGCTATACCTGAGCCCATCATCGCAGCCACCATGACAATACATTTTGTTGAAGGCCTTCCCCTCTTTCATTGACCTTCCACCTTACCAAGCCTGACATCCTTCTCCAGGGAATGGACCAAAGTAAGTGAGATGAAGTCTGGCCATTCTCACTTCCAAGGAACATTTTGGGTGCATTTCCTCCAGGACAGATCTATTAGTTCTTTTAGCAGTCCATGGTACTTTCAGCATTCTATACCAGCACCACAACACAAAAGCATCAACTTTTCTTTGGTCTTCCTTATTCGTTGTCCAGCTCTCACATGCATACGAGGTGATTGGAAATATCATGGCTTGTGTCAGATGCACCTTAGTCCTCAAGGAGATATCCTTGCTCCTCAGCACTTGAAACAGTTCCTTCATGGTTGATCTTTCCAGTGCTACACATTGTCTAATATCCTGACTGCTGCTTCCATTGGCATCGATTGTAGAACCAAGCAACGTGAATTCTTTGACAACCTCAATCTTCTCTCCATTTATTGTGATGCTGCTCATTGGTCCAGTTGTGAGGATTTTTGTTTTCTTTATATTGAGACGTAATCCATACTGCAGACTGTATTCTTCAACCTTCATCAGTAAGTGCCTCAAGTCATCCTCACTTTCAGCAAGCAAAGTTGTATTGTCTGCATATCTCAGGTTATTAATGATTCTTCCTCCAATCCTGATGCCACATTTTTCTTCATATAGTCCAGCTTCTCGGATTATTTGCTCAGAATATAGATTGAATAATTGTGGGGATGGATACAACCCTAACTCACTCCCTTCTTGATTTTAAACTATGTAGTGTTCCCTTGTTCTGTTCGAACAACAGCCTCCTGGTCAAGGTACAGGTTCTTCATAAGTATAATCAAGTGCTTGGGAATTCCCATTCTTCTCAATGTTATCCGTAATTTGTCATGATCCACACAATCAAATGCCTTTGCATAGTCAAGAAAACACAAGTAAACATCTTTCTGGTATTCTTTGCCTTGAGCCAAGATCCATCTGACAACAGCTATGATATCCCTTGTTCCACGTCCTCTTCTGAATCCAGCTTGCACCTCTGGAAGTTCTCTGTCAATATACTGCTGCAACAGTTTTTGAATTATCTTCAATTAGGATCTTATTTACCTGCAATATTAATGATATTGTTCTATAATTTCCACATTCTGTAGGATCCCCTTTCTTTGGAATGGGTACAAATATGGATCTTTTCCAGTCAGTTGGCTAGGTAGCTGTCTTCTAAATCCCTTGGCATAACCTAGTGAGTGCCTCCAATGGGGCATCCATTTGTTGAAATATCTCAATCGGTATTCTGTCAATTCCTGGAGCCTGTTCTTCACCAATTCTTCATTGCAGCTTCAACTTCCTCCTTCAATACCATTGGTTCTAGATCATATGCCACCTCCTGAAATGGATGAAGATTGACCAGTTCCTTTTGGTACAGTGACACTGTGTTTTCCTGCCAAATTCTTTTGATGTTTCCTGCATCATTCAATATTTTGCCCCTAGAATCTCTCAATATTGCAACTTAAGACTTAAACTTTTTCTTTAAAATTCTTTCAGTTTGAGAAAGTCTGAGTGTATTCTTCCCTTTTGGTTTTCCAACTCCAGGTCTTTGCATGTTTCATTATAGTAATTGGCTATGTCTGCTTGAGCTGCTCTTTGAAATCTTCTGTTCAGCTCTTTTATCTTGTCATTTCTTCCATTTGCTTTAGCTACACTGCTCAAGGGAAAGTTTCAGAGTCTCTTCTGTTATCCATTTTGGTCTTCTTTTCTCATCTTTTTAGTGATCTCTTGCTTTCTTCATGGATAGTGTTCTTGATATCCTTCCACAATTTTTTTTTGGTTTTCGGTCATTGGTGTTCAATGCATCAAATCTATTCTTTAGATGATCTCTAAATTCAGGAAGGATATATTCAAGATCATATTTTGGCTCTC
>NW_006922163.1:184032-186961 GCF_000298275.1 Orycteropus afer afer
CCTTCATGCACTCCTGCACCCTGAGCTGTCTCCCTGTGCATACACAGCCATTCTATTCTCCCATGATTGTTCTCTCCAATGAGTGTATCTACCTAATGTAAATGTTCAGCTCATATGCCTGTCTTTTGTTTGGCTGGAAGCCAAGGAGTAGGTTCAGTTTCAGAACTGAAAGGCAGCTAGGGGCCATAGTCTCAGTGGTTCCATCAGGCTCTATCTGACCAGTAAACCTGGTCCCCCCATCCTTTTTTTTTTTTTTTTTAAAATAATTATGACTTTTTTTCCACATTGTTCTCCCACTCTATCCAGGATCTCCTACATATATTCCCCCTCGAAGTGGTTGACAGTGGTAACAGGGCACCATCTAGCTCTTCTGGTCTCTTATAGGCTGAGGATCACATGGTATACCAGACACTTGGACTAATTGTTTCCATGAATCTTTGGTTTTCTTCATTCTTCTTTGCTCTGGACAAGAAGAGACCCATTGTTGCATCTAGATAGCCACTTGCAAGATTTTAAGATCACAGTCTCTACTTGCCAAAGTAGGATATGGAACCATGTTTTTGTGTAATATGTTATGCCTGTTGAGTTTGGTGACCCCTGTGACTATAGGCCCGAGCCTACAGGTCCAACTGCTCGCTCCCTGTGGGTAGCTGGCTGTGGCCAAGAAGTGACTACAGACTTGCCCCTTATCAGCTCTACTATAAACCTGGGAATTCTTACAGAACATACAAATACACTTGTCGAAACATTGTCTGCCGACCTTATACGTGGTCTTGGGCACACTCCCCCCCTGCATAGATATACCTAATAGTTCAACCTGTCCATCCATCTATCCACTCATAAATCCATGTTTGCCTTCACTGACAATGCAGTACTCTATGTGCGAAAGGGTTCATCTTTTTTGTTTGTACCTCCCATGTACCTCTCTGTCTTCCTCTTCCTCAATGCCACTGTGTTGGTCACTCACATTTGGTACATTGCCCTTCTCTTTACCCAAATCAATACTTGTCTCTACCTATCTAACAGTGTTCCTCTCTTCCCCTCCCACACCTGGTAACCAACAAAGAAAATTTTCTTTCAAATATAAACCTTTCCTTGGCTTTTTATAATAATGGAATAATACAATATTTGTCCTTCTGTGATTGACTTCTTTCACTCAGCATAATGTCCTCCAAGTTCATACACACTATGTGGTGTTCTACAGATTCTACATTATTCTTTAGGGTTGCATAATATTCCATTGTGTGTATATATCATAGTTTGGTTATCCATTCTTCAGTTGATGGACACCTACGTTGTTTCCATCTTTTGCCTATGTAAATAGTACTGCAATGTACATGGGTGTGCATATATCTGTTCTTATCCTGGCTCTCACTTCTTTAGGATATATACCTAGTTATGGAATGCCTTCATCAAATGATATTTCTATTTCCAACTTTTTAAAGAATTGCCTTACTGCTTTCCACAGTGGTTGTATCATTTTACAGTCCCTCCAGCAGTTTATGAGAGGCCCAATCTCTCCGCATCCTTGTCAGCATTTGTTATTTTCTGTTGAACTATGCTACTAGTGCTGGGGCAAGATGATATCTCATTGTTGTTTTGATTTGCATCTGTCTAATGGCTAATGATTGTGAGCAATTCTTCATATGGTTGGTTGTCTTTGTCTTTGGTTTTGATGAGTTTGATAATGATGTGTCTTGGTGATTTTCTTTTGAGGTCTATCCTGTTTGGGGTTCACTGGTCTTCATGAATGGATATATTGTCATCTTTTATCATATCAAGGAAGTTCTCTTCCAACAGATCTTGGACAATGTTCTCAGTGGTTTTCTTTTTCTCTTCCTATTCTGGAATTCTGATTACACATAGGTTATTCCTTTTGATGATATCCCACATGGATGTTAGACGTTCTTCATTTTGTTGATCTTGTTTCTGATTTATCCCTTTCCAAAGAAGTATTCAGATATTTGTCTTCAATCTCATTAATTCTGTCTTCCACTGATTGAATTCTACTCCTTTGCCCTTTCAATGTGTTATCTATTTCTGAAAACTTAGTATTAATCTTCTGGATTTCTATCTGTAGATTTTGTATCATTACTAAGTTTTCATTTATTTTGTCATTTTGTTCTTCCAAAATTATTCTAGGGTTTTGTCTGTGTTTTCCTTAATTTTGTCAGTGTTTTCTTTGATCTATCTCTCAATCCTTTGAAGATACCTAAGTATAATTCCTTTGAATTCCTTATCAGCTATTTCCAATGCTGCTTCTTCCTCAAGGATGTGTTCTGGGTCTGTATTCTGCTCCCTTGTTTCTACCACTTTATCTTGCTTCTTTGTGTGGACTGTGATGGTCTGTTGTTTCCAAGACGTTGTGAGTTTGTTGTATTTAGATTTCTGTTAACAGTTTGTGAAGAGCAGCTAAGGGTGAGTTAGGCTCTTCTTGATGGTTGTTTAGCCAGTTGGTGGAGAAGGAAGTGGTGCCTCTAATTCAGTAAGTGAAGCTGCAGGAGGTGGGGGTTCAGTTTTGTTGTATGGGCACAGTTGCTGTCTCCCACTCAGACAAAAACAGCAATCAAATAACCATCCAAAACATAAAAGCAAGTGGACAAAAAACACACCATGTAAACACAGAGGAATAATAACCAAAAAAAGAAAAAATTTAAAAAAAACCCCACAATATCTGGAGAAAGGGCAGTAAGAGAAAAAAGATAGACTAGGAGAATAAAGAAGAAAAAAATGTGAAAAATGCAAAAAGAAAAACAAGGAATGGGGTTAAACATGAGAAAGAAAAAAAATGGGACCCAGGAACAGGAAAGAGAAAAAAAGCTTAAAACTAGGACCTGGGAAGGGAAGAATAAAGAAGAAGAATAAAAAAGCACAATAATAATAATAATTTAAAAACAGACAAAAACAAACTTTAAAAAGAAAAAAAGGA
>NW_006922163.1:187061-193468 GCF_000298275.1 Orycteropus afer afer
AGAAGGTGGGTGGGAGTGAAGGATGACCACATCTCCATTCACCAAGAGTAGCAAGGGCAGTATTGCACCTTTCTAGTCGTTTGTGTCTGGAATGTCCTTGTGTTTCTGGGCAAGTAGAGCACATTCTTAAGTCCCTGGAATCTGGGAGAATGCTGTTGCTTTAAATATCCAAAATGGTTGAACCGCTTGTACACATTCAAAATGACTACATCCTCCAGACAGGCAAAAGTCCACAGCTCAGCCTGCCTTTCCTCTTCGCTGCTTCCCCTTTTATTCATCATCCACCAGTGCAGTCCTCCATGCAGCCCCTGGCTAGCAGTGCTGATTTTTAGGTTAATTCTTAGGTCTAACACCACTCGGCAATATCTGAGCTGTCAGTGCTCTCAGGATCATGGACAGACTGCAGCTCCGTATGTCTCCATTTTTGGTGTTTTCATGAAGTTCTTCTACTAGGTGGAATTTAGTCCACTTCTATATCTTTCCCTTCAAAGCTCAGGGCTCCAGGATTATCTTCTGTATTTGTGTTAATTGGTTCCCCTTTGTTGAAGAGGGTCTGTGCAGTCTGTCTGCCTATTCTGCCATCTTACTGGAACTCCTCAACTTCTGATTTCTTGACTGCTGCTTCCACAGGTCTTGGTTGTGGATCCAAGTAAAATGAAAACCCTAAAAACTTCCATCTTTTCTCCATTTATTGTGATGTTGCTTATGGGTCCAGTTGTAAGGATTTTCATTTTCTTTATGTTGAGGTGTAATCCATCCTGAAGACTGTACTCTTTGATCTTCATCAGTAAGAGCTTCAAGTTCTCTTCATTTTCAACAAACAAGGTTGTTTTATCTGCATGCCACAGGTTAATGAGTCTTCCTCCAAACCTGATGCCATATTTTCCTTCATATTGTCCAGCTTCTAGGATTATTTGCTCAGTATGAAAATTGAATAAGGATGGTGAAAAGATATAACCCTGACACACACCCTCTCTGGTTTTAAACCATGCAGTATCCACTTATTCTGTTTGAATGACAGTCTCTTGGTCTATGTATAGGTTCCTCATGAGTACAATTAAGTGTTCTGAAATTCCCATTCTTCTCAATGTCAGATGAGTGGTGAGTTATTTGTAGTAGTGTTACCAAATTCTTCCTCTGGTATAGTGTTTAATGATGCAGAAACAAGAATAAGAAAAGAGGCTGTGATTCTGTGTTGTGCCAAATCACATGAGGCTTCAGTTTCTTAAAACAAGACTTTTAAACTCTTTGTTTGTTTCGATCATACAGATTTTTTAAATGTTACCATTTTTTCCAGTCAGAGGAACACTGCATTGTTTTCTATTCTTGCAGATTATCACAATTAAGTCACTTAAAGCAATACACATTTATGAGTTCACAGTTTCTGTAGCTCAAGAGTTTGGGTGGAATCTAGCTGAGTCTTCTGTCCATGGTCTTAAAGGTGATAGTAAAAGTTTCAGCCAGGCTATCTTTTTCTCTGGAGACTCAATTGGGAAGAATTAGCTTCCAAACTTATTCATATTGTTGGCAGAATTCATTTTCTTGTGGTTGTTTGACTGGGGACCCCAGAATTTTGTTGATTATGGACTAGAGACTGCCTTTAGGTCCTTGAGGCCACCTGGGTTTCTCTAGAATGACCACATTCTTCATCAAACCCATAAAGAGAGTCTCCAGCCTCTCTGCTCCCAAGGCACAGTTTCTCTATAATCTGTTTTTCTCTCTCTCTCCCTCTCTCATAACTATGACATTGACATCCATTACTTTCACTATATCCTATTGATGAGAAGCTAGTCAAATATTCCATCCACATTTAAGGTGAAGAGGATAATCTTAGGGTCTATCTATTATAGACCCCAGATTGAATTAGTTACAACCAATGATCAATGTAGATTATACCTGTTTTTCAGTCACATTTTGAAGATGAGATGGACTACCTCCAAAATAATCCCAAAGATGTTGATACTGATGTTGCTCCACATCCCAAGAATATTTAAGAGAGTTTATTCCTCACACAGGAACCCCTGGGGAGAATAAGGCAAGCACAGAGGTCCAAGTTGCTTGAAAGAGCAGGATGGCTTGGGGTTCTTTATGATGGTTAGAGGGTAGTTCAAGGTGAGGATTCTATGGGCCAGGACTTGTGTGGTTTGAACTTCTGCTGGTGCCAAAGGCCAGAGCAGTGAGACTTTCTTATCAACTTGCCTAGTATAGGGCAGAAGGAAAAGAAAGAAAGGTGGGATTTAAAAGCTGTCAGCAGGTAAACATCAAAACAGTAGAGTCATACTCTTTATTACATTGCCATGTTTTTCTGGCTCCTGTCTGGATTCCTGTTATAGTGACTTCATTCACCTTGTTTCTCTGCTGGGTAACAGCTGATGTTGTGATTTTGGGATTCTATCATGCCCATCAAAATCAGGGAGTACAGATCAATAGCAGAACCTTTCTTTATGAAGGGTTGTAATACAGAGGACAGCCACCACTGCCATTTTTAAGGATACTGGTGCTTTCCTTTTTAATGCATTTTTCATTGCTTTGACAAAAGATGTGTTTTCTGGGCCATCTAGGGGATGAGTGACTAGGTCTTACATGGTAAATAAATTTCATAAATCCTATCTTCCTAAGTTTTTGGAATTTTTTCTTCTACATTTTACCAAAGATATCCTGGAATCTCAAATATTAAGTCTAGGCCATGATTGAGTTCAACTTTTACCCAGTGAAGTGAGCAAATGCTAGAAGCATGGCCAAATGCTCTAAAGCATTCAACACAGAATTTCTAGTAAGTGTATCCATACAGATAATTTGGCCTGATCTAAAGTTATGTTGTTTATTTCCTGGAATAACATCCTACAAAAACAGCAAGGAGGCCACATGTTCCGACCTCCTCTAACCCTACAAGAGGAAGACAGGATTACCAGCAGTAACCCAAGGCCTATTCCTGCTAGGCCAGACATGCTGCTTTCCTCCAGCCCTTTCACCAACCATTTCTCCCAAAGCACCCGCCACCTCTCCTGGGTTTGATAATTCGCTGCAGTGGCCACACAGAGCTTACAGATTACAGGGTTTATTAGGGAAGCACCAGGCTACAACTCAAGTTCAGGAAGAACGCTCAGTCTCTTTCCCAGCCCACCGTCCCTCAGCCGAGTCTCTCACAGTCTCTTTCCCAGCAGGGCTGGTCCCTCAGTGTCTCACTCAGCAATGTGTGTCTCTTGCGTCTCTTTCCCAGCAACGCATGTCTCAGGAGCGTGTGTCTCTTTCAGCAGCACATCTTCCTCCACCAGCAGTCAGAGAGAGCGTTCTGCCTCTAGGAGGCCTCCTTTTGAGCCCGGCAGGGTGGTCAAACTAGCCAATTATAGCATCAGAACTCTAGGCACCTGAGAGAGAGTGGACACCTCCCAGAACATTGTTTTGTGCCACGCCCAACAGAAATACTCCAGGTGGACAACTTCAGCAATCAGGAGCTCCTCAGTTGCTCATAGAAAATCCCACCTTGGAGTTTACAAAGACTTAGGGGTAGAAAAGCCACACTAAGTAATTTACTACACCGCAATCCTTAGAATCCATTCCTATATATTTTATTCATATTTATTTTGATAAATATGAGTAAAATATTATAGCCATTAAGTTTATAAATATTAGGGAAAAATTTCATTCTGCATTGCAGCAACTATTTTAAAAGTTCCATGGTAAATGTGACAATGTATTAACTAATAATGCATACAGACAATAAAATGGCAATGTGTGATAAGGCAATACACAGGATATTCAATTTAACAGAATAAAACAGAATTATTTACTGCAGGATAACACAAGTTTTATTTTCTAACGTGCTTAGTGAATTTCTGGGAGAAGGGTTAAGTATGCAGTATTTTCCATACATATCTGGCAATGAAACCTGCTTGTCCATGACCAATTTATAGAATCTGGGGAACAGTGACGTAGAGAAAAAAAAGCAGAGCTCTAGGTGTGAGAAGATCCAGATTTTAAATTTGTTTGTTCACTAAATATATTTGATTTTGAATAAGTCACTTTACCTCAATGTATTTTTTTAAATCTATAAACTAAAGAATTTAGAATAAACAGACTGCTATGGATGATTGAATTGTGTCTCTCCCAAAATATCTGTTGTAAATCCTAACCCCTATACCTGTGGATGGAATCCCAATTTAGAGTATTTCTTTTATGCTAATAAGACTGTACCAATGTTGGGTGTGTTTTAAGGTACTCATTTTTAAGATATAAAAGGGACAGGCTAGGCACAGCAGCAAGCGAATACTAATGGGAAAAATGAAAATGCCACATGGAGATCTCTAAGGAACACCAAGAGCAGCTGAGAGATAAGGCTGTTGCCCCAGAGTAGAGAGTGAGAGCCTTCCCCTAGAGTCAGCACACTAAATCCAGACTGATTTCCTAAATTTGGAGACTCCTAACGTGTGAGAAAATACAGTTCTGAGTTAAGGCACCTACTTGAGGTATTTCTGTTATAGCAGCACTGAGAAATTGAGACAAAGAATCTGAAGCTTCCACCCACCTAAAATTACATAGTTACTTTTTTTCTTCAAACAGTCATTAAATTATTCATGACATTCCTTGAATTTTTCAGTGAAACATTTTAGTAAGTAAAGATTGACCAAAATTATGATATCTTGACCAGTTTTATTATATGTAAGGGACAAGAAAACCATCCTTCCTTTGAAGATCATTAAATTACAATCAATTGAGGGTAAATAAAATCCTAAATTAATTTTTCTCAAGCTTTTGTGGCTTAATATTTGACCTGTATATATTATACAATTTAATCCTTATGTTGAAATCATTTACTTAATAATCAGTAAAATCATTTGTAAGAAGTGCTTGAAACTGGACAACTCTAAATTCTTTTTAATAAGCTAAACTAGTCTTTTCTTTAGATATTGAAAAGTATAATTTTGTCATAATTAAATAATGTATTTCCAACATAGAGCTTAGGAAATAAGGATTGTAAAGTGATTCTGACCAATTTTTTGTAAACTATTTTATTTTCCTTGCTTGGTCACTGAATATCCAGTTCTTTAACAAAATGCTCAATAAAACTAGTTGTAAGGGCCTCTGTCTGATTAATGTAGAATGAGAAAGTCTTAACTTGTTAAAGAACTTAACAGAATGCTGAGTATAACAGATTCATATAAGTTCCAAAGAGAGTAAATGACACTCCAGATCACACAACTAGAAAGTGGAAAAGTCAAAAGTAAAATATAAGTCTTTTAACTATAATTTTGTAAATACTGCCTATTATGGACAAATAATCCCCAGGCTACTAAAATTCCCTTTTCTTCTCTATAACATTTTTTTTTTGGTGTTTAATTGAAAAGAAGAGATTTCAACATAGAAGTTTTCTTATTCTTAAATTTATACATGAATGTTTTAAAATAGAGGGTTATATTAATGTTTAATAGTAGCATTTCTACTTTTGTATTAGATCAAGTCATTTGTTAACAACTTTGAAAGCATAAATTAGCTTTCTATAGCACGTACTTAGCTTCTAGTCCTCAAACTTTGCATTGTCTAAATTTTGACAGGACAGGTATTGATAACGATTAATATGTCTGATGAAATCCTTGATTTTTACTATCTGCTTTGGTTTATATCTAGTATTATCTGAAGGAAAAGAAAAGTCATTACTAGGTATTAATCTTTGTCTTATTTTAAAAAAAGGCAGACAAGTTTAAAACTTCATTCTAAAGTTAACATAGCTCTGTAAATGAATGTCTAATGTGTAAAAGTAAGCTACATTTGAGAAAGTAAATGTTATTTTTGAATTTGGCAACTTGATATGAAGTTCTAATATTTGTAAGCTTAACTACAGATAGTTTAGATTCTTATGAGCTTAAGCTTTGCTTCTAAGTATATATTGAGGGCTTTCTTTGAACCAAGTATCTCAGAAAAAGGATTAGAAAGAGAAAGTAAGTATGTGAGAATGCCAAAAATATTATCCTCTGCAGCTTGAGTGTAAAATATTGAAAAGTGTTACTGAGAGGGAGTTTGTCTCAGGAGTAAACCTAAAACCTAACCCACTGCCGTGGAGTCAATTCTGACTCATAGCCACCCTGTAGGATAGAGTAAAAGTGCCCCTAGAGGATTTTTAAGGTTCTTCTTCTTCTTCTTTTTTTTTAAATTGTGATTTGGGTGAAGGTTTACAGAGCAAATTCACTTTCCATACAGTGGTTCACATATACTTTGTCTCATGACATTGAGCACAGTTTACCACAATGCGACAGCTCCCCTCCCACTTCCTCCCCATAGTTAGCTCTTCCTAGTGTCCATCCCTCCATGCATTCCTGCCCCCTGAGCTGTCTCCCTGTGCATAAGCAGCCCTTCTTTCTCCCATGATTGTTCTCTCCAAGGAGTGTATCGACTTCAGGTAAATGTTCAAC
>NW_006922163.1:196828-210161 GCF_000298275.1 Orycteropus afer afer
ATATCCTTCCCTTCAAGGCTCAGGGGTCCAAGATTATCTTCTGTGTCTGTGTTAATTAATTTCCCTTTTCTTTGTTGAAGAGGGTCTGTGTAGTCTTTCTGCCTAGTCTGCCATCTTGCCAGAACTCCAGGTTCTTCTTCTTTAGGGAAGCAGACTGCCATATCATTCTTGTATGGAGCAGTTGGTGGGTTCCAACCACTTATCTTTCTAGTAGCAGTTGAGCATGTTAGTCACTGCACCATCGTACCACCAATGGCCCTCTTATCTTAGGACTAGTGGGCTATAATTCATCCTGAACCTTTCAGTTTTTAGTTCTTCACACTTCATAACAGCTCTGACACAAAAAGTCTTTTAATTATTATTGACTGGTTGTGGGATCAAAACAGTGGCCATTGTCCATTGTTTCCTAAACTGGTTTATTTCATAGTCACCTGGGTACATAAAGGAATTCTGGTGGCACTGTGTTTAAAATGCTGGGCTGCTAACAAAAGTGTTGGAGATTCAAATGCACCAGCTCTTCTGCAGGAGAAAGACAATTTACAGCCTCAGAAACGCTATAGGCAGTTCAACTCTGTCCCATAGGGTCGTGATGTCTCAGAGTAGACTTAATGGCAGTGGGTTTGTTTGTTTGTTTTTTGTTTGAGGGTACATATTAAAAATATAGTTTTGCAGGTCATTTTCTTATAGATCCTGCTTCATTTGTTCTATGATAGGGCTTTAGGGAATTTGTATTCTTATAATCCAGTGAATTTGAGAAACACTGTTCTAGACTATTTTCATGAGTATAATCCCATTTGCCTAGTCACACCTGTGTACCTATGTGTCCTCCTGTAGGTTAGTGTTTGCTGTGACTGATAATGCACTATTGTGTCTACAATAGTACTTGCCTTTATTATCTGTACTTCTTGTGCATCTCTCTGTGTCTTTCCGCGATGCTTCCCTAAAATTAACTTTTTTGGTATGGTTTTAATGGAAATTTACATTTCAGAATTGACTGATTCTTATAATTCTTGTTTATTTTAAGTTATTGAGCTAGTTTGCTGTGGATGGAAATTAGAAATTCTGTGTTCTACTCCTGCCTCTGCCACCTAGTATGTTGCTGTTGTTGTTATGTGCTGTCAAGTCGGATCCGACTCATAGCGACCCCTCCTTGGATTTCCGAGGTAGTGTCACTATGGAAGTAGATTGCCCCATCTTCCTTCTGAGGAATGGCTGGTGGGTTTGAACTGCCAGCCTTCTGGTTAGCAGTCAAGTGCCTTAGGCACTACGCTACCAGAGCTCTTGCCACCTAGTATAGATTAAGGGAAATCATATAATCTCTTGGTAGATCATATAGGGTATTATAGATAGTTGTAAGGATTTCAAATTTTATCTTGAAAGAGATGGTGTCTTAGTTTCCTGGGGCTGCCATAACAAAAATACTACAAATGAGTGGCTCTAAGGAACAGAAATTTAGTGTCTCACAGTTTTAGAGGCTAGAAAACAAAATCAGAGTAAGGCTCTATGAAGAGTTCCTTCTTGAAAAGCTGCCTCAGGCATTGGTGAGCATTCCTTGGATTGTAGATAGTTTCTACATTGTTTCTTACCCCTTTGTGTTTGTCTTTCTCAGTGCCTGTTTCACCTTTTGGTAAGATACCACTCAGAAGAAAGTCATTTTAGTATCCACCCTACTCTGGTATGACTTCATTAATATAACAAAAGAAAAATCCCTATTTCCAAAGTCATATTTACAGGTACAAAACCAAGAAAGAAAACAAATTCACTGCCAACAAGTTGGATCCGACTCATGGTGACCCCTCCTTGGGTTTCTGAGTCCATATCACTATGGAAGAAGATTGCCCAATCTTCCTTCCAAGGAGTGGCTAGTGGGTTTGAACCTCCAGCCTTCTGGTTAGCAGTCAAATCCCGTAGGCACTGTGCCACTAGAGCTCCTATTTATAGGCACAGGGGGATACAATTCAATCCATAATAGATGGGTTTTGAGCAGATCTAAGTAAATCTTGTCATTGTTGTTGATGATGTGTACCATCAAGTTGGACTCATATTGACCTTATATAACAGAGTAGAACTGCCCCAGAGGGTTTTCTGGGCTATAATCTTTATACGAGCAGATCCCAAAGTGTGGCTGGGGATTCAAACTGCTGACCTTTTGGGTAGCAACTGAATGCTTAACCATTGTGCCGCCAGAACTCCTTAAATTTGGCTGAGGAAAATACTTCAGGAAGAAGGTTCATCGTGTGTGAAAGTAAAAATGCAAGAGAGCATAGCGCTGGAAAGAACGGAAACGTGCTCAAAATCAAAAACTAAACTCACTGCCATCTAGTCAATTCGACTCATTGCATCCCCTCCTTGGGTTTCCAAGGTGGTATCTCTACAGAAGTAGATTGCCAATCTTCTTTCTGAGGAGTAGCTGGTGGGTTTGAACCTTCTGGTCACCAGTCAAATGCCTTAGGCACTATGCTACCAGAGCTCCCAGAAACTTGCTAGTCAGTTAATAAGATTGTTAGAGCTACTATATTGAGAATAATATGTATATGTGTGTGTGTGTACATGCAGAAATATGTGCACTTTATGTTAGATGACTACCATATAAATGTGTATGACTTGACCTGGCTGGCAGTGGTGGCAATGGTAAGAAGGAGACAGAGTATATTAATGGTGGAGCCAAAGAAATTTATGAATAGACTTAATGAGGACTGAGAGAAAGAGTGGAGTCAAGGATCACATCAGAATTTTTTATACGAACAGCTTAAAGGATGGAGTTGCTACTATTGAGATGTGAGAATATTGAAGATGTAACAAGTTATGGGGGGAAGATCATAAGTTTAGTTGACTTTATTTCTTCACCTTTTTGTTGCTCCTCAAAAATAAGTCCCAGTTCCTGAACTTGGCTTACAGGCACTTTTACAATTTAGCTCCTACCTACGTCTTCATACCTTGCCACTATTCATTTATCTCCTTGTCTGTAGCCATACTGACTTTCTTCCATTTCCTCTGAAGCAATCATTTTTCTCTGATTTCTGAGGTTTTGGTTGCCTCTGCCTGGAGTACTCTTCCTCTCTTTGCTTGGCTAAAGGCTCAGCTTATGTTTTGGGCTTCAGGTCACTTCTTCCCAGGGATACTTTCAAGACTTCTAAGTTAGGTTTGAACCTTCTTCTATTCAGACACATAGACCCTTTAATTTCTACTATTATTCCCTCAGCATATTTAATTTTAATTATTTAAAAATATTTGGCTAATAACGAAACTGTAAAGTTAATGCAGGCAGGGACTGTACTTTTCCGGCTTGTCAAAACTATATCCCCAATACCTTAGCAATATCGCTGGCTTATAAGTAGCTAAATGACTGAACACACAACTTTTTTTGCAAGTATGTCTAGGTGCTCATGGATTAGCCTCAATTACTATCCTAATTAATTCTTAACCATTAAAGAAAATCTGGACTCATTATAATAATAATAAATAATAATAAAATAAAAATTGTATTTATTGAATGTCTTTTGTGTAGCAGTGTACTGAGTACTGAGTACTTTATATCACTTTCATCTACAGCTACTTGCTCAGGAATTTCCATTTTATTTAAGAAGATTAGAGTGTCTTCACAGTTAAGTGACTTTTCTGGTCTCTTAGAAAATAACAGACCTACTGTAGAATACAGACTAGGCTGGTTCCAAAGACTTCGTTCATTTTGTGCTGCTTCCTGTGTTCTCCAGTGCTTCTTGATCTCAGTCTCTGCTGTAGGTGACTTCTTGTGCCTGTGGGTATGATGTGAAGCTGCCTGATAACACAACTTTGCAGGATGGTTTCACTTATGTTATAATGATGAAATCATGAGACAGTAGTGAAATGTGATATTAATACACCAGAGACTCTGTCTTAGCATACTTGCAAATGCTTTATATATATATATATATATATATATATATTTCTTATTTTAATGAATCTATTTGATTGCCACTAATAATTAAGTTTTGCTTCTATATGGTTGCATTTGTAATTAAGAAACAAAAGAATAAATGAAAATATCTGAGACATACTTCTTAAATAAAAACATACTTTCCCCATGTATAATATTTTAAATGTTAAATATTTTAACAATTTAGTGACAATTGGGTTCATTCTTGAATGTGTATAACACAAGTTGTTAATAATGATGTTTCAATGAGGCTATTTATTTAGAGAATTTTTATTCAGATAAGTTCTGAAAGAACTTTAAGAGGATATTTTACTATATCTGTGATATTTAAAGTAAGGATAAAATTTAGAGTTCATTTTGAATTACTTTTATTTTTAGAAGTAAAAGACCATATTAAATTTAATAAAAGCTACTGGATATATTTTAAAATCTGTAAAGCAATAAAACTTTAATATATTTTCTAACATGTAAAGCAAAACCTTGTTTCTATATAATGTTTAATAAAATGGATTCTTAGATTGTACAGAATAGAATAATCTCATTACCAGATTTCTTTCATTTTTACTAGGAAAATCTTGTATGGTGTTGAATAATGACTCACTTAATTAGGAAAATAAAAGGAAAAAAAAACAACCTTTCTTTGTGAAAACAGGTCTTTATTTATGAACCATTATATGTACTAAAACATATAATAAGATAAATTATACCAGTTTTAAGTTAAAGCAAATATCCACAGAAACTAAGCATATATATAAATTTCATTTCCATTGTTTAGTTTTATATAATAAGTTTTTCTTTCATCATTTTTTTGTATTCTGTTGACACCAATTCCTTTCATTTTGAACTTTTGTATCCATTTGGACGAGAAAGACTAGATATATACCAAAAAAAAAAAAAAAAAATTGCCATTGAGTAGATTCTGACCATGGCGGCCCTATATGACAGGATAGAACTGCCCCATAAGATTCCCAAGGCTATAATCTTTACAGAAGGAGCTCTGGTAGCATAGTGCCTAAGGCACTTGACTGCTAACCAGAATGCTGGTGGTTCAAACCCACCAGCCACTTCTCAGAGGAAGGCTGGGCAATCTACTTCCGTAGTGATACCACCTTGGAAACCCAAGGAGGGGTCACTATGAGTCCAGTCTGAATCAACAGCACATAACAACAACAATATTTACAGAAGCAGACTGCCATTTCTTTCTGCCATAGAGAAGCTGGTGGGTTCAAACTACAGACCTTTTGGTTAGCAGTCTACTACTTAACCACTATGCCACCAGGATTACTAAGTATACCAAAAACCAAAAACCCCTCCTTGGTTTTGCAAGGCAGTGTCACTACAGAAGTAGATTGCCCAGTCTTCCTTCTGAGGAATGGCTGGTGAGTTTGAACTGCTGACCTTCTGGTTAGCAGTCAAATGCCTAGGCACTACACCACAGAGCTCCTAAAAATAAGTATAGGAGGAATAAATTTGTAGAGGATATCAATAAAGTAAATTGATATATATATGGCACTTGACTGCTAACCAGAAGGCTGGTGGTTCAAACCCACCAGTCACTCCTTGGAAGGAAGGTTGGGCAATCCTACCTCTGTAGTGATACTGCCTCGGAAACCCAAGGAGGGGTCGCTATGAGTCGCGGCTGATTCGACGGCACAAAATAACAACAACAACAGAAGTGTGTGTGTGTGTATATATACTTCTATACTGATTTATGTATATGATATACTGATATGTATAAATAAATATATATATTCATTTTCCAGGAATACATCTTGTTGTACAAATATTGCCTGATCCCACCATATGTTCTTTTAAATGCAAAGCATATTTTCCTGTCTGATATTTCCTAATCTTACTACAACAAAGTCAAATGCTTTCAATTTTTATAGACTTCAGAGAATGTTGTTCAGAAACACTCAGTAATTTATTTTTACATTATTTTTCAGTACAGCAAGATTGCTTCACCATTGTTAACAGATGTTTTTGTCTCCACAACAGTTTGCTGTTATTCCATCAAACACAAAGATACAAAGAAACGCAATAAGAAATGCATATTCTTTCTTTCATATCATTTATCACAATCAATACAGTATTGGAACAATACTAGTACTGCTGTGGTCCTTTGAGGCTGGAGTGTTTGTAGTGCAGCAATGGTGCTGTGAGCTGGTGCCAGGATACATTCATGGAAACACTTAACGATAATACTGCTTCAGTAGAGGCAGTAATGGTATAAACAGGGCAAAGGAAATACCAGGATTGCAGCAGATGCAATTGATTATATGCCTTAGGGAATATTCCACTAATTTATTTTAAGTCCAGTCCCTGTAAATCAAAAGACTGTGATGTTGTCAGTAAGACATATCACAGACCTTGTAATATGCTATGACAGTGCTCCTGCTTTACTGACACTGCAGACCATGGCTTTAGACATGAGAAGTTATCTGAAGCACAGCTCGTGTACTGTCAACTGTAGAAAATAAGCTGACGTAAGCATCTAAATCACTATGAACAGTGATATAGCTCATTCCAAAATATAAGGCGATAGGACTGCTTTAGGTAAAGTCCAAACTTTGTCTTAAATCTCTCTCACAAAGGAAACAACAATTTCTAATAATTTTTAATGTTGCAGATCTACACTACAGTCATAAATACTAGGCAGCAAAAGGATCAACTGAGAAGAATAATTCTGAAATCAAGATTTCAAATTGTATGTCGTCCTGAGAGATGCTATAAGCACAGATTTTTCTTCATGAAGAACAAGTTTTTTTCCTTATTCCTTTCAGTCAACTAAGTGTGTATTTTCAGTTACAAATTTCTCTTCCTTTATCAGAATTGCAGACTTCTGCCACACTAGGGAAACTGTGGCATTTCTTTAATAAGATGCAGGGGTAACACAAGGATTAGGAAAAACAATTTTCTTTTTCTCTCTTATTGATTGAGAGATCTAGCATACCTAAGATTCACCTTGAAAGTATGAGAATAGCCAATTGGTTCTTTGAAAGCTGAGGCCTGAAAGGAGTTTCTAAACATTGGAATAGATGGAAGTCTTATAATTAATTCTAATTTATGGCCTCACTCCTATAAATTACATATTACATGCACATTAATTATGATTAGCATTCCTTCAATGAATGGCAAAGGAAATCAACAGTGATTTGTTATTTATTATGCAATGCTGCTTCACAATCCTTTGTAAGAAATAGGCTTTACTTGGCCAATAGATAATAAAGCGATGCTAAATTCCAATATGATTTCTCCCACTAAACAGTTATAACATAAGCAAGCAGTCAATAATTTAGTGTCAACTCTGCTCCTTTTAAAAAAATTAGTGTGACAATTTAACTTGCGACTTTGAAAAGAAACCTATCATTTTCTTCAAAGTGGAAAGTAGAATACAATCATGTTTTATTACTACTCATATACTACTTTTTTGATCCAAAGACATGTCATAAATTCTCATTCAGCCTTGTGAGAACTTGGGACTCATGGAGGTAAAAATTTGGAACTTTGATTATGTTTTACAAATATACTTCTGCTCATATACAGCAATAATAAATACTTATACTAACTTTTCATCAGGTATGAATCATTGTTTATGAATTCACAAATCTAAGAAATGTCATTTATGTATATATGTGTGTGTATGAGTGTTTGTGTATAAACCAAAAAAGCCAAATCCATTGTCGTTGAGTCAATTCTGACTCATAGTGACCCCAGGTGTTAGAATTGAGAATTGTTCCATATGTTTTCTGGGCTGTATTCTTTACAGAAGCAGATATTCAGGCCTTTACTTTGCAATGCCTCTCTCTGCCAAACTTTAGATTAGAAGTCAAGTGTAAACCATTTGCACCACCTAAGGAGATACACACACACACACAATTAGATAATTAGATCTGAGATAAATCTGTTAGGAGCTGTGGTGGCATAGTGCTAAGGCATTTGACTGCTAACCTGAAGGCTGGTGGTTCAAACCCATCAGAAGGAAGATTGGGCAACCTGCTTCCAGTAGTGATACTGCCTTGAAAACCCAAGGAGGGGTCACTATGAGTCAGATCCGACTGGATGGTAGTGAGTTAGTTTAAATCTGTTGGGAAAACTTAATTCATTTGATTTTGGGAGGTATTCCCTTCTTAGCATTGAACAAAAATCTGGGAAACTGGAAGTGGTCTGCTGGCTTTCAGTCTGTCAGTGCCATTGTTGATATACTCCTTGTTTAAGCTTGAGGTTAATTATTTCTGTTGATTTTATTCCAAATGTAGGCAGAGGAATCTCTTCAGACTCCATAATTCCATGTGTGAGATCCTGCTTCCCTAAATTCCATCCACAACTGAAATCATTTCACATTATGGGGTGTTGCCAGGGATAGAACATAGATTCTCACTATTCTCAGGATCCAATGAAATCTTACTTATACTGGTCCCCATCCCTGTCAGAGATTTTCTTTCTTTCTTCTTCACTATATCATAATCCTCTCATCATTGAAGTCTGCTTTTCAAAACACAAAAGCTCAGAAAACAATTTAGGCAATTAATACTTTGAGCTCTGAAACCACAAAGTAAAGGAGCAAAAAATTCCCCAAAACTGGATACCTTATGGGAAGATGGAGAGGTAAAAATGCAGTGAGAACAGAACATAAATTAATAGCTCAATAAATTACCCAGCCTTACATTGCTTGAAAATTCCACCTGGAATTTTTATGTATCGGTATCCAGAGTTCAGCTTGGAATTATACAATCAAAAGAAGAAATGGAACACACACAAAGGGGGAAATGTGCATTGGTTCAATAATTTCCAATCCAGAGATTTAGTGCCTGAATCATAGAGAAACCTCAGCAGGCAAGTGAACCCCAACGGAGGACATAGGGTATGCTGTTTTGAGTACATGCATATTTCTAAATGAGCTGTACCTTTCAGCAGTCCTGATTTTATCAGGGAGTTCATGGAGTTTAGGCATTTGAACCACATATTTCATAATGTAATTCGTAGTAAATAGTAGTGCATGTTCCAACTTCCATTGTATCCAGGCATCTGTTAAAGAATTATTGCTTTCAGACACATTTGGTTTTACAGAATATTTAAAACTTGGTTGCAAGTTTGATTTGACTTTATTTATACACCATTCACTACTGTGGCATAATATACATAACACATTTTCACTCCCTAATATATATATAAAAAAAAAATACAAAGTACACGGTGAGAATAGATGTAGGGGATTGGAATAGATCATTGCCTGAGGGTTCGGTCAGTTCAATAGGGTTGTGCTAGCAGTGGTGATAATAGCTAACACATGGCACTTGTGCCAGGATGCTTCTGTGTATTAACTGACTTAGTCCTCACAATAATTCCATGAAGTTGCTATTAATATTATGCCTACTCTACAGGTAAGAGAACTGAGGCAGACAGTTTAAAGAATTTGACCAAGCTCACACAGCTAATAAGTTGATGATTTGAAGTTGAGCTGAGTTGTTTGGCCCCAAATTCCCACTCTTAACCATCCAGTGTTGATCATAGGGCCCCTGTGAACAACAAAACACTGCCTTGTCCTGTGCCATTCTCACAATCGTTGCTATGTCTGAGCCCAGGGTTGTGCCACAGTGCCAATCCATCTCCTTGAGGGTCTTCCTCTTTTTCACTGACACTCTACCTTAGTGAGCAGGATATGCTTCTCCAGGGACTGGTCCCTACTGTTAACATGTACAAACTGAGCTGAAGGCTCACCATGCTCACTTTTAAGGAGCCTTCTGGCTATACGTCTTGTGGGACAGAGTTGTTCATTCTTCTAGCAATCCGTGATGTATTCAGTATTTTTTTTTGCCAACACCATAATACAAACGCATCAATTCTTCTTTAGTCTTTCTTATTCATTTCCCAACTTTTCCATGCATATGAGGCTTTTGAAAATACCATTGCTTGGGTCAGGTTCACCTCAGCCTTTAAAATGGTATCTTTGTTCTTTAACACTTTAAAGAGATCTTTTACAGCAGATTTGCCCAATGCAACAGGTTATTTGATTTCTTTACTGTTGCTTCCATGGGCATTGATTTTGGATCCAAGTAAAATGAAATCCTTGACAACTTCCATCTTTTTTCTGTCTCTCATGATGTTGCTTATTTATTTATTTATTTTTGATGTTGAATGTGATCCCTACTGAAAGCTGCAGTCTTTGATCTTCATCACTAAGGGCTTCAAGACCTCTTCAGTTTCAGCAAGCAAGGTTGCAGCATCTGCATGGTGCAGATTGTTAAGTTGTCTTCCTTCACTCCTGATGCTGTGTTCTTCTTCATATAGTCCAGCTTCTCAGATTATTTGCTCAGCGTACAGATTGAATAGGTATGGTGAAACGATACAACCCTGATGTACACCTTTCCTGATTTTAAATCCTTCAATATCTCCTATTCTGTTCAAACATCTACCTCCTTTTCTATATACAGGTTCCACATGAGCACAATCCAGTGTTCTGGAATTACCATTCTTTGTAATGTTATCCATAATATGTTATAATCCATGTTGTCAGTTAAACAAAGGTAAACATCCTTCTGGTATGCTCGGCTTTCAACCAAGATCCATCTGACATTAGCAATGATGTCCCTCGTTGCACATGCTCTTCTGAATCCAGCTTGAATTTCTGGCAGCTCCCTGTCAATGTACTGTTGCAGCTATTTTTTGTAACTTTTTCTTGTGTCTTTGATCAAAGTTTACAGAGAAAATCAGTTTTCCATTCAACAATTCATACACATTTTTTCCTCTCATTGACTGCAATCCCCTCAGTGTAACATCACTCATCCACTTCCTCTGTTTCTCATTTCCATTCCTCCTTCTTTCCTACCCTTCTTGCCTTCTGAATTTTGTCTTTGGGAAGATGCTGCCCTCTTAATGTCAAATGACTGATTGTTCTAAGAAGCATGTGCTTCCCTAATGTTATTGTTCACCTTGTAGACCCATTTGTTATTTGGCTGAAAATTGAGCTGGAGGGTTCAATTCCAGGTCCAAAGAGTGACAAAGAGCCATAGTGTTGGCTGTTCCACTAATCTCTATCTGACCAGTAAGCCTGGTCTTTTTTATGGTTTTGAATTTTGTTCCATGTTTTTCTCTTACTCTATCTGGGACCTTCTAAAGGGATCCCTTTTAGCAGGGTTTGTAGGGGTAGACCAGAACCACGTGATTCTTCAGGTCTCAGCATCCTGGAGGCCGAGGATCACCCAGTCCACTAGTCCTTTAGATTAATTTTTTGCCATTCATCTTTGATTTTCTTCACTCTTCTTTGCTCTGGATGTGGAGAAACAAATATTTGTACCTTAGATGGCCACTCACAAGCTTTTAAGACCTCAGTCACTACTCAACAAAGTAGAATGTAGAACATTTTCCTTGTGGACTATGTTGTGTCAGTTGACCTTGCTGTCTCCTAAGACTGGTCCTGAGCCCCCCAGTTCAGCAATTCATTCTCTCAAGGTTTTGGTTATAGCTAAGAAGTTTTCCTAACTTTTCCCCTATATGCTGTATTATATTCATGAACATATTTGCAACCTGTGTGAATACATACATAGTTTCTTTGCCTCATCATTTTTTGCTGATCTCCCCCTTATTGTATATTGCTTTTCCTTTCACCCAAGTTAATATGTATCTACTCTCTATTTAATTATGCACTCTCCCTTCCCCTACCACCCCTGGTACCGTCAAAGAATGTTTCCTTCTTTTCTTTCTTTTTTCTTTTAACATTTTATTGTAATTTGGGTGAACTTTTACAAAGTAGATTCATTCTACATTCAACAGTTCATACACATTTTGTTTTGTGGCACTGGTTATATGTCCTTAAGTGCTCACCTCCCATTTTCTCCCTTTGATTATCCTATCCCTGTGCCCTTCTTGCCTAAGCATTCCTGCCTCCTACCTTTCTCCCTGTGCAAATGCAGCCCTTCTGATCTCCCATGTTTGATTGTTCTAGGCTGTGCATCTCCCTGGTGCAGGTGTTCAGCCTGTAGCTCTGTCTATTGTTTGGCTGAGAGTTAAGCCTCAGAAGTGAATTCAATTTCAGACGAAAAAGGTGACTTGGGCCCGTAGCATCAGAGGTTTCACCAGTCTCTATCAGACTAGTAAACCTGGTCTTTTTTTTTTTTTATGATTTTGAGTTTGTTCCACATTCTTTTCCCTCTCTATACAGGATCTCCAATTTTGATACCTTTCCAAGTAGTTGGCATTGGTAGCCTGGCACCATTTATTTCTTCTGGTGTTATGGTCTTATAGGTTGAAGTTCTCATGGTCCTTTAGTCCTTTGGACTAACTTTCTGTGAGTTTTTCATTTTCTTCACTCTTTTTTGCTCCAGATGAGGAGAAGACCAATAGTTGTCACTTAGAAGCTTTTAAGAACCTAGGCACTATTCACCAAAGTAAGATGTAGAATAGACCCAGAGGTCCACTACCTCAAGGTGCTTATTTGTAGCTAAGAAATTATCCTAACTCTGCCTCCTATTATGTTAACCTGCATTTGGACATTTTTATAGCATGTACAGATACATATGTAGGAGTATCATCTGTCAAACCTATGTATGGTCATGAGTATATTTCCTTTTGCCTCTCCTTACCTGATCTCCTTGCCTGTCTACCTATATATTCACCTGTAGATTAGTGTTTGCTGTTACTGATAATGCAGTATTGTGTATGCAATAGTATTTGTCTTTATTGTTATGTTTCTTTTTCTGTTTAACCCTTTTCTTGACTTTTTAAAATAGTGATCTCATACAATATTTTCCTTTTGTGATTAATTTCACTCAGCATAATGTTCTCCAGGTTTATCCATGTTATGAGACAACCATTTTTGAATTAGCTTCAACAAAAGTTTACTTGGATGTGATATTAATGATATTATTCAATAATTTCCTCATTCTCTTGGATCATCATTCTTTGGAATGGGCACAGATAACCCATCTGCAATACCATAATTCATTAGGATGCAAGGCAGGCACTACCATCTCTATTCTCCCCCTTTCCAAAACCAACTCATAAAAAATGAATACATAAATTTCCTTTTCACAAACAAAAATAAACTAATAATATTTGTTTTTGGAGAAAAGGGTACATGGAAATATTTAAAAATAGTAATAATTACCATTTGATGCACATGTATAATATTTGATACTTATTAGTGTTATGCAAAATTAGGATACCATGTAAATACAATGTTGTGGTATAATTTTTTATTTAACTATAATAATGAGCATTTTCATTTGTTTAACCCTTAAAATATATGTTTTATATTATAAAATACATTTTTCCCAGTTGTAAATAAAAATCCGAGAAGCTGGACTATATGAAGAAAAACGTCGTATCAGGATTGGAGGAAGAATCATTAACAACCTGAGATATGCAGACGATACAACTTTGCTTGCTGAAAGTGAGGATGACTTAAGGCACCTACTG
>NW_006922163.1:210816-231134 GCF_000298275.1 Orycteropus afer afer
GACTCGCCGGCACTTAACAACAACAACAACAAATAAAAATAGTGAAAAATACTCCTCTACACACATGTTGCCACACATCTCTGATTGTTTTCCTAAAACACATTTTCAGTAGTGAATCTATGGGGCAAATTGTATAAGCTCTTCAAACACTTTGCTGTATTGTCTCCCAAAATAGTTCTGGTTACTCAAACTACACATGGCCACAAATAGGGCAGAGGTGCTCTTTGTGATATAAGCTCAGCAACACTGGATACTTCATTCACATTATTTTTGTTTGTTACTAGCAAGGGCAAAAGGTACTTTTATTTTTTTTGTAAATAAATGCTAGTACAGTGAACCTCCATGTGCCCATAATTATATTCTGTAGTTCATTTTGGTTTCATTTTAAAAATTTTTCACAGTATAACTGAGTGGGAACTTATTTTGCACAAAAATACACTGAATTGATTTGTGTAGAATAGTGTCTTAATGATATTGAATTTTCTCAGAAATTTATTCATCTTTTTTTATATTTCTCAATACATTTCTGTAGTTTACTTCATTTGAGTTTTACACTTTCTTTTTAGTTCTATTTCAAATTATTATATATTTTATATGGTGTTACAAATATGATATATTGATTTCCTAGTGTTTTATTTATTCTAGGATATAAACAGGATATGAATTCCATATATGTGTGTGTGTGGGTGTGTGTATACACACATATATATTTGAAACAATTGATCAGGTTATTGAACTCCCTAATTAATTTTAATATTTTATTCCATTCTAGGTTTATACAAAAGTCATCACTATCTAAAACATTTGTGATTTTATGTTATTCCTTTCTAAGAGCTACATGGCATTGTTTGTTTTATGTCCTACGTAGAACTTCTAGAATATCACATCAGAGTGCAATGGTTAAGTGATAGACTGCTAACAAAAAGTTGGTGGTGGTTCAAACCCGCTGCTCCATGGAAGAAAAGACCTGGCTATTTGATCTTATATGTATTACCCCTTGCCAGTAAACTGATTCCCACTCTTAGTAACCCTATAGGCCAGAGTAGAACTAACTGCTCATAGGGTTTCTAAAGCTGTAACCATTATGGAAGCAGATCTTTCTCCCGCAGAGTGGTTGGTGGGCTCAAATCACCTACTTTTCAGTTAGCAGCTGAGGGCTGTAGAAAACCCTATGGGGTAGTTCTACTCTGCCACACTTGGTCATTATGTGTTGGAATTGACTATGGCAGAAAACAACAATAGTTTCCTTGGACAGCCTTCCAAGTAGTATTAATGTCTGAATCACAGGTTTGCAAATGTAGCAGTCTACTTTCTCAAGGTCTGCCCTTGACTTGGACTTTAGTATAATCTTTGACCATTAGACATTCTGAAGGAGTTATTTACTTTCTAGAACAAATGAAGATAAGTCTTTATTTTTATCAGCTTTTGTGAGCCATAACATAGGATAAGGGATATCAGTATTATCTGCTCTCTAATGTGAGAGAGCTTTTGCTGAAAGCTAGTCTAAGCTAAAAGTGACAAGAGTGCTTTATCTCTTGGTATCTTATCTAATATCAGATTAAAAATATCTTCAGTTATGCAGGTCTTCAACATTTTCTTGCAGTGCACCCAAAATGGAAAGAGATCTAAGGTAAGCAATGTCTTCTTGCCATGAGTCTAATAGTGTAAAGAAATAACAATATTTGTCTAGGAAAACCTTCAGTTAAATCAAACTTATTAGCAGATAATCAAAATTTTTCTTGTTGATGCATGATGACCAGACTCATATATGAAAACCAATTTTTATCCATAAACCAAGTCACTGAGCTGTACTTTAAAGTTAATAACTTGAAAAATAGTCATATATATTCTGTTGTTCCCTTTGTTATTTGAATAGTTTAAGGCCATTTTCTCCATCACTACTTTAAAGTAATATGTAAGGCATTTTCTTTAGATTTTGGTGTTAGCAAAATCTCTTTTCCTCTAAAAAACTTTTCTTAAGTAAACAATTATGTAACTGACCTATTTTCCCTTTTCAATCTGATTACCAGGAAGGTGAAATCAAAGTTGGAGCATTGTTTTTACATTTTGTTAGAGTTATATATTAATATTCTTTTCAAGTCTTTACTGTCTTTCCTAATATTATATTTGGTTTTTATTTTATTTTTTGTGTAATTAGTAACTGTCCTAAACTTGTGTGTGTGTGTGTGTGTGTGTTTAAAAAGGTTTTTCATAATGAATGAATGAATGAATGTTATGTGCCAGGATTGTCTTACTTCTTCAAATACTTATGAAAGGTGTGGTGCTCTTCCTCAGCCAATAAAGCCAGTAAGTCTGTCCCCAGAAAATCAAGCCCATGGGATGCAGGTTAACAATCAGAATGACAAAAATTATTAAGCTAAGGGACAATGCCAAGTCAAAACTGAACTTTATCAATAATTCAAAAGCAACTCACCAGCCATTTTAACTTAATTTAACCAAACATTTATTTAAAAAAAAATGTAGAGAGTTATATTTTGTGTTAAGTCAGTGTATGATTAGATACATAATGATTTCACGTAGGCTGACATTTGCAAATACACAGTACACTCATATCTTTTGTGGTTCTGTTACAATGAAGGGATGCCTTTATAAATGCCTTTCTATCTTGGATTTTAAAATGAATAATAGTATTTTAACTTCCAAAATTTTTACATACTTAAATAATTTCCATAAAATCAATAATTCTATTTTTGTTTATAAAACATTTTTTATAAAATCTTTGAAAGGGAATTTTATTTGAATATTGTGTCCAGTTTGATGTTATACATTTCAAGAAACTTAGAAAAAAATCTACAATGCATTTAACATGATTAACCAAACCAAACCAAACTCACTGCCATCCAGTTGCTTGTGATTCATAGCGATCCCTTCTTGGGTTTCTGAGGCACTATCATTATGGAAGTAGATGGTCCAATCTGCCTTCTGTGGAAAGGCTGGTGGGTTTGAACCGCCAGCCTTCTTGTTAGCAGTCAAATGCCTTAGGCACCATGCCACCAGAGCTCCTTAACATTAGTAGGGTGGAAACATTTTTTTTAGGATAACAATCTAAAAGTGTGGATATTATTTATTCTGAGAAGATAAATCAGAAGAGATAAATTAATAAAGATATTCAAATTATAATAATAAAAAAAGATGTTCACAAGATGATGTTCCCGTTCTCATCTGTTCTTCATTTTACCAGATGTGAACTGAAGAAGGAAATGAGCTTTATTTGCTGTAAAGACAAGTTCAGACATGGACAATTTTTTTTTTTAATGTGGCAAGTATATGTATAACAAAATATGACATAGGGAAAATGATTTTGACAGTCAGATGGATCAAGTGCTGACACAGGTTACCAAGGGTTTTTAGATTGTTGTGAATTTTTAATCCCTAGGGAATCAGTAAATTTTTAATAGACAGCTATGTGATTGAATAGTTTAGACAGTGGGGCTTTGTGTTAGACTCCTAGATGAGATAAAAAGTTGAGGTGTTTTTCTAAGTTCTAGTTCAATGGTTTTATTGAAGCAGAAATAGCATATCCAAAAGAATATTGTTACTTTTTTCCAAAGTAAGCAGTAAGCATACAGACAGAATATAAGTTTCTAAAAATTTAATTTATTACCATCATCTTTTTTTTTTTTGGCTGTATTAGTTTTTTAAAACAGTATTTGCTTCCAAAAGTTGCTATTGCCACTTTATATATTGGGTTTGTGCTTTTAGCATAGTGATGGATACTAAGTTTCTAAACTTTCATTTACTACCAGCAATCATCTATTTTTTAAAATGTTTGTCTTTAAAAACAGTATTTGCCCCAGTAAGCTGCTATACTACTTTGTGCATGCATCTATTGAAGCTTTGGGGTTGTTGTATTTCTTTCTTTCACTAGATAGTAATTTTCTTGACAACTGACACCATGCTCAAAATTGTTTGCATTCTCAGAACCTAGCATAATACTGCACATAATGCCTGCAATTAAGCTGCGGTACTTAAAGGGAGAAATTAAGATGGGGAGAGGAAATTCACCTTCTTTCTCATGTATCAAAAAAGCTGGACTTGCAATTTTGTTTTACAGCCATAAGGTGGCAGATGTATGCCACTGCCAAGGAAATCATTAACTCACTCACTCATTCATTCATTCATTCATTCAATTATACACTATAAGAAGTTCCTCTTTTCCTTTCCCCCAGTGACCACAAAGTTTTGGAGGCCCAGTGACTAGAGAGGAGTGAATAATCTGCAAAATTTCTTATACAGTAAATATTTCTAAATTGAGCTACCAAAATTTAGTGCTGCAAAGAATATTGAAACTAAAACAGGCCATTCTCTGATTATTTTTCTCTTATATTCTTGTTTTTAAGGCCCCAGACACACTTGGCTTTCTAAGGAAAATATTCAAATTTAGCTAAAAATCTTCCTGTGCTTTCTGTTTCTCAGCTCTAAGTTTTACATGATGTTTCTCTTGGTGGGGAGGCAAAATAAATTCCATTATTATAAAAATAGCTATAATCAGTGGAAACCTCACAAAACACTCTTTCATGTGTATTATTTCTTTTTCTCCTTTTAAATTTTATGGAATAAGTAAATTCATGTTTTTCAAGATGAATCTGAGTTACCAATCATTAAAAAACCTCAAAAACCAAACTCACTGCTGATGAGCCGGATCGGACTCACAGCGACCCCTCCTTGAATTTCCAAGTCTCTACAGGAGTAGATTACCCAGTCTTCCTTCTGATGAGTGGCTGTGGGTTTGCACTGCCAACCTTCCGGTTAGTAGTCAAATGCCTTAGGCACTATGCCACCAGAGCTCTCAATCATTAAAAGATGGGAATAATTAGAGATTCAAACCTAGTTTTTATTTCACTTGTCTTTAGAACCGTCATAACATATGTATTGATGTAGGATATTTTCAAATTCATCTTTGCTTCATCACAGAATTCATATTTACTTCAATTTGCAGCCCATATTGAGATGACCCAGCTGAAGACATATGCATAAGAGTTCTCATCATAATGTATTATAGTTGTTCATTTACTTGTCTATTTAATAAAATATATCAAATTCTCTGAGGGAAAAGATTAGTTCTGTAATATTTGTATTCCAAGCATTTAGTAAAGAGTATGATAGGTAGAAAGCACTCAATTAATATTTGTTAAATAATTAAATAAATGGGAGCTCTAGTGGCATAGTGCCTAAGGCATTTGACTGCTAACCAGAAGGCTGAAGGTTCAAACCCATCAGGCACTCCTCGGAAGGAAGACTGGGCAATCTACTTCCGC
This sequence comes from Orycteropus afer afer, assembly GCF_000298275.1. Taxonomy (NCBI): domain Eukaryota; kingdom Metazoa; phylum Chordata; class Mammalia; order Tubulidentata; family Orycteropodidae; genus Orycteropus; species Orycteropus afer. Next base: position 216,096 of record NW_006922163.1, read on the forward strand.
AGAATACCACCTTGGAAACCCAAGGAGGGGTTGCTATGAGTAAAAAGCACTCAATGAATATTTGTTAAATAATTTAATAAATACATCTTCTCATATTAAAACTTTAAGCTTCTTTTACCTCTCTAATTTCCTCCTTCCCTATAGACTCAGAAATAGTTTTCTGAAAGTGAGAATATCCTTGCAGCAGGTCACATATGTTCCTAACAGAACTTTGGTTTTGGTTATGTTCAGATTTCACGATGCTTTGCATTTCTGGAGAGTGTGAGGACAGGGAGAATCAGTCAAAGTACTTCAAGTAAGAGTTCAAGGAGCTCTGGGGTCCAAAAATTGGGTGGTTGGAACCTACCAGCCACTTTGTGGGAGAAAAGATGAGGCAGTCTGCTTCCGTAAAGATTTATAGCCTTGGATACACTTTGGGGCAGTTGTACTCTGTCCTGCAGAGTCACTAAGAGTTGGAATCAACTCTACGGCAGTGGGTTTTTTTGGTCTAAGTCAGGGGTAAGAGCTCCTGGTGGTGCAGTGGTTAAGTGCTTGGCTGCTAAGGAAAAGGTTGGCAATTTGAACTCATCAGCTGCTCAGCCGGAGGAAAATGTGGCAGGCTGCTTCCATTAAAGATTACAGCCTTGGAAACCCCATAGGGCAATTCTATCCTGTCCTATAGAGTTGTTATGAGTTGGAATAGGCTCACTGGCAAAGGGTTGGGTTAGGACTTGGCATGTGACACAATTGTGGACAATGTAAAATGAAAGAAAGTTTGCTGGGAGATTGCCTGAAAAAGTTTACTTGTCTTTAAAAATAAAAGCAAATATTTTTTTCTCCTACTGTTGAGGATTTTAGTGTGAGAATATGATGTATGGAACTGTTTCAACCATTTTAAGGACAAACAACAACTTAATGAGAACAGCAGAGCAGAAAGATGGAAGGACTTGACTGCATTGGAAACTTTTGAATTACAAATCTTTGAAATTTTCTCATCTCTTTAATTTGGAATGGATAATTTAATTATGATTACCTCATCTTCTAATGGTTTACCGCAGTTTATTATATATGCTCCTATATAATCAATTGTGGGCACACTTGTGACGTATAGGCACCTAGGCTTAAAAGCCAATTCCTCCCCTGACAGACAATTTAGGCCAGGGATTTCTACAACTGTTAGGGGGGAGCCAGCTAGCTGCAATTCACTTGAGCAGATTCAGGTGCTACATATAGTACCAAATGTATTTTAAACAACCACTCACCATCTCCATTAGGCCAAAATAGTGACACCAAATCAGTGGTGTTCTGGTAAAAATTAAACTGGCTCTTCAAACACAAAAGTGCACAATTATGCATTGGAAGGTTTGTTATAACTTTCATTGGAATAAATGATGTCTAGGACACAATTTACAAATAAGAAATATATAATGCTTTTATTGTAAATTCCATATAGCCAATTTACTTTTGTATCATGGTTTATTCAGTATTTGCCAAACACTTTTATCCATAGATCATCTATGGTTGCAATTGATAAATGTATTTCCAACATGACTATTTGTTGGTATTTTCATTTGTGTAAGGAATAAGACAAAATTAAACTACAAAGACATACAAATTTCACTCAAATTGTGAATGATATGAACAACCCGTTGCTCAATTGCATAATAATTTTTAAGCACTAGAAAAATATTTCCTCACTTTTTTTGTGCTCTTAATAATGTAGTGGCTACAACCATCATATACTCTGTTTCCTCTGCTTTGTTAACACTTTCCCTATCACTTTTCACTTTCCAGGGAATTAACAAAAGATTCAGACAAACCCTGGTTTGTAGTATTTTCCAATTACTGTGATGTAAGCACCCTTCCAATGGCTGATTTCAAGCTACCAATATGATGGCACTGAACAATGAAGTTGGGATGAGGTGTGTAGTGTTAAATATAGAAATATACATATATAGTATATTTGCTACATGTAGAAACAATAGAAGCAAATAATCTCAAAAACATACAAATTGTAAAATCTATTAAAATAATCAGGATGTGATGAGATTTGAATGGTTAATATGTATATAATTTACTGATTGTAAGTTTATATAATTTACTTTTTAATAATAGTTCTATTGAACAACTGGCTTGCAAAATTTCTGAAATTTTAATAATATGTTATCGCCAGCTGGCTTGCGCTTGTCTGAGCAGACTAGAGCACCAAATGCCTCATCACAGAAATAAGTAGTTAATGTTCCTATTGCAGTTCAGCTAAATTTATGTAACAAATTATTTAGAACTTTCTGTTGCTATCAGACGTATTTGTTTTTAGACAAATGATTTTAATAGATTGTTTTTATTTTTTTTGTCAGTTAATGCCAGTTTAGACCTGACATAGAATTTGAGGACTGAAATAGAATTATTTTAATCTCCTCAGGAAGGCTATATCCCCAAATTTACCTGATAGCTTTAAATATTATTAATTCTATTGTGAGTAATAACTAAGAGTTCCCCTTTAAGAATATATTCCAATTAAAACTTTGGAAGAAGACACTTGATTTGTGTGAAAATTGAATAAAAATAAATCTTACTTAAACTACATATTATTGTAAACCTAAACCTTCATGTGGGAGCTCTGGTAGCATAGTGCCTAAGGCACTTGACTGCTAACCAGAAGGCTGGCAGTTCAAACCTACCAGCCACTCCTCGGAAGGAAGGTTGGGGAATCTACTTCCGTAGTGATACCACCTCAGAAACCCAAGGAGGGGTCGCTATGAGTCGGGTCTGACTCGACAGCACATAACAACAACAACAACAAACCTTCATGTAAATTACTTTTTTTTTTAAAGTTCAGTTAAAGAATTTTGTTAAATGTGATGAATCTATGAGGGTAATTTTCCTTCTGCTCATCACTAAATTTAGTGATTCAAGATTAATATAGCTTTGACTTTTCAGTTTTTGTTTTTTTTAAACAGACAGGATAAAATTAAAGGACTAGAAATAGGTATCAACAATTTCACAGTCTTGTTTTATAATTTGTATTCTTCCAACTTCAGTTCAGAAATAACTTTCCATTATGTTCTTTCTTGATTGTTCTTGTAGAGAAGTCATGATATTTAAAACACTCTTTATTAGGGTTGTTTTCTAAAAATCTCAGTTGTATGCACCATTTCATTTGTTTTATTTTAAAATAAATCAGTGAAAATAAAAGAGACTACAGAGATAATTGTTCCCTCTTTAGATTTCATATTAAATAAAGGATGATTTGTTTTTGAACCTGAGAAATCAGCTGGTATATAAGAAAGGATACATAAATTTGGCCTTAGATAAAACTTCTAATTCTGCTTCAAACTTTTGGAAACACATGGGAAGTAAGTAAAGTGTCATTGAAATTGAGCCCTCTCTTATCTTAGTAGGATCAGGAAGCAGAGAAATGGGTCTTCTTAGTTCCAGACTGGGATTTAGTTGAATTTGAAATACCTGGCTTACTTGTTTGTGTTTACAGGTATATCAGAGCTAAATGCATGAGAACAATCTATAAGGATTGTTAAATAGGAAAAAAAAAAAGTTTCACTGTACTGTCATAAATTCATTCTAATTACTGTAGACATAATACAGTTAATCTTTGGCAATTTGACACAGGTATCTGGGCAATTCAGGCACAATCTTCCCTATTACCTAATTACTCATATAATAGAGAAAAATGGGGCAATGGGGCTATTAATGTTGACCTCTGTATTTAAACCCAACTTTTCATTTTTTTTTTATTACTTTCAAAGACTTAACTTGAGAAATTGTACTTAGTATTAATTTTGCATGTGTTTTTTTCTATCTGTTGTCTTTGTAAATCTATAAGACTTGGATCTTAATTCCTTAATAAATTATCAGCTTCTCACACCTCTTTACTGAAATCATTATAAAATGGTTATGAATTTATTCAGTAACAATTTATTAGTATCACACTTTGATACTTTTAAAAATAAAAACTCCATAATTCAAAAGTTCTATTTCCAAGTACTTCTACTGATTAGTAATTATTAGAAGGACAAAGGATTAAGGAATATGTAGATTTTTTTCAAGAGAAGAGTATACTGATAATTTTAAAGATATTCCCAAAAATAATTGCTCTAGAGTATGTCTTAAGTGAAAGAATATTAATCTTGGACCTATTTTCACTTGTTGAGTTTATGTTTCCTTCCATTTGCTCTGAAGCATTTAATAATTTTCTTAGGCATTTAAATAGAAAAATTTACTGACCGCTACTGATTATTTGCCACATGACGAAACAATAAGATCTGGTACACCGGAGAAGCATTCACACATTCAGCTTGTAAAAATGCAGCACAAAGGAAGTAAGTTTCATTAGGAATAAATTCTGGAAAATTTTCTTCTTTTGCTGATAGAGTGATGCAAAACAAGGCACAAGTAGACCTGATGGTTTAGGGAAACACTAAGTTATTAGGTCACAGAAGCTGCAGATTTGCTTTTTCCTTTTATTTTTTTCTCATTCAAAAGTCAGGAGAGTATAAAATGACTAGATTTTATTTAAGTCCTTAGTTAATTTATATTAATCAAATATACTCAAGAGTACTCCTGATTTCTAGAGTATATATGTTCATTCCGAAAGTATGAATGAAGAACATTATCACTACCCAAAACCAAAACAGGTGTTAACCGGTCCAAATTCAAGGGATGAAGATAACTTCCTTAAAAATAATATTAATTTTTATTCCAAGATGCCTGTGTTAGAATGATTTTTTTTTGCAAGAAAAAAAACCATTCTCAGTTTATCTAAACTGAAGAAGGTCCAGAGTCTTGATTGCAAATCAACGTCATGGGAATAGAATTACCCAATATAACTGGGACATTGGGGACTTCATTCAAGATTTGGGCTCCCAGATGTCCACTGTTTACACTGTTGTGCCTTTGAAGAAGCTCACTGTTCATAGTTTAAGCAATGTATTTTATAATATTACGTATTTTCTTAAACAAGAATCTAATGTAAAATAATATCAGGTTTTCATTTTGTAAATCACTACAAAGCAATTGGGACAATGAGAAAAGTTATCTAAATTACAAGTTGAGAAAGATCTGAGTTTGACTGGCTGAGCAGGCTTTGGCCAGATGTCAAGCAAGCTGTTCAATTTATTAAGTTGATAAAAAAAAAAAAGCGCATTCATAATGCAAGAAGAGTTATGTAGTATGTAGGATATACTTGTAGCACACAATGGATCTTTATATCAAGGAAGAGGAAGAAGTGTCTATGATCCATTTGATCCTATTTTAAGAAAAGCTCTTTTATGACTGCTATCTTAGCCACATATCATTGCCTCAGGATCAGACATCTGACTCAAAAGCTAGCAATCTATATACATTGACAGTGAATAGTGGAATCAACAACATTCAGTCAGCCAGGAAATTTGGAAGACAGCTACCTGGCAAACTGATTGGAAGACATCCACATCTGTGCCCATTCCAAAGAAAGGTGATCAAACAGAATGTGGAAATTATCAAACAATATTATTAATATCACATGCAAGTAAAATTTTGCTGGAGATAATTCAAAAATAGTTGCAGCAGTATAGTGATGAGGAAATTCCCGAAATTCAAGCTGGATTTAGAAGAGGATGTGGAACAAGGGATAACATTACTGAAGTCAGATGGATCTTAGTTGGAAGCAAAGAATACCAGAAAGATGTTTACCTATGTTTTATTGACTATGAAAGGCATTTGACTATGTGGATCATAACAAATTATGGATAACATTGAGAAGAATGGAAATCCAGAACACTTGATTGTGCTTATAAGGAACCTGTGCATAGACCAAGATGTCTTTCAAACAGAACAAGGGGTTATTCCGTGGTTTAAAATCAGGAATAGTGTGCATCAGGGTTACATCCTTTCACTGTATTTATTCAATGTATGTGCTGAGCAAATAATCCAAGAAGCTGCATATATGAAGAAGGAAATGGCATCAGGATTGGAAGAAGACTCATTAACAACCTGCAATATGTAGATGACACACCTTCCTTGCTGAAAGTGAAGAGGACTTAAAGCACTTACTGATGAAGATCAAAGACTACAGTCTTCAGTATGGATTACAGCTCAACATAAAGAAAATAAAAATCCTCACAATTGGAACTATTAGCAAAATCAGAATAAATGGAGAAAAGATTGAAGTTGTCAAAGATTTCATTTTACTTGGATCTACAGTCAGCATTCATGGAAGCAAAAACAAACAAACAACAACAACAAAAAAAAGCCCTGCCGTCCAGTCATTTCTGACTCATAGAAACCTCTCCCTGGGTTTCTGAGCTGGTATTTCTACAGAAGTAGATTGCCCAATCTTCCTTCCAAGGAGTGGCTGGTGGGTTTGAACTATTAGCCTTCTGGTTAAGTCAAATGCCTTAGGCAATCAAGAAATCAGGCACTGTGTTGCACTGGGCAAATCTGCTGCAAAGAACTCTTTAAAGTGCTAAGAAGCAAAGATGTCATTTTGAAGACTTAAGTTGCTCCTAACACAGCTATGGTATTTTCAGTTGCCTCATATGAATGTGAAAGCTGAAAAATGAATAAGGGAGACTAAAGAAGAGTTGAGGAGCTCTGGTAGCATAGAGGAGCTCTGGTATCATAGTGGCTAAAGCACTTGACTGCTAACCAGAAGGCTGGCGGTTCAAACCCACCATCCACTCCTCGGAAGGAAGGTTGGGCAATCCTACTTCCGTAGTGATACTGCCTCGGAAACCCAAGGAGTGGTCGCTATGAGTCGGGGCTGACTCCATGGCACATAACAACAACACCAACAAAGAAGAGTTGATGCCTCTGAATTGTGGTGTTGGTGGAGAGTACTGAAAATACGTTGGACTTCCAGAAGAAGAAACAAATCTATTTTGGAAGAAGTGCAGCTGGAATGCTCCTTTGAAACAAAAATAGCCAGACTTCGTCTCACCTACTTTGGTCATATTATCAGAAGGGACCATTTCCTGTAGAAATATATTATGCTTGGTAAAGTAGAGAGTCAGTGAAAAAGGGGAGACCCTCAAAGAGATGGATTGACACAGTGGCTGCAACGATGGGCTCAAGCATCAAGGATTGTGAGTCTGGCACTGGCGCAGGCAGTGTTTCATTCTGTTCTACATAGGGTCACTAGGGGTTGGAATTGACTCAACAGCATCTAACAACAACAGCAATAAAATACAGAGATCATAAGCTTAAAAAAGGACGTGAGTGTAAACGATAAAATACATTCTGAAAGTGGAGAAAGTGTGAGGCAATTATTTATTTTCTGCTATGTAATAAGTCCTATCTGATTTGTCTTCCCTTGATATTGGATGTATTTAAAAATCACATCAATTTTTTAAGCCACCTATACACACGTAGTGTTTCTTTCCCATTTATATGGAATGAAAAATTAATTCACATATTTAACATTTATTAAATATCTACATGTTAAAAAAATTAACTCTGAATAAAACTTTTATATTATCAGAATTTTGATCTCAACTCTTTTGCATAAAGGGACTATATTCTGAGAGATACAGGAAAAAAGACAATATTTGATGAGTACTTCTATTTCTGGTATACTACATCTACATGTATTACTCTCATCGTTTTACTTAATCAATTAAGGTATGTAGGACATGTCCTGTGTTCATGCCTTCTAGGGTCTAAAGCTAATGGAAATTAAAGCAAAGGCCATGTGGATAGAAAATACTGATGATGCCAATGATAGTTTGGCTATATCACATATGACATCCTATAGAAAATAAGCAAAGTTATAATTTAATAGGCTCCAAAATTACCACAATTTTTTCAGTGTGTCTCAATTTCCTCCCACACCACAGGAACCGCTGATTCATAAAAAATGTGAAAGGGACAGTGGAAGGAAACATTTTAGAAGTTGGTTGTTTTGAACTTCACCTTACAGCTAATTTTTTTTTCAGATCCTCTCTTTTCTAATGTAGCATGACTTTGATTTTTCCTAAATACAACTTGACTTGGTGTCCTATGCCATGCCTTTATATATATAGAAAAAGGCATAAGTTCTTCACCTCTCTCACTAGTATTCTAGTTTAAAAAGGTACTTAGGGAATATATGTTCAAACATTAATATATTTAATTTAATATTAAATACAATAAACAAGAAATGAAATGTAAAGATCACTGTTTAGAAGATGTGAGGCAATAAAAGTCTTTCTATGTTAAACCAGAAAAGGGGGAAAGGAAGTCAGGAAGGTTGTTTGCCTGAATGTGAGTTATCATCTTAGTGACTTAAAGGTACAGATTTGACCCTCAGGCTTGTACATTCAGAGGCAAAATCTCTATAAAGTCTATTGGCCTTTGGGATACTGACGCATGCTGACTAAAATCAATCTGAGGCATATAAACCCACACTCTTAATTTCATAAGTAAAAGTTAAGAAGGTAAGTGCAAAGGGACAGCTGGATTTTGTCTGTTATGTTAATGGAGACATGTAAGTGTGGGATGTGTTCTAAGCCTAATCATTTTTGAGTTATAAAAAGAGCAGATTAAACATACAGGTAAGCACATACAGAAGATAGATGCCATGTGAAGAATGCCAAGGAACCAAGAACTTTCTAGGGCTACCATCAAGAAAGGAATCAACATGTTAGTGGAGACACTGATTTGGACCTTTAGCCTCCAAAACTATGTTGTTATGTGCCATCGAGTCAGACCCGACTCATAGCGATCCCTGCTTGGGTTTCTGAGGCAGTATTGCTAAGGAAGTAGATTGTCCCATCTTCCTCCCGAGGAGTTATTGGTGGAATCGCCAGCTCTCTGATTAGCAGTCCAGTGCTTTAGGCTCCAAAACTATAAGAAAATAAAATGCTGTTCTTTTGTAATATTTGTGGTATAGCAGAACAAGATAAGATACCATCTTATAAGAAATTTGCTTGGTAGGCATGGAACCATGCCAGTGTTACCTTAAGAATCTTTAATATCCTCAAAGTGCTAATTAATAGTCTGATGGGCCGAGTCCTAAAATAGGTTGGTAAGTCAAATCACAGCTTGAATTTGACTGTGAATTAAAATTATCTGAGAAGCTTTAAAAAAATTACAGTGTCCTAACCACACCCAATATCAGTTATAATGAGAATCTCATGAAGCAGGACTCATATCAATAGTTTTGAAACTCCTCTGGTGATTCCATTGTGCAGCAAGTTAGAGACCCACTCAGCAAAGGAAGCATGCTGGTCTGGGTGGTCCTTGAAGGTACAGTTTTGCATCTTAGTTTATCTGTGCGTCCACTGCTGACCAACTCTAATTCTGATCCTTTATATATGCTAAAAGGATTCTGACATGGAAGTCCTTTAGAATTTTTAAAGTGACTTTATATATCTCTCCTTTGATTTATGAGTTGATTTGAAAGCTTATCCTCCACCTCCCCCCCCCCAAAAAAAAAACCTTGTTTTCTTTGAGATAGTCATGGGGTGGGGAGAGGAGGCAAATTTATCTCACCAATGGTAGAAAGATATAGAAAAATAATAAAACAAGTGTAACATCACAGACATTATTTTAAAAAATGACTAATATTAAAATAGTACTTAGATCACTGCCATCGGGTCGAGTGGACTCATAGCAAGCACTCCTTGGGTTTCCAAGGTGGTATCTCTATGGAAGTAGATTGCCCAATCTTCCTTCTGAGGAGTGGCTGGTGGGTTTGAACTGCCAGCTTTCTGTTTAGCAGTCAAATGCCTTAGCACTATACCACCAGAGCTCCCATTTAGAATATAATAGGCTCTCATTAAATGTTTAATTCCTTTACCACCTTTCAGTGGAATTGGCTGAATAGATCACAGGAAGAAAGAAATTTGGCTGATATTCATCTGACTAGAGTCTTTTAGAGGCTCTGGTGGTGTGGTGCCTAAGGCATTTGACTGCTAACCAGAAGGCTGGTGGTTCAAACCCACCACCACTCCTTGGAAGGAAGATTGGTCAGTCTACTTCCATAGTGATACTGCCTCAGAAACTCAAGGAGGGGTTACTATGAGTGGGATCCGACTCCACAGCAGTGAATTTAGGGTCTTACTAACACTTGTCTGTCAGTTTGTCATACTGTGGTGGCTTGCATGTTGCTATGATGCTGGAAGCTATGTCATCAGTATTTCAGATATTAGCAGGGTCACTGTTGGTTAACAGGTATCAACAGAGCTTCTAGACTAAAACAGACTAGGAAGAGGGACTTGGTGATCTACTTCTAAAACACTTTGACCAGTGAACACCTTCTGAATAGGACTGGATAGTCTGATATGGTCCTGGAAGGTGAGACCCTTGGGTTGGAAGGCACTCAATATATGACTGGGGAAGAGGTACCTCCTTAAAGTAGAGTCTACCTTAATCATGAGGAAGGAGTAAATCTTTTGCGATCCTCATTTGATGATGTGGCATGAGAAAAAACAGCTGTAAGCATCCATTAATTAGCAGACTGTGGAATGATTAAAGTATGAATCTAGCAAAATTGGAAGGCATCAAAAATGAAATGGAATGCATAAAGTTTGATATCATAGGAATTAATGAGCTGAAGTGGACTGGTATTGGTCACTTTGAATCAGACAAGCCAATTTGTTTCTCCAATGAGAATAACACATTGAAGAAGAATACTGTCACAGTCATTGTCAAAAAGTACATTTCAAGATTTATCCTGAAGCACAGTGCTGTCAGTGATAGGGTAATATATGTATATTTACAAAGAATCCAGTTAATACAACTGTTATTCAAAATTATATGCCAAGCACTAATGCCAAAGATGAGGAAATTGAAGATTTTTATCACTTTGTGTAGTCTGATATTGATCAATCATGCAATCAGAATGCATTGATAATTACTAGTGATTAGAATGTGAAAGTTGGAAACAAAGAAGAAGGATTGTTAACTTGCAAATATGGCCTTGGTGATAGGAGTGATACTGGAGATTATATGATAGAACTTTGAAAGACCAATGACTTATTCATTACAAATACCTGTTTTCAACAACACAAATGGTGACTGTACACATAGATCTTGCTGGATGAAATACACAGCAATCAAATCACTGCACGTGGAGAAGCTCTGTATCATCAGTCAGAACAAGGCCACATCCTGTTGTTGATGGAACACACCGTTGCTCATATATAAGTTTAAGTTGAAGCTGAAGAAAATTAAACTATGACAAGAGCCCAAGTATGACCTTGAGCATCTCCCAACTAAATTTAGAGACCAACCCAATAATAGATTTGATGCATTGAATGCTAATGAGTGAATACCAGGCAAGTTAAGGGATGACATCAAAGACATCAGATATGAAAACATCAAAAGGTTATTAAAAATATGAGAAAGAAAGAAAAGAACAAAATGGATGTTGGAAGATTCTCTGAAGCTTGCTCTTGAATGTAGAAGCTAAAGTGAAAGGAAGAAATGAAGTAAAAGAGATCAATAGAAGGCTCGAAAGGGCAGCTTGAGAGGACATATTATCATAATGAAGTCTGCAAAGTCCTAGAGTTAGAATACCCAAAGAGAACATGGTTGGCATTTCTTGAGCTGAAAGAACTGAAGAAAAATTCAGGCCTTGAGTTTCAATATTGAAAGATTTTTTAAATGGGAGCTCTGGTGGTATAGTGTCTAAGATATTTGACTGCTAACAGAAGGCTGGCAGTTCAAACCCACCAGCCACTCCTCAGAAGGAAGATTAGGCAATTTACTTCCATCAGACTTGATGACAGTGCCTTACATTATGTTTGTAATAGGCAAAATATATATACATATTTTTTATTGTGCTTGGGGTGCAAATTTACAGAGCAGAATTTGTTTTACATTCAACAGTTCATGTACATTTGGTTTCACTCCCCGATTACCATCCCCAACCCTAATCCTCCTCTCCCTTCCATGTGACCCCCCACATCCCTGTGCCGCCTTAGTTATATAGGCAGAATTAAAACAATACAGTGCACTGCTGTTGAGTCAGATCCGACTCGTAGCGACCCCTCCTTGGGTTTCCAAGGTGGTTATATAGGCAAAATATTGAACGATACAGGAAGGATCAAAAGAAGCTGACACAGAGTCACCGTACCAAAAAAAGGTGGTCAACATTCAATCATTTCATGAGGTAGCAGTGACAATAAAATGATGATATTGAAGGAGGAAGTCCAAGCTGCACTGAAAGAAATGGCAAAAAACAAGGCTCCAGGAATTCAAAGAGTATCTATTAAGATGTTTCAACAAATGAAAGTAGCACTGGAGGTGCTTACTCATTTATTGCATTTAATTGTACTCATGAGGAACCTGTACATAGACCAAGAGGAAGCTGTTTGAACAGAGCAAGGGGATATTGTGTTTAGAGCCTGGAAGGTATGCATCAGGGTTATATCCTTTAACTATACTCATTCAATCTGTCAGATGAGGAAATAATCTGAGACTGTACGAAGAAGAGCGTGGCATCAGGATTGGAGGAAGATTTATTAACAACCTGAGATATGCAGATGACATGACTTTGCTTGCTGAAAGTGAGAAGGGATTGAAGCATTTACTGATGAAGATCAAAGATGATATAGCTGTCAGTATGGATTACACCTCATCATAAAGGAAACAAACATATTCACAACTAGATCCATAAGCAACATCATGATAAACAGAGAAAAGATGAATTTGTCAAGGATTTCAGTTTACTTGGATCGCCAGTCAATATCCATGGAAGTAGCAGTCAAGAAATCAAATGGCAATGCATTGGGAAAATCCACTACAAAAAAAATTCTTTAAAGTGTTAGAAAACGAAGGCGTCAATTGATACCACCTCAGAAAGCCAAGGAGGGGTCGCTATGAGTCAGATCTAACTCAACGGCAGTGCGTATTTGCTTTTTTATGACTGTAACTGTTATGTGAGTTTTATTTTATCATTTAATTGGCAAAGGTTCAAGGTGCTTGTTAATAATGCCCTTTAGAGTTTGAATTATTCAGATACATGAGGAAGTGGGAGTTACGCCAATTAGGATGCTTCTAATATTGTAAATTATCAGACAATCCATTTGATCTTAAATTAAATAATTCTAATAGATTAAATGACTATATTATTGAATAACAATATTTCTTTTAACCAAAAAAAAAAAAAAAAAACCCTAGTAAGCAAAGCATCAGCTTCCAAGCACATACACGTCGTTGTTAGCAGAAGTCAGTTTCTTGTGATTGTTGTACTGAAGGTCTCAAATCCTCACTAACTACTAACTGAAGGCCTCTCTCAGTTCCTTGTAACCTGGACCTCTGCAACATGGCACCTTGTTTTATCAAAGCTGCAAGCTAAGAAGCACATAGTGAAAGAATACCTGTGAGATGAAAGTCATAGTCTTGGGTAATCTAATCACAGATGTGTCATTCAATCATTTTTTTTTAAAAAAATGCATTTTATTGAAATATAATTTATGTACAGTGAAATACACAAAACTAAAGTGACATGGGCCAATGTATTTTTTTAGTGTTCTTTCCCTGTCCCTCCCACCCCTGGTAACCAACAAAGAAAGTTTCCTTCCATATATAAACTTTTCCTTTACTTTTTATAATAACAGATTAATACAATATTTGTCCTTCTGTGATTGACTTATTTCACTCAGCATAATGTCCTCCAAGTTCATCCATGTTATCTGGTGTTTTGCAGATTCTACATTATTCTTTAGGGTTGCATAGTAATCCATTGTGTGTATGTACCATAGTTTGGTTATCCATTCTTCTCATGGGCACCAAGGTTGTTTCCATCTCTTTGCTACTGTAAATAATGCTGCAATGAACATGGGTGTGCATATATCTGTTCTTGTCCTGGCTATCACTTCTTTAGGATATATACCTAGTTATGGAATTGCTGGGTCAGATAGTATTTCTAATTCCAACTTTTTAAGGAATCGCCTTATTGCTTTCCACAGTGGTTGTATCATTTGACAGTCCCTCCAGCAGTGTATGAGAGTCCCAATCTCTCCACATCTTCACCAGTATTTGTTATTTTCTGTCTTGTTGAATTTTGCCATTAGTGCTTGGGTGAGATGGTATCTCATTGTTGTTTTGATTTGCATCTCCATGATGGCTAATGATCGTGAGCATTTCTTCATGTATTTGCTGGTTGCCTGAATATCGTCTTTGGTGAAGAGTCTATTCATGTCTTCTGCCCATTTTTTTAATGGGATTGTTAATCTTTTAGTTGTTGAGGTGTTGGAGTATTCTATAAGTTTTAGAGATATGTCCTTGTCAGATATGTCATCGCTGAATATTGTTTTCCCAATCTGTAAGTTCTCTTTTGACTCTTTTGGAGAACTTTTTGCAAGCACATAAAAATTTAATTTTTAGAAGGTCCCATTCCTCTATTTTATTTTCTGGTGTTGGTGTATTTTGGGTTATGCTTGACAGTCTATTTACACCATAAATGAATACCCCTAAATTTTTCCTTGAGGAACTTTATAGTTTTGTTGTTGTTGTTGTTGTTATGTGCTGTCGAGTCAGCCCTGACTCATAGCGACCCCTCCTTGGGTTTCCGAGGCAGTATCACTACGGAAGTAGGATTGCCCAACCTTCCTTCCGAGGAGTGGCTGGTGGGTTTGAACCGCCAGCCATCTGGTTAGCAGGCAAGTGTCTTAGCCACTATGCTACCAGAGCTCCTATAGTTTTAGGTTTTACATTTAAGTGTTTGAAACATCTGGAGTTAGTTTAAGGTGTGAGATTTGGATCTTGTTTCATTTTTCTGCAAACAGATAACCAGTTTTGTCAGCTATATATATATATATATATATATATATATTTAAGAGACCATCTCTTCCCCATTTAATGAATTTCAGTCCTTTGTCAAAAATCAGCTGACCATAGGTCGATGGATCTATTTTTGGGTTCTCAATTCTGTTCTACTGGTCTACGCATCTGTCATTGTACCAATACCAGGTTCTTCTGACTACTGTGGCTGCATAGTGGGATGTGAGATCTGGGAGTGAGAGACCTCCTACTTTCTTCTTCTTCTTCAATAGTGCTTTGCTTATTCATGACCTCTTTCCTTTCCAAATAAAATTAGTGATTGGTTTTGTCATATCCTTAAAGAATGCAAATGGGATC
>NW_006922163.1:231563-249472 GCF_000298275.1 Orycteropus afer afer
TCATCAGCAAATAGGGATAGTTTGGCTTCTTCCTTACCAATGTGGATGCCTTTGATTTCCCTTTCTTGCCTTATTCCCCTGGCCAGGACTTCCAGTACAAGGTTGAATAGAAGTGGCAATAAAGGGCATCCTTACATGGTTCCTGTTTGCAAGGGGAATGGTTTCAGTCTCTCTCGATTGATAATAATGTTGGCTGTTGGGTTTGCATAGAAGCTTTTTATTATGTTCAGGAATTTCCCTTCTATTCCTGTTTTGCTGAGAGTTTTTACCAGGAAAGTGTGTAGGATTTTATCAAATGCCTTTTCTGCATTGATTGATATGATCATATGGTTCTTTTCCTTTGTTTTATTTAAGTGATAAATGATGTTGATTGTTTTTCTAATGTTGAACCATCCTTACACACATGGTGTGAACCCCACTTGGTCATAATGTATTTTTTTAAATATATTGTTGGACTCTATTGGCTAGGACTTTGTTGAAGATGTTTGCATCTATATTCATGAGGGATATTGGTCTGTAGTTTTCCTTTTGAGTGATGTCCTTGCCTGGTTTTGGTATCAAGGTTATGCTTGCTTCATAAAATGAATTTGGGAGGATTCCATCCTTTTCTGTGTTCTGGAACAGTTTGAATAGTATTGGTGACAATTCTTCTCTAAACATTTGGTAGAGTTCTCTGGTGAAACCATCTGGGCCAGGGCATTTTTTGTTGGTAATTTTTTTAATGATCTGTTCCATTTCTTATTTTGTTATGGATCTATTTAAATTTTCTACCTCAGCCTCTATTAGTTTAGGTAAGTAATATGTTTCTAGAAATCTGTCCATTTCTCCTAGATTTTCAAATTTGTTGGAGTATAGTTCTTCATAATATCCTGATATTATCCTTTTAATTTCTGTAGGTTCTGTTGTGGTGTCTCCTAATTCATTCCTTATTCATGTTATTTGTATTCTCTCCCTCTTTTTCTTTGTTAAATTTGCCAGAGGTTTGTCAATTTTATTAATCTTTTCAAAAAACCAACTTGTAGTCTTGTTAATTTTTTCTTTTGTCATTCTATTTTTTGTTTCATTTATTTCTGCTTGAATATTTATTTATTCTTTTCTTCTAGTGGCTGTAGGCATTTTTTGCTGCTCTTTTTCTAATTGTTGGAGATGTTGGATTAAGATGTTGATTTTGGCTCTTCTTTTTTGATGTGTGCATTTATTGCTATATATTGACCTCTGATCATTGCTTTTGCTATGTCCCAAAGATGTTGGTATGTTATATTTTCATTCTCGTTTGACTGAAGGTATTTTTTTAATTTTTCCTATTAGCCAGTTTTTTTTTTTTTTCCCAAAAGGATGGTATTCAGTTTCCACATGTTTGCTCTTTTTTTCCTTTCATCTTCCTATTGTTGATTTCTAATTTTACAATGCATAGTGCCTAAGGCACTTGACTGGTAACCAGAAGGCTGGAGGTTTAAACCCACCAGCCACTCCTCTGAAGGAAGATGGGTCAATCTACTTCCTTAGTGATACCTCCTCGGAAACCCAAGGAGGGGTCGCTATGAGTCAGGTTCGACTCGACTGCACACAACAACAATAACAACAACAACATTTGCAGGTACCTCAAGGTCTTTCAAATGATCCCAGGAAAATATCCTAAAAATTAGACATGTTTCCTTTAATCATTTTGGGCATGAAAATTATAGCCAAAAAATATGACTATCTATTTGATCTACAAAGGAAAGTTTCCCTGATACATATAAATCATCTATGAGCTGGAGCCAATTCAAGCAGAAAAAATAAGAAAATGTGTCTTTCTTAGCATTTATCTATTTTTTCAGAGGTGAAGTTTGAAGGCTGCATCTCCATTAGAGAAGGGAGGGAAAATATCTGAGTGTTATAAACATACCCACCCAGATAAAAGGGAGATTTTTTAATGATTTCATATGTGAAAATATATATAAGCCACATGGCAGCACTAGTTTTCTGATTCCATATATTCTCTGACATTTTTCCTCTTGGAACAGATTTTCAGTAGAGCAGTAAGATATGTGAACTACGCAAATATAAAAAAAAAGTCAGTATCATATGAGAGTTCAAAATAATTCTGTTGGAAGCTTAGAAATGGCTTCTAAAAGACATTATGGTTCAACGGAAAAAATGGTGAACCTGAAACTTGTCAGCACTAATCCTAACTTTAGGTCTGATTTCCTTGGTGACTTGGGTAAGACATACAATCTCTGTGCATATACATTTTCTCATTTATAAAGTGTATCCACCTCACTAGAGTTTCCCAAATTTATTATCCTATTCCCTTCAACACAGCACTAATATTTATAAGTACTTTTCTTTCCAGTTTGTTAATTATTCAGTTCATCAGAAAGTTAAATTCTATCTGGATTTGATGCATTTAGATTAAATATTTCAATGTTTTAAGACTCATCTTATTCCCTGAGGATCTCTGGTGGTACAATGCCTAAGGCATTTTTTGATTGCTAACTAGAAGTTTGGGGGTTCAAGCCCACCAGCTGCTCCATGAAAAGAAGATGAGGCAATCTACTTCCGTAAAGATTTACTGCCTGGGAAACCTAGTGGGGTCCCCTATGAGTCTGAATTGAGTTATCTTTTTTTTTTCTCATTAAACAGAATGACTGTGTATGACTGTGTTTTACAATTCCTTATATTGGTTTGCAGTAGAGGAATTGTTTTTCCTGGCTAGTGGGATGAGAAGCTTTAAATTGGAAGCCACATTTGATGTGTAGCTTAAAGGATAGGTGGAATTTTAAACTGTGGAGATGATGGGTCAGCACTTTCACTCCAAAGAGTAAAACAGGAGTAAAATATGGATGACAGGAATGTAAAAGCAGTGTTCCCAGCCAAAGAGTTCAGTTTGAATTGCACAAAATGTTCATATAATACTGTGCTATATTATGCAGGAATTGCCAGAGAATCAGAAAAAAAGTGTGTGTGTGTGTGTGTGTGCGCGCATGTATACATATACATATACACACACACACACACACACGCACAAACATGTAGGCATATGTTTCTATTTTTCTTTCTACTTTCCTGAGTTATCAGCCTACCCAACAAATTTCAGATTTGCTTGCCCCATAATTGCATGTGAAAAAATAATATACAAGTCCACACTTGCATACGTACACACACATGCACACACACACACACACACATATATATACTTTTTTTTTTTTCTCCACATGCAACTATGGGACAAGCCAATCTGAAAGTTGTTGGGTAGTGTGATATCTCAAGAAAGAGTTGATGTTTCAATCTTGAGTCTGAATTTTGTAAAGCAGGCTGTTAGCCTGAAAACATAGGCATGATTTCTGTTACAGTCTTGAGACACAATTCCTTCTTCCCTGGGAAGCCCCCACTTTTGCTCCTAAAACTCTCAGCTGAGTGACTGAGCTCCATTCACATTATCAAGGTTTATCTTCTCTACTTAAAGTCAACTGATTGTAAATTTTAATTACATCTACAAAATACCTCCTCAGCAAAATCTTGACTAGGGTTTGTTTGACCAAACATCTGAGTACCATAATCTAGCCAAGTTGACATATAAAATTAATCATCAACAGTACTAAAGTTGAGGTTACAAAGTGGTCTTAAAGGTGACTCTAGGGCACCTTGAAAGCCAATTGAACAAATTCTCACTGTACTTTATGAGGTGAGGGGAGCTTTTAGGAATTCTGAGTGACACAATCCAAAGGGGAGACTGATATAATAGTCCAGAAGTAGTGTGTACATTAAGTAGGGTTTTTCTTACGAGCAGCTGCTCAGTAAAACCTCTATGGTTAGTCCTGAAAATGACCTGCATCTTTAAATAACTGACATCATTGTCAAATTATTTTTTCATTAAATTTCCGTCTAATAGATTACTTCCTGCTTTTGAACTAGAATTTTCCCTTCGGCAAATTCAGTATTTTTTTTAAACAAAAGGGTAATATTTGTTGATTTTTTCCTGGGTCTTCCTTGCTATTGCCAGTTTGTTGTTCAAGTAAGAACTCTTTATCTTGAAGCCTTAAGTAGATTTCCTTTTGTTCATTCAGACATTATATATGTAATCCTGTGTTTGTGACAGTGTGTCTGTTTCCATGGAAATGGGTGTAATGAAGCATATTTAGCACTATGGACTACATCTGACTAAAAATATAAGAGCCGGAAATGTGAGGCCACGGACATTATCTTGGTGTTGATGTCTTCATTAAAAATTTCAGCTTTCTGTGAAAGTCAGCAAGCAATTAAAATGGTACAGAGGGTGACAATTCTACAGAGGTGGCTTCTCTGCTTCCTGAATAGATTGGTTGATTTGCTTCTAAGCATGATTTGAAAGGCTTATGTGTTACTAACTATAATCAAATGAGAAGGCCCTTGAAGATCCCTTTCAGAAGTGTGTTTTAAACAACAGTTGAAGTAATAGTGAGGACTACTCTCATGAGAAAAATTTAGTGCTCTCCTTTGGTAACAACAACAATAGCAACAACAAAACTATGTTCTTTAAGTTCTTGTGTAAGCAAATGCAAATGTTATAGAGAGACAGTTGAGGCTTGTAGACCAAGAATAACATTCTCCAACTGAAGAGTGTTAGTTTCATATCTAATTCTGTGGGATATTTACATGGCTATAAAATTTTGTACAAGAATAAAGATTTTCATGTTTTATGTATTTAGTTGAAGTAATTATCTTTGAGTGTCATTAAGAATTATTTAATTCTGGACTTTTCAAAAAGGATAAGAAATAATTATTTAAGCATAACTTAATGTTATTTACGAAATGAACAACTATTTCATTCATTAGCAATTAACCACAATGGTCATCTTTGAGTCACTACTTCTCATAGATCATCCTTCCCAAACAGATAACCCAGTGTTTGGTTCAGGAATAAGTATGGATGATACATGGTAGTACCTTTCACTTCTACCTACATGGGATGATACTTCTTCAACCCACTAATGTCCAGCATGGCCATGTCACATGCTTTGGCCATGTGATGATCTTTGTCATATTTAATTAGATGTTTTAAATGTGAGTCTTCCTTTCTGCCAGAGAACGGGTGTATCAGTCAGGGGAGATTTAGCATAAGAAGTAAGCCTTATGAAAATGTGGAAGGAACTGAAGAATTGAAGGTCTTGAATGAGATTCAGAGGATCATAGAAATCACTAAATTAAATCTGACAAGCCAAACACATGCAACTATAGAAGGGTAAGATTAAGATATTTGGCACAGCAGGTCCATAACCAAAAATCTGGTAGTGAAGTAAAGACAATTATTGGTTAACAGGGTAGGATTCAGGCATAATAACTAAATGGAGAGCAAAAAGAGAGTAAGAAGAAATTACAGCACACCAAGCACTTCTCCTTTTTTCCATCATGACATCTTAATATGACAATCTCAGAGAATAATGGCCACAGCTTCACTTGTGACTTGCAGAGTTAGGCAAAATCCTCTTTTGGCTAACTCTAACATGGTGCTTTAGAGGGAATTATATTCTGGGAAACAGTTTCCAGCTTTTAAAAGATGCATAATGAAAGCTTCTCTAATGGACATGTCTAATGTTAGGATGCCTCTTTCAACCTAAATCAGAATATTCTGAATAATACACAGAGTGAAACTACAGCTGTAGCAGTGCCTCAGTCAATCTGCAGCTCTCATATAACATGGAAGAAATAAATATTTGTTGGAGTAAGTTGAGATTGTTTGCTATTGCAATACATTTGACTAATAGAGAAAATGATACTGCAATTGAAGGACTGTCCAAACCAAAGGTGAAAAATATACATTACAGCATTGTTTTTGTTGTTGGGTAAGGGGGAAACAGCAAACTGAAGAAAGGATGAACTGTGTTGTCAGTGTGAGACATTTCATAAAATATCATACTGAGTAACTTGGTAGATAGTGACCTATGAAATTGATGTATTTAAGTGAAAAGATTATGAAAAAGAATGTTACTAGTGTGAACTGGTTGTTATTACCTGCATTTAATAAGGTTCCATTAAAAAAAAAAGAGCTCATAAAAATTGATCTGTTTTAGAGAAGGAATGAAAACCAAAATAATAACTTTGAGACTTACAGATTGAAAAGAATTTTTTTTTTTTTGTATATAATGTAGGCTCAGCATAAATATAATTGAGAGAGAGAGGCATATTCAAAAAGAATTACAAGTTGGTACATGGATCTTAGTAAAATCAAAGTTTGGGGGAGAGCGGGATAGGCAAAACAACATCAACCTGGATTAAAACCTAACTGTGATTGAGGTGTTAAATACATTTTAAATTTCATAATAAAAGTGGAAATTCATCAGGAAAAAAAACAGTACAAATGTGAACTTAATAATACAAAAAACTACACGAAGCAAAACCAGATCAAACTAAGGAGAGCGAGAAAAAATATATATCACAAACATACTCGGAGAATTAACTCTCTTTCAGTAACTGATTCAAAACCAAGCATAAAACCAATATTGATATGGAAGAGCTGAACAACAATATCAACCAACTTACCCAACTGATATTTAAGAAGCCCTATAACCAACAATGGCAGAATATGCATTGTTTTATTAATACACAGAAAATTCACCAAGATAAATGATATGTTGGACAATAACATAACTCTGAATAATTTAAAAGTATTGAAAAAAGCATATATATTTTCTCACAATTGAATCAAATTAAAAATCAAAATGTTTTGTGGAAAATCTTCAACTTTTAAAAATGAAATGTTCTTTTAAGTAATCAATATATCAAAGCAGAAATCACAGTGTATTACTGTATGAAATAATTTAAAATTAATTGTAATAAAAATATGTAAAAATTTGTAGGATGCAACTAATTCAGTTCAAAAAAGGAAATTTACAACTTTTGATGCCTTTATTAGAAGATAAGAAAGATTGAAAATGAAGGATGTATGTGTTTACCGTGGAAGCTAGGAAAAAAAAAGAGCAATTTAAACAAAAAGTAGAAGAAAGGAATAGGTGAAGATAAGAACAGAAATCAATAAAATAGAAACAAGGTAAGTAAAAGAAAACCATTATAAAATGAAAATTCATTGATGGAAAACATTAATAAAATAAATATACCCATAACAAAATCAATCAAGAAAAAAGGGAAAGGGTGCCAACACAAATGTATAATAGTAGGAAATAAAGAGGGCATATCACTACTGCTCTTCCAGATAATCAAAAGACAATAAGAATATTACAAACAATTTTCTGTCAATAAATTTGATGAGTTAGATGAAATGGACACATTCTTTGAAGAAGACAACTTGCTAAAACTCATCAATAAAGATATAGATCATCAAAGTACTCTGAAATTTATTAAAGAAATTAAATTTTTATTAAATGAATACTTCCTATTTAGAAAACTAGTCTAGATGGATTTACCAGTGAATTTTATCTAACATTTAATGAAAACATAATACAATCTCACTTAAACTATTTCAGAAAATAGAGTAGAGAATGCTTCACATCTCATAAGGCCAACACATGTTAGAACAACACTTGAAAAATATATTACAAGAAAAGAATATCACAGACAATATCTCTCATGAATATAGAAATAAAAATCATTAAGAAAATATTAGAAAATCAAACTAGCAATATATAAAAATGATGATGTGATCAATTTAACTTAATTTCGGGAATACAAGCCTCACTCAATATTCAAAATCCAAACAGCAAAATTCACTACATTAACAGTATAAATGAAAAATTCCATCTCATACACATGTGACAAATTTCAACATGCATTTCTGGTAGAATGAAATGAAGCTCTCATAACTTGGAACTAGAAGAAAATTATCTTAGTTTGATTAAAAACAAAATAAAGCACTGCCATTGAGTCAGTTCTGAACTCATAGCAACCCCTGTTGGGTTCCCAAGGCTGTAAATATTTATGGAAGTGGATTGTCTGATCTTCCTCCCACAGAGCAGCTGGTGGGTTTGAAATGCTGACCTTCTGGTTAGTAGCCACTACCAGAGCTCCTTAATTTGATAAGGACATCTACAAATACCCTTTAGCAAACATCATGCTTAATGGTGAAATAGTGAATGTTTGACACTGAAAACTGAGAAAGACAAGAATGTCCAGTATCACCATTTCCATTCCTTATTATAATGAAGGGTTGATTCACTGCACTAAAACAAGGGAAACAAAAGATGTAACTATTAGAATGGAAGAATTAAAACTTCACGTAAATATACAATATGATTACCTAAGGAGAACATCCACCAGCCACTCCTCAGAAGGAAGTTTGGGCAATCTACTTCCGTAGTGATACCGCCTCAGAAACCCAAGGAGGGGTTGCTATGAGTGGTATCTCACTCCATGGCAGTGCATTGTGTTGCATTCTAATAAAATAAGAAACCATAAAATCCATAGGATTAGATTAAACTAAAGATATACACACCCTCTAAAATGACAAATACAAAGCATTGCTGAGAGGAATTCAAGTAAATGTAAACAACTTATGGAGACATATTGAATTCATGGATCGGAAAATCCAGTGTTGTCAAGATATTCAATCTCTTTGTCTCTAAAGCCAGCTAAAGATTTAAAGCAATGTTAATCAAAATTCCAGCAGACTCTTTTTCTTCTGGTATTTATAAGAAGATTTTAAATTTACATGGCAATACAAAGAACCTAAAACAGCTAAAGTAATTTTAAAAAGAAGACAAAAGAATTTAAGACTCATACTGCTTGACTTCCAGAATTACCCTAAGGATCATTATATAAATTGATGGATTAAAAGAGAATGTCCAGAAATAGGCTCACATATCTGTGAGTAATTGATTTTCAACAAAGTTACCCAGGTATCTTTTTGGGCAAATGATACTTTCTTTCAACAAATGGTGCTGAAACAACTGGATATTTGCCTGAAAAAAAACCAAAACTTGACCTAACCTAATATTGTAAACAGAATATATTTGCTATGGTTTATAGACATAAATATAAAAGCAAAAAATTTAATACTTTTAGAAGAAAGCATAGTGGAGATTCTTTACAGCATTGAAGTAGGCAAAGGTCTCTTAGGTCACATAAAGAATTGAACATTTTAAAAAATAATAAACTGAGCTTGTCAAAATTAAAAACATCTGTTCTTCAGAAAACACCATTCAAAATTAAAGGCAAACCACAGACTGGAAAAAAAAAAATGGTCTAGAACAGGCAAAACAAATCCATAGTGATAAAATTCAGAAGAGTGGTAGCCTGTGTTGGGAGTAGAGTGGTAAATTGATTGCTAAAGGGCAGAAGAGAATTTTCTGGGGTGAAATAAGTGCTTTATATCTTGATTGAGATGATGGTTACACAGGACTACATTGATCAAAACTCATTAACTAATATGGGCCCTTTCTACTGTTTGTGAATTACATCTCAATAAAAGTGATTTAAAATAAATGGAAAGAAAAAGATGATTGGAAGTAGAGTGAGGAACCTATTTTTTGATAAAAAGAAGAGTGTGTGTAGAGGTGTGGAGACAATAAACAGTATGGAGAGTGTATGTAACCTGATGAAAGTTTACACTGCTGGAGCACTAACTAGAAAACATGGGAAGTCAGGGTCTGAATTTAGAATGATTAAAGCCCTGGTTATGTGGCCTAGAGACTAGGAAGTAGTGAATGGTATGTTGTTGCAGACTCGAGTTGATTCCAACTCACAGTGTCCCTGTAGGACAGAGTAGAGTTGTCCCAAAATGTTTCCTAGACTGTAATCTTTATTGGAGCAAATCACCAGGTCTTTTCTCCTCCAGAGTGGCTGGTAGGTTCCAGCTGCTGACTTTTCAGTTAATTAGTAGTTGAGCTTAACCATTGCACCAGCAACGCTTCTTAGTGAATGGTATAACTGATTCTAAAAAATAAGAAAAAACAAACAAAAATCCCAACCCTATTGGTGTACAGTTTATTCCAACTCATGGCAACCCTGTGTGCCACAGAGTAGAACTGTTCCAAAGGGCTTTTCTTGTTTGTAATCTTTGTGAAAGCATATTATCAGACCATTCTTCCAGCAACAGTGGGTGGATTCGATTTTCCCCAAATATTCCTTATTTCTAAAGAAGAATAAAACACTCAACAGGACTTACAAAAGAGAAAAACCGCCATCATGGAGTCGATTTCAATCCATAGCATTTCCAAGTCTATAAATCTTTATGAAAGTAGATTGCCTCATCCTCCTCCTGCAGAGTAGCTGATGCGTTTGAACCGCTGACCTTCTGGTTAGCAACTAAATGCCTGCACTGTGCCACCAGAGCTCCTTTCACAAACGAGGGGTAATATAAAATGTTCTGTAATTCTCAGCCCTGTACCTACATAAAGTGTGTTAAAGAGTTCGCGTGGAGATGACCACATTTAGGGGAGAATTTCTTTAAAAAAAAGTAATTGGAACGCTGCTGACCCTCTCTTTTCCCTAAAAAGGGATGTTTCCTCCTCAACCAAAGCCTAGACTGGCTTCAAAGAGAACAGCTGAGAACTTCATTGGTGCCTCCAGGCATGTGTGGTCTGCAAACAAAGCTAGTTTCTGGCCCACACCGGAGAAAGTTCAGAGTTAAGACTATGGCTGGAGACTGATTCTCATGGTGGTGGAAAAAAGAGACACGGTAGACTTGGAAATATATGT
Organism: Orycteropus afer afer; assembly: GCF_000298275.1. Classification (NCBI taxonomy): domain Eukaryota; kingdom Metazoa; phylum Chordata; class Mammalia; order Tubulidentata; family Orycteropodidae; genus Orycteropus; species Orycteropus afer. The sequence continues at coordinate 242,175 of NW_006922163.1, forward strand.
ATTCCAGGCCAAGAAAGATCCTGCATTTCCCACAGCGGGGGGAAAAAAAGGAAAAAGAAAAAAAGAGCTTTTGTTCAAAAGGCATGATGCAAATCTAAAATAAAGTATATGGAGTTCGCAGCAAGCAAGGAGCGGAGGTGGGCTATTAATAATAAGCTAAAGTGGAAAGAAGAGCCTAGGTTAACGGAAGTGCTTGAGAGAGACCTCAGCAATGAAAAAGCTCTAAAGAAGTCACATATGAGCTGAAGTAACAAGAATTTTTTTTCCCCCTAGCAGCAAGCCCAGAGGAACGAATGTCAAATTACACATGTGCTTGTCAAGTGAGATGTTCCTGTCGCTTACCTCTCTATCTAACCCAGTTTTAGTTCTGGGGGACCCAGACACAGCCCAATCTGAAAATTCAAGATATTTATTTAGTCTGTAGACTACAAATATTGTCTACAGACAATTTTTACCACACCTATTAATTTTTAGCACTCTTGAAAAAAGTTCCAAGGATCTATAGGTTGGGAACCACCCCTTTGGAGAATCTGTATTTTGGTTTAATCTTACATATATTTTATGGATCTGAGCTGACTTTATAGTCATATTCTAAATAAACCAAAGTCCTAAATCTCTCCTGCTTCTCTAGCCTTATCTCCTACTATGCCTTGTCTTTTCTTGGATAAATCACAATCACTTAAGCCCTGCTACAGCTGTAGTCTTATCTTGTTCACTATTTTGTTAAATATGTCTTTAGCTCCTGTTTAGCAATCCTTTACTGTGTCCTGGACCCATATTGTACTTACTTTCTTGCTCCTTTGCCATTATTTTTATGCTTCTTTCTGTTGAAGTATTTTCCTCCTATCACGACCTTTTGAAATCCTACTCATCTTTCAGTACCAAACTCAAATGCTACTTCCTTAATATGTGAATTTCTTATTCAGTTAGAAATTAATTCTTTATATAATTCATATAATTAATTCTTTATATAAAATATAATCTTTATATAAGATATAATCTTATATCACATTATGGTTAATTATATAGTGTGCTCTGTTCTTTATTTGTAATTAGGAAACTAATAAATCCATGCTCATTATTAAAAATTTCAACAATATAATAGTAAATATATATGTACACACACACACACATATGTATGTTTGTATGTATGTAATAAAAAACAACAAACTCGCTGCCATCGAGTGGGATCTAACTCATAGTGACCCCTCTTTGCGTTTCGGAGGTGATAATCACTATGAAAGTAGATTGCCCAAACTTCCTTCTGAGGAGTGTGACTGGTGGATTTGAACCACCAGCCTTCTGGTTAGCAGTCACATGCCTTAGACAATACGCCATCAGAGCTCCTATCTATCTATCTGTAATATATATAAAACAAATTTCCTTAACTTCAGCACTGACTATTATCTCATTTCTACTTCATAAATTTAGAATTGTTAGAACTTTGATGTTTATCTTAAGTTTCCACATTTGTAAAGTCTCATCATCACAAGTTGGCTATGATGACTAATTGAGATAATCTATGAAAAACATACCATAAAGTGATTAGTTCATTTTATTATTATGCTTACTTTATTGTTAACATTCTTTCAGACAATTTTTTATGCACTTATAACTCTATTTATGTATATCATTATAAATGTACATATAATAATTTCTAAAAAATATAAAAACACAAACAGCTTATACACATCCATACATCACTAGCAAATTTCCTTGCTAAAACTTAGCGGTTTATAGTTATGATCTTTCGTTGTTAAAGAAGTGTTGCAGTGAATCCACTTTTGTATTTTTCTATTTTTAAATGTTTAAATATTTCTGTACAATAAGCTTCTAGTTATAAAATTGCTTTGTTAAAAGTTGTAAATATTGAAAATATTGATGTTTTTGCTGTTAGCTGCTGTCAAGTGGGCTCCGGACTCATGAACTCATGGAAGAAACCACTGCCCAGTCCTGCCCCATTCCCATGCTCATTGGTGGATCGGATGATTGAGATTGATAGGATTTTCACGGGCTGATTTTCAGACATAGATCACCAGACTTTTCTTCCCAGTCTGTCTTAGTCTGGAAGCTCTACTGAAACCTGTTTAGTTTCATAGCAACATCCAAGCCTTCACTGACAGGTGAGTGATTTCTGTACATGATGTGCATTGTCTGGGAATCAAACTTTGTCTCCTGCTTGAATGTGAGAATTCTGTTACTGAAACACCATACCACTGCCCCCTTAAATTTTGATCAGTATGCAAAATATTCCCCCAAAATGTTTTGGAGCCCATTTTACTACTACCGTAGCATATGGACATTTTCTTTTCATTTTTTTTTTTTTTTTTTAAACTATTGAATGAATATCCCATTATTGTTTTGATTTATAATTTTGATCAGTTACTCTTATAACTACAAAGTCTGAACATTTTTAGATATGGCTGTTTTCTATACATATTTTATTATGTTAATTCCCTGCCTTTAAATTTTCCAAATGTAAATTGAGTTGTTGTTTTTTTCTTATATCTGGAATATTCTCTATCTTGTCCAGATATCCATCACTACCATATTGCTCAGTGATATAAGAAAATCTTCTAGGGGTTTTGATTGGAGTTAGATGGATTTATAGACTATATGGGAGTATTAACATTTTGACACTATTGACTCTTGCCATCTGGGTTTCTAAGATTCTCTATTACTCATCTGTTTTATTTCAGCCCTTAAAACAGTACCAGGATTATTGCATGGCATTCCTGTTTATTTGAATTGTATGAACTGATATATTCCTGGCTTATGTATATGTATGTGTGCATTTTTAATTTGGAGAATTCAGTAATCTGAGTGTCCCCTTTCTGTTAGAAGGGAAAAAAGGATGAGAAGATATTAAATTTTAAAAAATAGCATCAATGTTTTTCTAAATTTAATTCCTTTCCCTCCAATATAAGAATGGGATGAAATATAAGTTTGATAAATGTGAATGTGAGATTATTTTATTGGCATAACAATTTAACTTGAGCATAACTATAAGCAAGAGAATACGGTTATTCCTTAGACTTACACATAATTTGTAAAATAACAAGAAAAAAGGTGACACAGAATGGCTGTGTATTACAGAAATGTGATGTTCTGAAATCCCATTTCTTTCTTCCATTATGTATGTATGTGACCAGCTTGTGCATAAATTAAAGCTGTAGGATAAAGCTCTGTATATAAAGATCATTTAAACTAAATTCTTTCCATTGTAAAAAATAATATAATTTTAATGGCATCTGCATATTTTGAAGCTCTCCTAGCTGTAAGTGTTGACAATTCCTTAGGGAAACAACTATACAGACTGAATAAGGAAAGTCCTTAGATGTTTTCATTATTTATTTTGGAAGAGGAAAGAAGATCTAAGCTCAAGATATGGCATAAACAAAGTAGAATTGACAATAGGGAGAACTTCCTTAAAAATGAAGTTGGACTCAAGAAAGGATTTCTGAGCATCTCTGTTCCAGACAAAAGAGCTTGGAAATAATACTATTTGGGGGTACAAGTGTTTCCTCACTAATTTTTCTGAGACTTCCATAAACCAAACAACTAGAACTGAGCAGAAAAAGAAATCCTTTCCTACATGCCTTCAGAATTTGGGAATTATTTGGTAACTGGCTTTTCTTTTGCAGAATACTAACTTTAATAAAGCTTGAATAGGTACAGGATGGGAAATTTCAAAAATATATAAAAGCTGCATCGTATTAACCTACAGTCTGGAATGATTTAAAATATTTCCTTTGATTTGGTTCCCGAATTCTTATATAAAAATAAAGTAATAGTGTAGAAATAAAACACAGTGTGGCATGTCTAGAACTTTTACAACTAGCCTGACTTTAAAGCTGAAACTGAATGAAATGAGTAAGAGATCAAAGATTTAATGACTTCAGTTTCTCTCTGTTTCTCAATTACTATTAATATTTTCTTCTGGAAAGGTTGTGTCCTATTGGGAGACTAGAACAATCTACATTTCTAAACAAAATCATATATTTAGTCAAGTATACACCATTGGTCCTCTTATAGCAAAAATTCATAAGCACTGCAAGATAGAACTCATTTCCTTTCATTTTACTTTGTACGGTATTTGTCAAGGCAGTTTGAAAATAGTTGGCTAGTACTGAAAAAGTCAGGATTGAGAGTTTGATCATCCTCAGTATATTAATATATTATTAATATTAATATATTATTATTAATATATTAAGTACTAAATATATTAATAATAAAGTGTATCACAAAATAAATGGTATGAAACTGCATTCTTTAGCTGAATATGCTCAATCCATAGGAAATTATTGCTGCAAGTCATACTAGAGCAAAAATTTATCAAATACCTTTCTTTTACCTGGGCATATAAATTCTTTCATTTTTATGTAATAGATTTTGCATTTAGGAGAAGGAGCTGGCGATGCATAATGTCAAAGAAAGAAAAATATCAAATTGGTTTGATTTTAAAATCCTGCTTGGTATACTTTTTAAACATAGATGTATTTTCCTATAATTTTTTAGGGGGTCATTTCTAGTAAGATTTCTTTGCTTTAGTCAGAGTTTGAACTAGTTCATTCCGGTTTGACCACATGCTGAGAACTTGCATTTCCACTCCAGATAAAATGAATCAAAATCTACAAAATGCCCAGGTGATTTTTGTAGATTCTTAAAATGTAGATTAGGATTCAGTATATTTGTGGTGCACAAGCGAATTCTAGCAGTGGTTGCAGTGCCATCAATTACTTTTATGGCTTTTCTATCCAGTCTTCCATTTTCTGATGTATTGTCAATTCTAGCCTCTATGCCTGTGGATACAGTCCAATTTTGGAATGAATTGTCCATTATGGTAATGAGGCAGGATTAAGGTGAGATGCATCTTGAGTCACTGCCTTACTAGATAGAGGCTGTGACTCAAGTCACCACTCTCAATTTCCTTGAGAGTATGTTCTGCATCCAATCTATAAGAATGCTGTGAGAAAGTTCACTTTTTTTGCTCTGGATTCTGCATCTTTATCATCTGACCTCTGGTACTCGGAACCTAAGACAGCAGTTGGTTGTCTGACCTGCCAATTTGGGTTCGTTGGTCCCTGCAACCACGTAAGTGAGAAGAATCTTCCAGACTGATGTATCAATAACCCATGGATTTGGGTATTGTCAGCCTCCACAACTTTGTGAGCCATTTCCTTGGCAGTTCATGAGTTCTGTGAGACATTACACCAAAATATGGAATCCTAAGATAAGAGTAGGACCTCTGGTAGCCTAGTGCCTAAGGCATTTGGCTGCTAACCAGAAAGCTGGTGGTTCAAACCCACCAGCTACTCCTCGGAAGGAAGATTGGGCAATCTACTTCCATAGAGATACTGCCTCAGAAATCCAAGGAGGTGTCGCTATGAGTCAAAATTGACTCGAGGGCAGTGAGTGAGAGGAGAGGAGGGAGGGTACTGAGGGGAGGAAGTGTAGTTGATATTGATAATGATGGAGTGGCACAGCAGTTTGGAAAAGTTGTACATTTGGGGCATCTTTAATATGTACCTCATAGGGCCCAGCCTTGTGCTGATCCTTCTAAAATAAATTTTATCAAACGGATCAAACGCAAATGAGCTGGTTTGAAGCCCTGGGTTGAGTATGGGCAAGATTAAGTACTTAATTATCCTTGCATGATCAAATTATGATTCTTGACCAGGTTTCTTCTCTCATGAAGACTTCAAAGGCCTTCAGCTGAAATCAATAACCACCACTGTAATTCTGTAATGCTGGCTTTATCAGTGACTCTCAAACTTGAGCATGCATCAAAATTATCTACAGGGCTTGTTAAAACACAGATTGTTGGACCCTGCCCCAGACTGTCTTATTTAGTAGGTCTAGTGTAGAGACCAGTGATTTGGATGGCTTTAGTATCCAAATCAGTTCCTGAGTGATACTAATTCAGCATGTCAAGTGCCGACACTTTGAAAACCCTTAGTCTTTACCATGCTGTAGTAGTTAAGGTTATGTATCAACTTGGCTGGGCCTGGTAGAATGAACAAATCTGTCCTGGAAGAAGTGCAGCCAGAATGCTCCTTAGAAGAGAGAATGGCCAGACTTCATCACTCTCTCGTATTTTGGTCATGTTGTCAGTAGAGACCAATATCTGGGGAAGACTATCAGGCTTGGTAAAGTTTAGGGACAGTGCAAAAGGGGAAACCTTGCAACAAGATGGCCTGACACAGTGGCTATAACAATGTGCTCAATCATGACAATGGTTGTGAGTTTGGCACAAGACCAGGTAGTGTTTTATTCTGTTGTACCTAGGGTCTCTGTGGGTCAGAACTGACTTGATGGTAACTAACCACCACCACAACAATATCCTTTTATTGTCTGTTTATCTGCGAGTGGCTTTAGGGGAATGAGTTATTATTAAAGTAGTTTCATCACACTCAACGCTTATGATGTCAGACACATAAGCATGATGTCTTACCTTAACTTTTCTCAGGACTTCTTCAGGCTAACGTTATGAGAGTTACAAGTTAAGAACATATCTTTTGTAATTTCTTGTAGTATAATGAAGCATTTTCCCTGAGCTGTGCCTAATGTTTATTTTTCTTGTGTTATCTATCTCATCATGCCCAACTGGAAAGCTGATAGTTATATTGTTTTAAATTGTTACATATAATTTTTAGTGTTTACATTCTTAAATATCTATAGATCAGTATAACATTAAAAAACTCTCAATACATATTTAATTTCTTCAATTTAAACTAATGAGTAAGCTCTAAGACTTAATGAGTTAGGCTTTTCTTCTAAATTTTACATCTATCTTTTTGTTGTTGTTTTTGCTCTTGTTACTTTAGGATTGGCCCCTTTTAGTTTCCATTGCAATATTTTCACTGATAATTTTTCTAACATATTTTTCTGATGACAATAATGATGCAGTTGCATGGACATGGATCATTATTTTATTACGTTTACCTTAGTAAAATATAATGAGAAATAAGAAGAAAAGTAAGTGAGAGGAAAATTGGCCAATATTCTAATATAGTGTTTCTTGTTAGGTATGCATACTGGCAAATTGTTTAGTTAGTTTGACTGACTTTACTTGTCAAGTCAATTGGTCAAAGAAAGAAGAAAATTACAGTAATGATTGGTTTGACTGAACATTTTTGTTGGTAGCCAAACTCACCTGTGCAAAACTTTGTTGTTGTTGTTGTTTGCCGTCGAGTCGGCCCTGACTCTTAGCGACCCTTCCTTGGGTTTCCGAGGCAGTATCACTACGGAAGTAGGATTGCCCAACCTTCCTTCCGAGGAGTGGCTGGTGGGTTTGA
>NW_006922163.1:249572-256336 GCF_000298275.1 Orycteropus afer afer
CACATCATCCACTGTGGCAGAATGACTGCAATTAAGGATTTAATTTTATAAGGGAAGTAACAAAAATCAATAGCCAAATTTCTCTATCTCCTTTAAGTTTTTAACATTGATTGTGAAAAGTGTAAACTTTCTAACAAACTAGAATCATCTGTCTGAATTACTGGTTTCATTATCATTCTTTCTGCATCTTGAGTAGTCTGAGGAAATGTTTCTCACTCTTAATCAGGGCTCTGACTCCCTCTCATAAGGGGACTGAGAAAAATGGCAAAAATAGCACTGCCAAATTTATCTCACAACATGGTATTTTAGAATCTCCTTTTCTTTTAAAGTGGTAATATCTTACCAAAAAGATCATCCATAGTCCTGTATTTTCTAAGATATAAACAGATACTTAAAGGTTTTACAATGATTTCATTCTTTCAGATGTGTTTGAATATCTAAGTAAAGTATTATACATCAGTGTTAATTCTTTGGTCAGTTGTAGCATGCAAGCACTGCTTGTTCCATTCTCCAATACCTCAACCTGTTTGGTAAGAGTTAATAGGAATTGTATGAAAAGAATGTCTAACACATGGCCAATGGTCATGGACTTAGTTTTTATGCATTGACTTTTATGCAGTTCTGATATGCTCAAACTGCTTACTAGATTCACCAATACTTTCTCTGTGATATTGGTTCAAATTCAGATAGGACACAGTTCATTTCCCATAAACCATTTCTAAGTAATTTCATACTCCTTTCCTAGGCTTCTCATTGTTATCTATAGGTTATTTTACTTTCTGTATGTGAATACAGAAATGTGTAGTGTGAATGAAAAGTATAGAGGATGGAAAAACAAGGAGAAAACTAGAGTTATAGGTGACAAGACTCATTTTCTCTTTTTATGAACTGTGATTTGTTTGGTAATTAATAGATTTGGAAAATAAAATAGTTTATCTTCTAATTTTAAAGTTCTTTGACTCTGACTTCATATATTGTGAATGATGTTCTGAATGTAAAAAACTTAGTTTTGAAAGCAAATTTACTCAAGCAAATAAAATGATTGACTCATGAATATAAAAAGAGTGAACTGTGAAGACAAATGGAATTTTTGTTTTCTTTTTTAGGAATACTTCAACTCTTTGTTTAAAAATATAATTTTTTTTTTTATCTCACTGACTAAATACTTTACAACGAAGTTGCCCATAAAATGAAGGCATATAAATATATTTATTAATATTATTTATTTGGAGCTCTGATGGCATAGTGCCTAAGGCATTTGACTGCTAATCAGAAGGTTGGCGGTTCAAACCCACCAACACTCCTTGCAAGAAAGGTTGGGCAATCTACTTCCATAGTGATACTGCCTCAGAAACCCAGGGAGGGGCCACTATGAGTCAGATTTGACTCCAAAACAGTGGATTATTATTTATTTATATTTTATATGACATATAGTAGGGTAGGCATTGTATTCTTTCACCAGACTTATTTAATCTGTATGCTGAACAAATAATATGATAAACTGGATGATATGAAGATGAACATGGCTTTAGGATTAGAGGAAGACTCATTAACAATGTATGATATGCAAATGACATAAACTTGCTTGCTGAAAATGAAGATGACTTGAAATACTTATTGATGAAATCTAAAGAGTACAGGCTGCAGTATGGATTACACCTCAACATAAAGAAAATGAAAATCCTCACAACTGGACCAATAAAGTGAATCACAATAAATGGAGAAAAGACTGATCCACAGCCAAAGAGTTCTGTTGGCATAGTGCCTAAGGAATTTGACTGCTAACCAGAAGGTTGGCAGTTCAATCCCACCAGCTACTCTGCAGAAGGAAGATGGGGCAAACTACTTCCATAAAGATTTACCCCCTCAGAAAGCCAATAGGGGTCACTATGAGTTGGAATTGACTTGATGGCAGTTAGTTTGGTTTGGTTTATGGATCCACAATCAACACCCATGGAAGCAGCAGTAAAGAAATCAGACGTCGTATTGCACTGGGCAAATCAGCTGCAAAAGACCTCTTTCAAGTGTTGAAGAGCAAAAATTTTACTTCAAAGACTAAGGTGTGCCTAAGCCAAGCCATGCTACTTTTGGTCGCCTCGTCTGCATGTGAAAGCCGGACAATGAATAAGGAAGACTGAAGAAGAGTTGATGCTTTTGAGTTGTGTTGGCCAAGAGTACTGAAAATACTATGGACTACCAGAAGAATGAACAAATCTGTCTTGAAAGAAGTGTAGCCGGAATGCTTATTGGTAACGAAAAGGGCCAGACTTCATCTCACCTACTTTGGTCATATAGCCAGAAGGGACTATCCTCTGTAGAAGTATAAACCTGGTAATGTGGAGGGTCAGTGAAAAAGGGGAAGACCCTCAACAAAATGGATTGACACAGCAGCTGCAACGATGGGCTCAAGTAGAGCAAGGATTGTGAAGATAGTGCACGATGGCGCAGTGTTTCGTATGCTGTACACAGGGTCCTATGAGTCAGAGCCAACTCCACAGCACCTAAAAACAACAGCATCAGGATAGACATACAATAAACATATACAAAATATTGTTTATTTTTCCAAATAAGTTTCATTAGAATAGGTGGAAAAGTATTAATTAATGCATAAAATATTTCCCAAGAGATATCTGTAAAAAATTTATAAAAAAAGAAATTGATTCATTGAGTTGACATTATGTTTGGCTGAGATTTGAGCTGAATCCTGGGAATTCATATAGCATGTTTTCTGATCTATTAGCCATCTATATGAACCTAATATCTTGCCTGGCTTGTCAAATCTTTGTTGTTGGTAGGTCTGACTCACGGCAACTCCGCTCCACTTATGCAGAGCAGAACTACACCATGAAGTTTTCCTTTTGGAAGCACATTGTCAGGTCTGTTTTCCATGCCTATCATCCTTTCATTGAGTAATTAAGCACTTAACCATTTGCACCACCCAGGAATGTCCTTAAGTCATTGCCTCCCACTTTTCTCCCTTCTCTTATCTCTCACCTCAGATAATAGACTTTATCTGATGTTTGTGACAATCTGTTTTCCATTGGCAAGTATAGGCAATATGCTTTTTTCTTCCTCTTGTTTTTTCCACTGTTGAATCGTACCAGGCTTCATTTGTATAGATGCTGCTTTAGATGGCACCTTCAATAATTGTAATATTCTTAGAAGCCTAGTTTCACTTTCTTATAGAATCCTTTTCTTTATTTTCCTGTTTCCCCATTTTCTTATGGTTGAAGAGAACTTCTCTATTGATATGGTAGGAAAAATGGTCAGTACCCCTTCCCAAAAGTTGTCGATGTCATAATCTTCAGCAACTGTGAATATGTTTTCTTACATGGCAAAGGGAGAGTAATTCTGGGATTGCAATATGGTTTGATATAATTAACTTTGAAACCAGATAGAAGAGGTTCCAATTTTTGGTTTTGCCATTTTATGGTTGTGTGGTGTTCAAATTATCCTCCAACTACAGTTGTCTCATTTATAACTCCTTAAATGACTTAATGGTGGACAGGTTTGAGCAGAGCTTCTAGACTAAGATGGATTGGGAAGAAGGACAGGGACATCCTGTTCTGAAAAATTGGCCACTGAAAACATTATGAATAACAGTGAAACACTGTCTGATATATTACTGGAACAACAATGCTTAATGCATATAAACTACTTAGGACATGTCCTTTGCACAGGATTTACCATCATTTACTTATTGTGTCAAAATAAAAAAAAATGCATAGTAAATATAAGACTATTCTAAAAAGATAGTTATTTTTATATTTACATTGTTTCTCATATGCATGCTATATATTTTCTACATTACAGATATATTAGTTAACTGATTAATCCCTTTTGTCAGTCAATACTAGAAACTGAATTTATATAAATTACTAACTTCTCTAGACCTTATTCTTTTTTAATTTACAAGATGCAGATCTTTTAAAAATGTATATCATAGGATTTTGTGCTACTCATTTTATACAATGAAAGGAAAGTCCTTAGTGAAATACTAATTAGTAGTTATAATTATTAAGTAATTATTGTTGTTGTTGTTGTTGTTATGTGCTGTGGAGTCGGACCCGGGTCATAGCAACCCCTCCTTGGGTTTTCGAGGTGGTATCACTATGGAAGTAGATTGCCTAACCTTCCTCCTGAGTAGCCACCAGCCTTCTGGTTATCAGTCAAATGCCTTAGGCACCAGAGCTCCCAAATAATTATTAGCCACTATAATAATTATATGGATTTTGTTTCATTTAAAAAATATTTATTGAAGATCTATTGGCTATAGCATGCACTATTGGCTAGAAATTGTGTATCTTGGGAATATCAAAATAAACATGATGCAGTCTTTGTCCCAAATGAGCTCACAACTTAATAAGGCAAATGTGGTATGTGTGTGCATGTGTGTGTGTGAGAGAGAGAAAAAAAAATAAAAATGGGTGTATGAGAGGCACAGGTGAGGTCCAATGGAGGGAAGAGTTCATTCCACTTGTTTTAGAGATGATCAAGAGAAGCTTCCAAAGTAAAAGTACTTCTATTGAAATGTACTTGAAATGTAAGTAAATGTGTATACGAATTGGATAATTAGGAAAAGAATATTTTGGTTGATGCAATAGTATATGCAAAGCATAGAAAGAGAACAACATGTCAAAGTCAAAAAACTACAAGTTCTTTATGTTAGCAGGAGAGTGAGAATTAGAAAGTGAGATTGTAGCTTATGGACAGTCTCTTGAGATATACAAGTTTAGATTTTATACTGTAGATAATGAGGTATATTGGAAGGTATTTACTTTTTGTTTTTTCTTATTGAAATGGATATTAAAGTGTTTTAAAAAGAGTATTAGAATTATGTTAGACTTTATCAGGATGAAAATAATAACAATTGCCCCCAAAATTATGTTCTTGGAATGCTATGTATTTCACCTGAAATGTTTTCGAAAGACTTGCTAATAAACCATTATTTCCATGTCTGGAACAGGTTCAGAGAAATAAATATTCAAAGTAGCACAGTTAAGTAAGTGAAAGAGAAAGGATTCATATTTATTTTTAAACTTGTTATTTTCTTCACTGTATATTGTGCCTTTCAAAGAACAACATGTCTATTTTTTGGCAGATTGAAAGATATAAAATGGAGAAAGTTGTTGTTATTGTTAGGTGCTGTCGAGTGGCTTCCAGCTGATAGTGACCCATGCACAGCAGAACGAAACACCGCTCAATTCCGCGTCAGCTCCATGATCCTTGCTATACTTGAGCCCATTGTCGCAGCCACCGTGTCAATCCATCTCGTTGAAGGCCTTCCCCTCTTTCATTGACCCTCCACCTTACCAAGCATAACATCCTTCTCCAGTGAATGGTCCCCTCTGACAATAAGACCAAAGTAGGTGAGACGAAGTCTGGCCATCCTCAATTCCAAGGAGCATCTCAGCTGCACTTTTTCCAGGACAGATCTGTTAGTTCTTTTGGCAGTCCATGGTACCTTCAGCATTCTTCACCAGCACCACAACTCAAAAGCATCAATTTTTGAAAAAGTTCAGTCTTCCTTATTCATTGTCCAGCTCTCACATGCATACTAGGTGATTGGAAATATCATGGCCTATGTCAGGTGTACCTTAGTCCTCAAGGAGATATCCTTGCTCCTTAGCACTTGAAAGAGTTCCCTTGCAGCTGACCTACCCAGTGCTACACATCATCTAATGTCCTGACTACTGCTTCCATTGGCATCAGTTTTAGAACCAAGCAATGTGCATTCTTTGACAACCTCAATCTTTTCTCCATTTATCATGATGCTGCTTATTGGTCCAGTTGTGAGGATTTTTGTCTTCTTTATATTGAGATGTAATCCATGCTTCAGACTGTGTTCCTTAATTTTCATCAGTAAGTGCCTCAAGTCATCCTCACTTTCAGCAAGCAAAGTTGTATCATCATCAGCATATCTCAGGTTGTTAATGATTCTTCCTCTAATCCTGATGCCACGTTTTTCTTCATATAGTCCAGCTTCTCATATTATTTGCTCAGCATATAGATAGAATAAGTATGGGGAAAGGATACAACCCTGATGCACTCCCTTCCTGATTTTAAACCATGCAGTGTCTCCTTGTTCTGTTCGAACGACAGCCTCCTGGTCAAGGTACAGGTTCCTCATGAGTACAATCAACTGTTCAGGAATTCCCATTCTTCTCAATGTTATCTGTAATTTTTCATGATCCACATAATCAAATGCCTTTGCATAGTCAATAAAGCACAAGTAAACATCTTTCTGGTGTTCTTTGCATTGAGCCAAAATCCATCTGACAGCAACTATGATATCCCTTGTTCCACGTCCTTTCTGAATCTAGCTTGCACCTCTGGAAGTTCTCTGTCATTAAACTGCTGCAACCGTTTTTTAATTATCTTCAGTAAGATCTGACTTGCATGCAATATTAATGATATTGTTCAATAATTTCCACATTCTGTGGGATCACCTGTCTTTGGAATGGATACAAATATGGATCTCTTCCCGTCATTTGGCCAAGTAGCTGTCTTCCAAATCTCTGGGCATAACCGACTGAGTGACTCTAGTGCAGCATCTGTTTGTTGAAATATCTCAATGGATATTCCATCAATTCCCGGAGCCTTGTTCTTCACAAATTCCTTCACTGCAGTTTTGACTCCTCCTTCAGTACCATTGGTTCTAGATCTTATGTCACCTCCTGAAATGGATGAAGATTGACCAGTTCTTTTTTGTAAAGTGACTCTGTGTATTCCTTCCATCTTCTTTTGATGTTTCCTGCATCATT
>NW_006922163.1:257166-260557 GCF_000298275.1 Orycteropus afer afer
AGTGATAATTAACACATCCTGATTGCAAGTTCAGTCAATTTCAGACTGTAGAAGTTGATACAAATCTTTAAATCTTTAGTGTATTAAAAATGGAGAAAGAGTCCCATTTAAAAAAACCCACTGCCACCAAGTCTATTCCAACTCTTAGTGACCTATAGGACAGTGAACTATCCTATAGGCGTAAGTCTTTACAGAAGTAGACTGTCAAATCTTACTTACATGGGGCAGTTAGTGGGTTGAACTGCTAAAATTTTGGTTAGGTACTGATCTCTTTACCACTGCATCACCAGAGCTCCTTGGAAAGGACAGAGCAAGGGTTTGTTAGAAAGTTATTGCTGTAGTTCTGTAAGAAATGGTGACTTTTTCCCTTTCTTTCTTTTTTTCTCATCTTCTCTTCCCTTCTGTGGTAGTTAAGATTGTGTGTCAACTTGGCTGGGACTGGTTGAATGGGTAGGCAGCTGGTGGTAGTTCATTCCCACGATAAGACTGGCAGTCAGCTCCATCGTGGGATCTACCACAAGCAGCTGAGTAGCTGCTTTAGGGATGTGGTCTGCTTTCTGTATATAAGCAGCAGTTTTAGGGATGGTCTCAAGCTTATGGGATACTTGAGCCCTGCATGTAGCTGAATTGTTCAGCAGCCTGCTATGCTCTGCCAATCTTGGGACTTTTAACAGGTTTGAATTAATGACCTGCTGTGTGGTTTGGTAATATCAGGACTATGCCTTGTTACTTGTCTACATTAGGTTTGTCAGCCTCAGCAGCCAGCAGCTGAGTGAAGAAAAGCCTCCAGCTTCAGTGGACCAGGAGCACGAGGCAGAGCTGAAGCCCAAGGCTGAGGGGCTTTCACCCAGCCCCCAGAGCCTGGAACTTTGAACCTGGACTTAAAGCCTCCAAACTGTAAGAATAAACTCCTGTTTGTTAAAGCCATCCCATTTATTTTCTGGTAGAGCAACACAGAGGTAACTAGAACCCTTTCCTAGCAAATGGTTAGTGCAGTGGCCAAGAATGTAGAACAATAAGGGAATTTGTGAAGCCACAAGAAAGTACAGTCTGAAGTTGAGGAGTTATGTAGAAGTATAGGTTGGAAGGCCTAGATAAAAAGCATGGGGACTAGATGGGACTGTACAGAGGTGGCAACAATAAGAGATGGTTTTTGTATTGGAAGATTGGTTATGCTGAACAAATAAATACATATATAGAGGATAATGGAAGTCAAGTTTCTCAAAGCCAAAGAAAATAGTGAATGAGAATGAGGTATCAGTATTAATTCATAATTTCATTTTTTCACACATACACACACAAACATACACAGAAAGAGAGAGAGATGTAATAGGTATGTTTCCTAGTTCTGCCCATGGAAAGAGACTAGAAGCAATAACACTCTAGGAGCAATGAGCACACAAAATGCCCAGAACTTGGTTGATAAATATCACCCTTCATTAAAATGTAAATGACTGATTCCAGGACCGAAATAGGAAATGTTCAAGATAAGTCTTATATATCTTGTGAGAGGAAGTTAGGCAGTACACAAAGAATGATGAGGATATGCCAAAAGAGCAAAAGGATCAGTTTAATGGACTCCTACTGGATAAATAGATGGCAATTTTGGCATCAAAATAAGTAATGATAGCAATGAACTAAAAACCAAGAAACCAAACTCACTGCCGTTGAGTCAGATCTGGCTCATAATAACTTCTCCTGGGGTTTCTGAGGCAGAATCACTACGGAAGTAGATTGCCCAATCTTCATTCTGAGGAGTGGCTGATGGGTTTGAACTGCCAGCCTTCTGGTTAGCAGTCAAATGCCTTAGGCACTATGCCACCAGAGCTCATAGCAATAAGCTATCACCCATTAAATGAAATGGAATCCATCAATACATAATGATATAAATAAACAAATAAATAAATGGTAAAGAAGGAAAAAAACCTCTTCCTCACAGTAAATTACCACCTAACAAATAATGGAAATAGAGAATCACAATTTTACAGCCGTCAGAAGAAGTTGATTCAGTTGGGAGTTGTCCATAAATGCTAAGGCTGGTGGGCAGAGCTTGAAGAATATAGCTAGCTAGAAATATAATCTTGGAATACAGGCCCACCAAATACTAATGAACTTGTTAGGTAGAGTTGAGTTGTTTCTGACTCATGATGACGAATATGTGCACAGTAGAACTGTTCCATAGAGTTTTCAAGGTTGTGACCTTTTAGGAGTGGATTGCCAGTCCTGCCTTCCGAGCGACCTTTGGGTAGGTTTGAGGCACTAACATTTCAGCTAGTAGTCAAGCACTTACTCAGGGACTACACAAATGAACCACAAAGGGAAAAATTGTGAATTAACATAGAGAAAATGGTCAAACCCCAAACATGATAAGGTGATCAAAGCTGACATCACCAGTGTTAGGAGAGCTTGATATTGTGTGCTTTATGATGCATCATTCCACTGCATCATTTCTGTGACAGTCCTGTATATGACTTAAATCTGATCATGGGGATTCTTTGGACAGACCTGGTTTTAAGGTTTTCCTATAGATTATAATGATTTGTTCTCTTTTAAACTATCAAGAACATGAAAGACTGAAAAAGGCTGAATAAATAACTCTTTCAGATTGAAGGAGTCTGAAATACATGACACCTAAAAGAAACACAAATTTCTACAAACCTGGGCTGGAAAGAAAAAGAGACATTGTGAGAAGTTCTGATTATCTATAGCTAGATGAAAAGCTACCACAAATGTAATGACATAAATCAACAGCCATTGTAATATGTCATGATTTTACAGGTCAGGGTTTAGGTTGGGTTTAGCTGAACAGTTTTTCTGTCCAATAAAGTATTTTCATTGACAGGTCTGGAGAGTCCATTTTGCTTCAGTCACATTTCTGGAGACTAGGTGGGGATCATCAGAAGGCAGGGTTCAGCTGTGGCTATTGAAGGAAATCCTTATATGTGGTTACTCCAATATAGTGGTCTCAGGGAACCTCTCTTCTTATACAGTGGCTCAGAGCTTCATGCATTTTATTGGCAAGTAATCATTAATAGGAACCCAAAACAAAAACCAAACTCATTGCTGTCAAGTCAGATCCAACTCAATGACCCCTCCTTGGGTTTCTGAGGCGGTATCACTATGGAAGTAGATCACCCAATTTTCCTTCTGAGGAGTGGCTGGTGGGGTTGAACCACCAGTCTTCTGGTTAGCAGTCAAATGCCTTAGGTACTATGCTATCAGAGCTTCTTATGTTAACCTAGGTACTATAATTAGATACCACATCTGAATGGGAGGAGTGTTGTTGTTGTTAAGTGCCGTCGAGTTGTTTCCGACTCATAGCGACCCCATGCACAGCAGAACGAAACACTGCCCGATCCCGCACCAGCCCCACAATCCCTGCTATACTCGA
>NW_006922163.1:261802-264236 GCF_000298275.1 Orycteropus afer afer
TGGATCTCTTCCAGTCAGTTGGCCAGGTAGCTGTCCTCCAAATCTCTTGGCATAACTGAGTGAGCGCCTCCAATGGGAGGAGTAGCAAGGTTTTATTTAATCTACTTTTAATCATTATTCTACCACACTGGAACAGTAGGCACTGTGTCCCATTATGGGGAAACACATACTGGAGTGTTTGGAGTGTTTAGGGATAAAAAGACATCATGTCTGCAGCTACCTCTCAAAAGGTTCTGAAAAAGCCTAAGAGATACATGTATATCCACATCTATATGTGTGTACCCCACACACATACACACACTGAAATACATGACAACTAAATGGAATACATATTTCTATTCCATTTAGTATATGTATAGGAAAGTTGTGGTAAAATAGAGACAACTGTGGATTTGGCTGAAAAGGATACTTCTAGTTTTCTGGCTTCTTTTTTTATTAATTGAAATTATATCAAATTATAGAAATGTGTTTGTATTTAAAAAGAAAAAAATGAGGAGAGTCTGAAGTAAGACAGCTGCAATGGACATGAAGAGAAGAGGACAGATTGATGATAAAAAGGATTTAGCAACTGAGTGGACATTGGATTGAGAGATGGCTTGTTTGGAACACTGTCATAAGCACAGAAGTTCTATTGACTGTTCATTTGAAGAGCAAAGTAAACAAGCAGAGCCTGCCAATAATGCAGCAGTGCTACATTCTGCTTCGTCCCTTAATGCTCACCCTGGAAAACAAACGATCTGCCAAGTTTAATTTTATGATGCATCAAGACTATTTAAATGGAGTTACATTTTCTGAAATATATAATAGATTCCTCAGTTCAGAGCAAAATATATGGCTATTTTTTATATGATGGAAAAATTCTTCTTCTACATAAGCATATTCTAAATGGGAAAATACTAATTGTGAGTAATGTGGTTTATTTTATGCATAGTTTATACTTTCACAAGAGAAAGATTTCTTCCATAATAAAAGCATATTTTATTGAAATGGAAATAAGGTATATTTTAGGATTGAAAAATTTTCATTTATTGAGTCAAATATAGTATAGAATGAGTGTGTGATGAACTGCATATAAGTTAATAAAATATCAAGAGGGAAAAGATATAAAGCAGTGAGTTTTAGAACAAGGACTTCAAGGACAGTGTTATACAAGGGTTCATGTTTATGATTTATTAAAACAAAAACACAAACAACTGAACCCAATATTGTCAGTTGATTCTAACTCATAGTGACACTAAGGGCAAGGTAATACTGTCCCATAGAGTTTTCAAGGCTATAAATATAGACAGAGGCAGACTGTCTCATCTTTCTCTTGTAGAGTGTCTGATGGATTTGGAGCAGTTGATGGATTCGAACCACCGACCTTTCTGTTAGCAGGGAAGTGCTAAACTGTTGTGCCACCAGGGTTCCTTATGATTAACTAAAATCATCCTTAATTGAATAATATACTTGGTATCACTGTTACCCTATGCTATTTTGAAACTTCCAAAAAGTAAATATCCCTTCAAAAGTTTCATCAACAGATGAATAGATAACAAAACTATGGTACATACACACAGTGAAATATTATTCAACACTAAAGAACGTTGTAGAATCTGTGAAACACCTCATACTGTGGATGAATTTGGAGGACAATGTTCTTTGTGAAATAAGTCAGTCACAGAAGGACAAATATTGTATCAGTCTACTATTGTAAAAAGTCAAGGAAAGGTTTACATATGGAAAGAAACTTTCTTTGTTGTTATCAGGGATGGGAGGGGAGTGGAAGGATAATTGATAGAAAGGTAAGAGAAGTATTTATTTGGGTAAAGGGAAAAGCAATATACCAAAACAAATAGCCATCACAACACTAAGGATAAGGAAGACATGGAGAGGTGCACAAGAGGTACAAACAACAAAAGTAAACACTTTTACATACACAATATTGCATTATCAGTAATTATTATTATTTTGTAGGTGGATACAAAGGCAGACAGGTTCCATCATCAGGTATGTCTAGGCAAAAGGGAATATGCCCATGATGATATATAAGTTTGGCAAACTATATTTCTACATAGGTATTTGTATGTGCTATAGGAATGGCCATATACACAATAGAGCTAACTGGGTGAAATTATAACTTCTTAGCCACAGCCAAACACCTTGAGGGAGTGAGTCACTGGGTTCTCAGGCTCAGGACTATGGTCACTGGAGACATTAAGATCAATTGGCATAACATCTTACACAAAAATATTATTATACATCCTACTTCGGTGAGTAGCAACCGGTGTCTTAAAAGCTTGTGAGCAGCCATTTAAGATGCAACATTTGCTTTCTCCTTGTCCAGAACCAAGAAGAATGATGAAAACAAAAGATGCATGGAAAAAACTAGTCTAAGGGACTAGTGGATCATGTGAACCTCAGCCAACATGGCCCTGAGACCAGAAGAACTAGA
>NW_006922163.1:264646-266021 GCF_000298275.1 Orycteropus afer afer
ACTGGTCTGAAAGAGATTGATGAAACTTTCAAGAAGACCATGGCCCATAGTCACCTTTTGGGGCTTCAATTGAACTCACTCCAGTAGCTTCCAGACAGATAACAGAAAGGACTGTAAGGTGAACATTTTATACCAGGTAGGTACACTTCTTAGAATAATCAACCATGGGAGATTAGAAGGGCAGCATTTTCACAGGCTGATAGCTCAGAAGGCAGAAATGTGTAGAAAAGTGTGACATAGGGAAAAGGCAACCACATGGAGGAACTGGGAAGAGAGCTGTTACTTTATGGAGATTGCAATCAATGCCATGAAACAAAATGAGTGTGACCTGTTGAATGGAAAATAAACTTGCTCTATAAACTGTCACCCAAATCACAAATTGGAAAAATAAAAAAAGCAAATATCCCAATTATTTTCAGTATCACTACTCAGGATATAATCCTGACATGTCTCTCCATGGGGTGGGAGATGTTGACATTTTGCTGAATCCTTAAAGGAAGAGATGTTCTGCTGTGTGTAGGAAAGGTTATTCCCTCAAAAATGAAAACTCAGAAGTCAAATACACTCTAAGTTCTTATAAACTTTATTAATCTGTAGTCATTTTAGCTCTAAAATTTTAAGTTTACAGATGTATCATTTTACTGCATATTTACAAACATACATAAGTAGAATTGTGAAATAAATTATTTAGATTCATTTCCATCAAAGTCCATCAGTATAGCATGAAAAACAAAATTAGGCAACAACAGAATGATCATTTTCTTTCCAAATTTGAATTATTATGTGAATAATTTCATATGTCTGCAAAAATATCTAATCTATATCTAACAGCAGTATTCAATCTGGTAAGCGATATAACATATTTCTTCAGTGTGTGTGTGTGTGTTCATACTCCTGTCTGCAGTGGAGGGAAGATAGTTGGAGATGTGGAAATAGGGAAATGTGTTGTAGATGAGGAATGATGACTTTAATGGGAAACTGAAAAGTCTGATCCAAGTTTGGTTCTTTGAATTCATTTTACATATTGTTGTTCTTGTTAGGTGTTAATAGGTTGATACTGACTCATAGTGCCCCTATGTACAAGAAACAAAACACTGCCTAGTCCTGTACCACCATCCTCACAATTGCTGTATTTGAGGCCTCCCCCCCTTTCTTTAAACTTTTATTATGGTGAAAACATGCACAACAAGGCATTCACCAACATAACAACTTTCCTATTTACAGCTCAGGGACATTGATGACATTTTTCATGTTGTGCCACCATTATTTCTATCTGTTTCCTAAATATTCCTCCACCATTAACATAAACTCAATGCCTGGCAAACAAAACCTTCATCTTTCCCCCTCTCTCCTACCCCTGGGAACCATTAATAAT
>NW_006922163.1:267121-267761 GCF_000298275.1 Orycteropus afer afer
CAGTAGTTCATGGTATATTCAGAATTCTATGCAAACAATTCAAAGGCATCAATTCTTGTTTGGTCTTCCTCATTTATTTCCAGCTTTCACAAGCACGTGAGACTATTGACTATACCATGGATTTGTTCAGGCACACCTTGGTTCTTACAATGGTATCTTTTCTTTTTAAACACTTTAAAAGGTCTTTTGCAGCAGATTTTCCCAGTGTAATATGTTGTGTGAATGTTGACTGCTGCTTCCATGGATGTTGATTGTGAATCCAAGTAAAATGAAATCCTTAGGAACTTCAATATTTTCTGCATCTATCATGATGTTGGGGGCTCTGGTGGTCTAGTGCCTAAGGCATTTGACTGCTAACCAGAAGGGTGGAGGTTCAAACCCAACACCCATTCCTCAGAAGGAAGTTTGGGCAATCTACTTCTGTAGTGATATCTCCTCATAAACCCAAGGAGGGGTCACTATGAGTAGGATCTGACACGATGGCAGTGGGAGTTGAGTATCGTGATGTTGCTTATTGGTCTAATTTTGAGGACTTTTGTTTTCTTTATGTTGAGATATAATCCATACTGAAGGCTGTAGTCTTTGACCTTCATTCAGTAAGTGTTTAAAATTCTTTTCACTTTCAGCATGCAAGATTGTG
>NW_006922163.1:273495-282533 GCF_000298275.1 Orycteropus afer afer
ATACCCATTGAGATATGTCAACAAATGGATGCCCCACTGGAGGCACTCACTTGGTTATGCCAAGAGATTTGGAAGACAGCTACCTGGCCAAATGGCTGGAAGAGATCCATTTTTGTACCCATTCCAAACAAAAGTGATCCCAAACAATGTGAAAATTATCCAACAATATCATTATATCACATACAAATAAAATCTTACTGAAGATAATTAAAAAAAAAACAGTTGCAGAAGTATATTGACAGAGAGCTTCCAGAAATGCAAGCTGCCTTCAGAAGAGGACATTAAATGAGGGATATAATTGCTGATGTCAGATGGTCTTAGCTGAAAGCAAAGAATACCAGAAAGATTTTTACTTATGTTCTACTGACTATGCAAAAGCATTAAATTGTGTGGATCATAACAAATTGTGGATAACATTGAAAAGAATGGGAATTCCAGAACTCTTGATTGTATTCACGAGGAACCTGTACATAGACCACTAGGCTGTCATTCGAACAGAACAAGGGGATACTGGATACTGCATGGTTCAAAACCAAGAATGGATGCATCACAGTTGAATCCTTTCACCATAGTTATTCAACTTGTATGCTCAGCAAATAATCTGAGAACCTGGACTATACAAAGAAGAATGTGACATCAAGATTGGAGGAAGGCTCATTAACAATCTGCAATATGTAGATGACACAACTTTGCTTACTGAAAGTGAGGATGGTTTGAAGCACTTACTGAAGAAGATTGAAGAATACAGTCTGCATTATGGATTACAGTTCAATATGAAGAAAACAAAAATCCTCACAACTAGTTCACTAAAAAGCTTCACACTGGATGGAGAAAAGATTGAAGTTCAAGAGTTTCCTATTACTTGGATCAACAATCAACAACAATGGAAGCAGCAGTTAAGACAGCAGACGACATATTGCATTGGGAAAATCTCCTGCAAAGGACCTCTTTCAAGTGATGAAGAGCAGAGATATCTTCTTGAAAATTAAGGTGTGCTTAACCCAAGCTGTGGTATTTTCAAATACCTCTTATGCATGTGAGAGCTGGACAGTGAATAAGGAAGGTTGAAGAAAAGTTGATGTTTTTAAGTTGTGGTGTTGGACAAGAAAACTAAGAATACCATGGGCTTCTAAAAGGATTAACAGATCGGTCCTGGAGGAAGTGCAGCTGGAATGCTCCTTGGAAGTGAGAATGGCCAGACTTCGTCTGACCTACTTTGGTCATGTTGTCCGAAGGAACCATTTCCTGTAGAAGGATATCATGCTTGGTAAAATAGATGGTCAAAGAAGAAGGGGAAGGGCCTCAACAAGATGGATAGACACACTGGCTTCAATGATGGGCTCAGGTATAGCAAGGATTATGAGGTCTGCACAGGACCACGCAGAGTTTTTGTTCTGCTGTGCATAGTTTTGCTATGAGTCAGAGACTACTCGATGGCACCTAACAACAATAACAACACAGTAAATTCAGTGGGAGTTACAAAGACTGTGGCTAGAAAAGCCATACCAAATAATTCACTGCAACACATCAAAGCATTAAAAAGATGGAGTTTGGATTTCTTGTGACAGTAGGTTTATGGTTCTTGCCAATTGCTGGTCAGAGATATCAGTTCTATGTTATATATGAGGTCCTCTCTATAGGGCTACTCACAATATGGCAGCTTGCTTCCTGGAATGCAATGAAAGAGAGAGTCTTTTGAACATTATCTCAAAGCTGACACCCAAAGACTTGCAGTATCATTTGTTAAAAGTAAGTCACTAGGTGGATTGCACACTCAATGGGATGACATTACATCAGGAGGATGGGATCATTGAGAACTATCTTGGTGCTGCCTACCACAATGACTGTAACAGTTCTTTGGTCACCCTGCTATCATGAATTTCTCCCTGACCAGCTTTATAGTAGGCTCCACCCTACTGCCAAGCTAACTTATCACTACTTTCCTTCAGTTCCTCTTCTTCTCGGTCTTTTTTTCAGCTTTCTCCCACTTTCAAAACTCATGGCTTAACTTAGTGGTCATTGAACTGGGAATTTCCAGGAGATACTCCAGCAATTTCCACATTTCAACCTCTTTATGTTCTCTTTTCTAAAATCATTCTGCCTCAGATATCTTTGGGTTCACAATGACACTTCTCCCACTTTACCAAAAACAATAACAAAAAGACATACCCTTTTTTCTACTTGATACGGTGCATTACTCGTGTGTTTAAAACTATGTCTGACCAAAAAGGAACTGTCCTTTAATAATTAATATAGTTTCATTTCTTGTGCATACTTTTTTTTTTTTTAAAGTGAAGCATAATTTTAGAAATGGGATGTTTTTGTCTTTTGAGATAATCTGAATTCATATGATAGTGTAGCATCATGGATGCAATGATAATTTTCTTCTCAATAATTTTGCCTCACCTGTTTTTACCCTTACCTCCAACCCCAACAAAAATTTTTCCAAAAAACGCATTTTTTTTCTGTTAGAGTCTCTTGAGAACAAAATTTTCTAGCTTTTAAAAGTATCACTTTCATATAGTTAAACATATGCAATTGTTTTCAGTATTCAAGACTCCCATCTCTGGGATGTGTAATTAGTTGGAAATAAAAGCAGCTACAAAATGCTAAAGCAGAATAGATTAGTGATGTTAATTCTGTTTAACTAGATTGTTTTCTGGTACTACAAAAATTATCAAGGAACATTGGTTAAATCCCAAAGATAAATGTTAATTTTCTAAGATTCAATGTGCATTTTTTTAAAGAAGGCAGTACAAATTGATTTAATTAAATCATTTGAAATCTCTATTCCAAGGTCAAACTTTATCTTACATACTTCTATAAAATGCTTCATATTTTATACTTTCTTTTAACAAAAATGAAAAATTTTGCCTATTAGACTAAATATTATCTGTAGACTTTACTTTTATCTTTGATTAGAAACATTTGAAATGTAAAGCTAAAGGGTACGTTCACAGGTATGAGCAATCCTTGCCTCAGTCAATTTTAGAACATTTTCATCACCTCAAGAAGAAATCCTGTATCTTTCAGTTACCATAAAAAACCCAAACTCACTGCTGGCAAGTCTGTCCGGACTCATAGCGACCCCTCCTTGGGTTTCTGAGCTATCTCTATGGAAATAGATTGCCCAATCTTCCTTTCAAGGAATGGCTGGTGGGTTTGAACTGCCAGCCTTCTGGTTAGCAGTCAAATGCTTTAGGCACTGCACTACCAGAGCTCCTAATATTCCATTATAGGAATATACAATATTTTACCTATTTGTTCATACACAGACATTTTTCTTTCTACTTTTGGCTATTATGGATAAAGCTGCTTGTAAACATCAGAGTACACATTTCTATGTGGACAAAAGTTTTTATTTCTCTTGGATATATACCTAGGAGTGGAATTGCTGTCATATGGAAACTGTGTGTTTAATCATTAGAATAAATATCACACTGTTTTTTCGGTGGCTGGACCAGTTTACATTCTTCTTAGCAGTCCATGAAGGTTCAGTTTCTCTACATCCTTAACAACACTTGCTGTCATCTGACTTTTTTGTTCTAGTAATCCTAGTGGGTGTAAAGTAGTATCTTATTGTGGTTTTGATTTTCATTTCCTTAATGGCCAAAGATTTGTGATGAATTTTTATATGTTTGCTGACCATTTCTATATATTCTTGAGAGAAGTATCTTTTCAGATTCATTGTCTATTGTTGAATTGATTTTTTAAATTTTTCTTTTGAATTTTAAGAGTTCTTTTTTATATTCTAGATTCAAGTCCCTTATTAGATTTATGATATGCAAACATTTCCCTCCTTCTGTGGGCTGTCTTTTTAATTTATTGATACTGTTATTTGAAACAAAAGAAAAAGTTCTCAATTTTATGAAGTCTAATTTCTTTTTTGGTATTGTTATTGTTCTTGTATAGTTATTGTTGTTCATGCTTTTGGTGTCATTTCTAAGAATACTTTGCAACATCCATTGTAATGAATATTTACCCCTATGGTTTCCTCTAAAAGTTTATTTTCTGCTGCTGTTGTTTTTTATTCTAGTACATTCAAGTCTTTGATCCAGTTTCAGTTAATTTTTGTATATAGTGTGAAGTAAGACTACAAGTTCATTCTTTTGCATATAACTATTCAATTGTGCCAGACCATTTGTTGAAAGATATTTCTTTCACCACTGAATGATCTTGACATCCTTGCTGAAAGTCAGTTGACCAGAGATATATAGGTTTACTCTTAAACTCTCATTTCTTGTGCATTGATCTATGTGTCTATCCTTGTGCCAGGAAAAAACTTTTTAGATCCCTTTTTTAAAGTTCAATTTAACAGTCTCTCCCTTTGAATGTATGAATGGATTAAAACATTCACATTATTATTGATATAGATGGATTTACATTTGACATCTTATTTTGTTATCCATATGGGAGCAGAAAGCGAAAGGCTGAAATTCTGCTTCTCAAAAGAAGAAAGTCCTTTGGCTGGAAGCTTGAGGAGAGAGAGTTGTATTATTGAATTTTTTTTTTTTTTTTTACAGAAATAATTTGAGCTGGTTGGTTTGGCCTTGTGTCCTGGCTTTGCCAACAATTTTGTATGATAAATATTTATAAAGAATTAAATGAACTAGATTTTCATGGAAAAGGTTTTAATTAAAATATGTTTTAATCATATTTAAAACAAACCATTTTAATCATGAATATTTGCAAATTTGTAATGAATTTAATAATGTTTTGATTTCCCCAACACTTTCATGTATACTGAGTTAAATAAACTGCCACTGAGTGAAAAATATTAGAGGCAATTTGTAGTTACCTGCTAAGTCTTAGTAAAATATTTTTTGGTATACTTCCCAGAAACAGTGCAAGTGAATTACTCTGAACATACTTGGTCACAATTCTTTAGCAAGTGGGGTGGTTTCTAAATCTTTGCTTTTTGATTCCAACTCATAGCAACCCCCACTGGGTTTCCTAGGTGGTAAATCTTTACAGAAGTAGATTGCCCAGCCTTCCGTCCATGGAGTGGCTGGCAGGTTTGAACCACCAACGTTCTGGTTAGCAGCCAAATGTCTTAAGCACTAAAGCACCAGAGCGCCCAACAAAATTGAAAGTGAACCTAACGGAAGAAGATGGATCATTAAAGAGTTGTTTTTGATTATGTATCATGAGGTAGTTTTTGTCATGTACTTCAAAATGTGTTAAAAATTGAATGACATTTCTATAACATAATAAAATGGCACCCATTTTTACTTAATTATTGGTGAGAGAAACATTTCTTATTCCTTATAGATATTGAAAAAAAAAAAAACAGGAATAAGGATGATGCTGAAAATCCTCATTCTACAATTAATCCCTATTAATTCACTGATACAAAACTAATTAGTAAGAAGACTGTTACACCACATTAAAAGCCTAATTTTCAATGTATTTTTTATGTTTAAAATTAATGTTCAAAATTTGTTATATATTTATAGTGTTCTGATTAATTGTGGATCAATATTAATAGCAATGAAAACTGAAGCCAGAAAAAAATTATAACAGCAGGATAAAATTGTGTTGGGGAAGTAGAATCAAACTACTAGTTCAAGGAGGAAAAAAAAATTGTTTAAAATTTCCAAACATTAATGAAGGAATTTGTGTTTAAAAATATCAAACTTTAATAAGGATTTTTTTAATGCTTTTTTATATTGATACATTTAGAGGATGATGTTATACTTTAATTAGAACATCAGTAATTGCACAATAGTACAATTAAATCATTTGCAACTATTTACATTTATGAGGAAAGTTTTAGATATAAAACTAAAAATATGAGGCAATTAAAGTATTAGAAAATTGTTTTATAGTGTATAAGACAAAACATGAAAAATATAAAATTGCTAAAATGAAAAAAAAATAATGAAAAACACAAAGACTACTGGTTTAGCAAACTTAGTGTGTAGAATGCTGGCTCTCCAAAAATACCATCAAATTGTCTGTTAATAAAGCATAATTTATTGGTGTCTGAGATAAGGAAGATCACTGTATTTATTGAGGCTTAATAACATCTTGAGAAAAAAGCAAAGATACGGTATACATAAGGTTTCTGAAACCTTGTTTAGGGGAGATGTTTTAATATAAAAGCTTGAAAACAAATGATTATGGTTCATGATATAACAGTTTGGTATTGTTGAACAGGGTAAGGCTTGCATTTTGAGGCTAGGATTTCAAAGCAAGAAAACAATTTTGTGATGTTATCTACTGTAAGGTGAATGGTTCAATAGTAACTTAAATGGATTTATAGGAAGTTCCTAAAATGGATTATGAAGCAATGAGGATTTCTGTCTTCCCTGGAAAGAGTTTTTTAGAACAATAAAAATGTGTTGATGGAGACAGTAAGCTGTGTGAATGTACATCATTTGATTTCCAACTATTTTCTTTTAACTGGCAAAGATTTAACAAAAGAATTGTTCTCTTTATTCTCTTCTTCTCCTTCCTCCTCACTCTCATTATTATTTCATGCTGTATCTTTGTACCTTTTGGAACTGCTATTTGGTAGATTTCTATACTCCCATAAAGGGCATATTTGATGTCTTTTAACTTTTATTAATATTTATCTCTTTGCACAATATTTATGCTGGGCAAAATATTGAATGATGCAGGAAGTATCAAAAGAAGATGGAAGGAATACACAGAGTCACTGTACCAAAAAGAACTGATCGATCTTCATCCATATCAGAAGGTGGCATATGATAAAGAGCCAATGGTACTAAAGGCAGAAGTCAAAGCTGCACTGAAGGAATTGGCCAAGAACAAGGCTCCAGCAAATGATGGAATGCCCATTGAGATGTTTCAACAAATGGATGCCCCACTGGAGGCACTCACTTGGTTATGCCAAGACATTTGGAAGATAACTACCTGGCCAATATGGAAGAAATCGATATTTGTGCCCATTGCAAAGAGAGGCAATCTCCATAGGATGTGGAAATCATCGAACAATATCATTAATATTATATGCAAGTAAAATCTTACTGAAAATAATTCAAAACGGTTGCAGAAATATATTGACAGAGAACTTCCAGAGATGTGGGCTGGATTTGGAAGAGGATGTGGAACAAGGG
Source organism: Orycteropus afer afer (assembly GCF_000298275.1). Classification (NCBI taxonomy): domain Eukaryota; kingdom Metazoa; phylum Chordata; class Mammalia; order Tubulidentata; family Orycteropodidae; genus Orycteropus; species Orycteropus afer. The sequence continues at coordinate 280,578 of NW_006922163.1, forward strand.
ATATCATTGTTGATGTCAGATGGATCTTGGCTCAAAGCAAAGAATACCAGAAAGGTATTTACTTGTGTTTTATTGACTATGCAAAAGCATTTGATTATGTGGATCATAATAAATTGTGGATAACTTTAAGAAGAATGGGAATCCCAGAACACTTGATGGTATTCATGAAAAACCTGTACATAGACCAGGAGGCTGTCATTCAAACAGAACAAGGGACACTGCTTGGTTTAAAATCAAGAAGGGAATGTGTCAGGGTTGTATCCTTTCCCCACACTTATTCAATCTGTATGCTGAGCAAATAATCCAAGAAGCTGGACCATATGAAGAAAAACATGGCATCAAGATTGGAGGAAGAATCATTAACAACCTGTGATATGCTGATGACACAACTTTGCTTGTTGAAAGGAGGATGACTGGAACCACTTACTGATGAAGACTGAAGAATACAGTCTGCGGTATGGATTACATCTCATTATAAGGAAAACAAAAATTCTCACAACTGGACCTATAAGCAGCATCGTGATGAATGGAGAAAAGATTGAAGTTGTCAAAGACTTCACATTGCTTGGTTCTACAATCGACGACATTGGAAGCAGCAGTCAGGACATCAGACAAGGTATAGCACTGGGCAAGTCAGCTGCAAAGGACCTCTTTCAAGTGCTGAGGAGCAAAGATATCTCCTTGTGGAGATATCAGCTGCTCTTGACACAAGCCGTGATATTTTCAATCGCCTCATATGCATGTGAGAGCTGGGCAATGAATAAAGATGACCGAAGAAGAATTGATTCTTTTGAGATGCGGTGTTGGTGAAGAATGCTGAAAGTACTCGGACTGCTAAAAGAACTAACAAATCTGTCCAGGAGGAAGTGCAGCTGGAATTATCCTTGGAAGTGAGAATGGCCAGACTACTTCTCCCTTATTTTGGTCATTTTGTCAGAAGGGACCATTCCCTGGAGAAGGATGTCATGCTTGGTAAGGTGGAGGGTTGAGGAAAGAGAGGAAGACCCTCAATGAGATGAATTGACACAGTGGCTGTGGCCATAGACTAAAGTATAGTAGGGATGGTGGATCTGCTGCGGGACAGGGTGGTGGTTCATTCTGCTGTGCATAGGGTCTCTATGAGTCGGAAACAACTTCATGGCACCTAACAACAACATAACAGCTTTACACAGTTTCTAGATTAATCTTAACTTTATTTAACTTGTAATTTCATTATCTAGTAAACTTTTAATTGGTAATCCTGTTTTAGATCAAGGTTATAATATTTTTTAGAAAACTTACTATTTTGTTGATATAATAAATTTTCAAAATTCTGCTTATGATAGAAATTACAGTTATTTTATATTTATATGTTATATTTGAAATTTGCTTCTGTTCTATGTTGACTTGAGGAGAAGTTTAATGGCTTTTCTATGACTTTTAGTCTCTTGAAATATTTAGCGATTCCTGTACATTATAAATTATAAATGATATTTTAGATCAGACTTCCATCGATAGTTAGAGTCTGTTTCCTCAGGTAAAGTGAGAAATGCAACAACTATGGCAGTGATTGTTGTTAGCTGTCATTGAGTGAATTCAAATTCATGGTGACCCTGTGTGTGCAGAGTAGAACTCCACAGAGTTTTTAAAGCTGTGATCTTTTGGAAGCAGATAACCAGGTAAGTCTCGTGAGGTGCCTTTGGATGTCATTGAACCTCCAGTTTTTCAGCTAATTGTCTAGTGCTTAACCATTTGTGTCATCTTGATTATATGTTTCCAACCTCGGGTGGCTTATCGTAGAATAGGGAAGGGTGTGTGTAGCAAGAGGGTTTGGGTGTGGAAGTCATTTGTGTTCCAACTCGTAATGGTCGTTGGAAGTTACAGAGTGGACTTTCTTTCTCTTTAAGCTGGTAGTCTGAGTGCTGTATGCTTGGTACATATAGCATAGCTGTATGCTACCCTTGAAGGCCTCTGAAG
>NW_006922163.1:283023-284243 GCF_000298275.1 Orycteropus afer afer
TTTTTTTTGTTGTTGTTGTTATGTGGTGGCATATAAAGTTAGATCCACAAAATGTATGAAGATTGAAGCTATTTCCATTATCTATTGTTTTGTAAGGATCCTGTGGTAGTGAAGTTTGTGTGTCAACTTGGCTGGCCTTCTTTAAGTGGCTGGGCAGCTGGATGTAGTATTCCCCATGATGAGACCGGTAATCAACTCTATGGTGTAATCAATCTACTGTGAGCAGCTGAGTAGTTGCTCTAGGGATGTGGTCTGCTTCCTGTGTATAAGGAGAAGCCTTGGGGAATGCTCTTCAGTTTATGGCACAACTGAATCCTGCATGTAGCATGTCATTGTTCAGCAGCCTGCCATGCTCTGCCCATCCTGGGATTTAAAATAGACTTGAATTAATGGTCTGCCATGTGGTTTGGTAACGTTAGGATTGTGCCATTTTATTTGCTGACCTTGGGCTTGTTAGCCTCAGCAGCCAGTAGCTGTTTGAGTAAAGACATGCTTCTAGCTTCAGTAGGCTGGGAGCAAGAGGCAGAGCTGAAGCCCAAGGTCGAGGGGCTTTCACATAGCCCCTAGGGCCTGGCACTTTGAAATCAGACTTCTAGCCTCCTGAACTGTAAGAGAATAAACTCCTGTTTGTCCCATCCTATTTTTGGTATATCCTTGTCATATTGGCATTAGGTAACCAGAACAGAGCCCTAGTACAACAGTGGTAAAAGAACTTGGCTGCTAACCAAAAAGTCAGCAGTTCAAACTCACCAGCCTTTCTGTGGGGGAAAAAAAAAAAGTGTGACAGCTTCCCTAAAAATTTACAGTCTTGGAAACTCTGTGGGGCAATTCTCCTCTGTCTTATACAGTCTCTATGAGTTGAAAATGACTCGGTGGCAGTAGGTATGGTTGGTTTTGGTATTGCTATGTGACAACTGGCACAAATATGTATTTCTTCCTGTCAGTTGGCTAGGTAGCTGTCTTCCAAATGTCTTGACATAACCAAGTGAGTGCCTCCAGAGGGGCATCCGTTTGTTGAAACATCTCAATGGGCATTCCATTCATTACTGGAACCTTGTTTTTTGCCAATTCCTTCAGTGCTGCTTCAACTTCTACCTTTAATACCATTAGTTCTTGATCATATGCCAAAATCTGAAAAGGATGAACATCGACCAACTCTTTTTGGTACAGTGATTCTGTATATTCCTTCCATCTTCCTTTGATGCTTTCTGCATCATTCA
>NW_006922163.1:285373-287196 GCF_000298275.1 Orycteropus afer afer
GATTATTAATGGATGTTTGCAGGTGTTTCTCCGCAGTTTGAGTCATGTCATGTCAGCAATGGAGGTCCCAAAAGCTTTACTTTATCCATATCATTAAAGCCAGTTCTACTGTGATGAGACAGCTCTTTCCCAGTCATACTTTGAGTGCCTTCTGACCTAAGGGACTCATCTTCCATCACTGTATCAGACAGTGTTTCAGAGCTATTCATAAAGTTGTCCAGTAATGTATCAGACAGTGTTTCTCTGCTATTCATAATGTTTTCCCTGGCCAATTCTTTGAGAATTGAATGGCCTCTTCCTTCATCTGACTCTTCTGAGTCTGTCTCAGTCTGGAAAAGAGATGGTTACTTGTGTTTTATTGACTATGTAAAAGCAATTGATTGTGTGGATCATAACAAATTATGGATAACATGGAGAAGAATTGGAATTCCAGACACTTAATTGTACTCATGAGGGACCTGTACATAGACCAGGAGGCTGTCATTTGGATAGAACAAGGGGACACTGCATGGTTTAAAATCAAGAATGGAGAGCATCAGTGTTGTATCCTTTCACCATACCTTTTCAATCTCTATGGTGAGAAAATAATCTGAGAAGCTGGGCTATTTGAAGAAGAACATGACATTAGGATTAGAGGAAAAATCATTGACAACCTGCAATACACTGATGACACAACTCTGCTTGCTGAGAGTGAGGATGAATTGAAACACTCACTGATGAAGATTGAAGAATACAGTCTGCAGTGTGTATTACACCACAATATAAAGAAAAAAAAAAATCCTCACAACTGGACCAATAAGCAGTATCACTATAAATGGAAAAAAGATTGACATTGTCAAAGACTTCGTATGACTTGGTTCTATAATCAACACCAATGGAAGCAGCAGTCAAGATATCAGAAGACATATAGCACTGGGCAAATTGGCTGCAAAAGACCTCTTTCAAGTGCCAGAGAGCAAAGATGTCTCCTTGAGGTCTAAGGTGCACCTGACACAGCCATGGTATTTCCAATCACCTCATATGCATATGAGAGCTGGACAATGGCTAAGGAAGACTGAAGAAGAGTTGATGCTTTTGAGTTGTGGTGCTAGCGAAGAATGTAGAAAGTACCATGGACTGCTAAAAGAACTAACAGATCTGTCCTGGAAGAAGGGAAGCCGGAATGCTCCTTGGAAGTGAGGATGGCCAGACTTTGTCTCAACTACTTTGATCATATTCTAAGAAGAGACCATTCCCTGAAGAAGGATATCATACTTGGTAAAGTGGAAGGTCAACGAAAGAGGGGAAGACCCTCAACAAGGTGGATTGGCACAGTGGCTACAATGATGGGATCAGGTATAGCAAGGATTGTGAAGCTGGCACAGGACTGGGCAGTGTTTCATTCTGCTGTACATAGGGTCGTTATGAGTGGGAGATGACTTGACGGCACCTAACAACAACCACATGTGATAACTATCCCAAAACATAGTAGATGAAAACAACAACCACTATTTTATATTCCATTACTTTGTGGGTCAGTAATTTGGGCAAAGTACTGCTGGTAGACCATGTGCTGGTCAGTTTGTCATACTGTGGTAGCTTGTGTGTTGCTGTGAGGCTGAAGGCTCTGCCAATATTTTAAATACAAGAAGAATAACCCATGGTGGACAGGTTTCAGTGGAGCTTGCAGATAAAGACAGACTGAGAGAAGGACAGGGCCATCAGCTTATAAAAAATATTGCTCACTGAAAACCTTATGAATAGCAATGACATGCTGTCCGATATAGTACCGGAAATGTCTCTGAATAGCTGTGATACATTGTCTGACATAGTATCAGAAGATG
>NW_006922163.1:287826-290666 GCF_000298275.1 Orycteropus afer afer
GGCCTGGAGATAGAAAAGATGCTGGCAATTGCATGATAGAATTTTGCAGGACCAATGACTTAATCATTCCAAATATCTTTTTTCAACAACATAAACAGTGGGTATACACATGGACCTCACCAGATGGAATATACAGAAATCAGATCTACTACATTTATGAAAAGAGGTGGTAGAGAAGCTCAATATCATCAAAACAAGGCCAGGAGTTCCCTGTGGAACAGACAACTAATTGGCCATAGAAACTTCAAGGTGAAGCTAAAAAAAATTAAAGTAAGTCCACAAGAGTCAAAATACAACCTTGATTATATCCTACCTGAATTTAGTGACCATAGGCAGAATAGATTTGATGCATTGAGCACCAATGACTGAAGACCAGATGAGTTCTGGGATGATATCAAGAGCATCATACATGAAGAAAGCAAAAGGTCATTAAAAAGAAAGGAAAGGAAGAAAAGACCAAAATGGACATTACTTGCTTTTGCATGTATAGTACCTAATGCAAATGGAAGAAATGCAGAAATAAAAGAACTGAACAGAAGGTATCAAAGGGCAGCTTGAGAAGACAGAGTAAAGTATTAATATGAAATATGCAAACACCTGAACTTAGGAAACCAAAAGAGAAGAATATATTTGGTATTTCTCAAGCTGAAAGAACTGAAGAAAAATTCAAGCCTGAAGTTGAAATATTGAAGGATTCTAAGGGCAAAACATTGAATGACACAGGAAGCATAAGACAAAGATGGAAGAAGTCCACAGAGTCACTGTGTCAAAAAGAATTGATAGATGTCTAACTATTTCAAAAGGTAGCATATGATCAAGAACTAATGGTATTGAAGGAAAAAGTCCAAGCTGAACTGAAGGAATTGGCAAAATACAAGATCCAGGAATTGATGGAATACCCATTAAGATGTTTCTAAAAACTGATGCAGTGTTGGTTGTACTTACTCATTTATGCCAAGAAATTTGGAAGACAGTTACCTGGTCAACTGACTGAAAAAGATTCATATTTGTGCCTATTCCAAAGAAAGTTTATCCAACAGAATGTGGAATTTATTGAACAGTATCATTAATATCATGCAAGTAAAGTCTTCCTAAAATAATTCAAAAACTGTTGCAGCAGTATATTTACAAGAAACTTCCAGAAATGCAAGCTGAATTCAGAAGAAGATGTGAAATGAGAATATCATTGCTGATATCACATGGATCTTGTTGTAGTTATGTGCCATCGAGTCATCTCTGACTCATAGTGACTTTATGTACAATTGAGTGAAACACTGCCTGGTTTGGTGCCAGCCTCATGATCCCTACTGTACCTGACCCCATTGTTTCAGTCACCGTTATAAATCCATCTTGTTGAGGGACTTTTCCTCTTTCATTGAATCTCCTATTTACCAAGCATGACATCCTTCTCCATAGAATAGTCCCTTCTTACAACGTGACCAAAGTAGGTGAGACAAAGTCTGGCCATTTTCATTTCCAAGGAGCATTCCAGCTGCACTTCTCCAGGGACGTATCTGTTAGTTCTTTTAGCAGTCCACAGTACTTTCAGCATTCTTTGCTAACATGACAATTCAAAAGCATCAACTCTTCTTTGATCTGCCTTATTCATTGTCCAGCTCTCACATGCATAAGAGGTGATTGAAAGAAAATACCATGGCCTGGGTCAGGTGTGTCTTAGTCTTCAAGGAGACATCTTTGTTCTTTGGTACTTGAAGGAAGTCTTTTGCAACAGATTTGCCCAATGCAATATATCTTTTGATGTCTTGACTGCTACTTCCGTTGGCATTGACCATAGAACCAAGTAATACAACGTCTTTGGCAACTTTGATCTTTTCTCCATTCATTGTGATGCTGCTTATTGGTCCAGTTGTGAGGATTTTTGTCTTCTTTATATTGAAGTGTAATCCATACTGCAGACTATATTCTTCAATCTTCATCAGTGAGTGTGTCAAGTCATCTCCATTCTCAGTAAGCAAAGTTGTGTCCTCGGCATATCGCAGGTTAGTTAATGATTCTTCTTCCAATTCTGATGTCACATTCTTCTTCATATAGTCCAGCTTCTAGGATTATTTGCTCAGCCTGGAGATGGAAGAAGTATGGTGAAAGGATACAACCTGATGCTCTCCGTTCTTGATTTTAAGCCATGCAGTGTCCCCTTTTTCTATTCGAGCGACGACCTCCTGGTCTATGTGCAGGTTCCTCATGAGTACAATTAAGTGTTCTGGAATTCCCATTGTTTTCAATGTTATCCACAATTTGTAATGATCCACACAATAGAATTCCTTTGAATAATCTGTAAAACACAAGTAAACATCTTTCTGGTGTCCTTTGCTTTCAGGCAAGATCCATCTGACATCATCAATGATATCCCTTGTTCCATGTCCCCTTCAGAATCCAGCTTATACTTCAACAAATTCTCTGTCAATATACTGCTACGATTGGAATTATCTTCAGTAAGATTTTACTGAATTATCTTCAGTAAATTAAATTCAGTAAATTTGAATTATCTTACTGAAGATAATTCAGAAACAACTGCAGCAGTGTATTTTACTTGTGTGTGATATCAATGATATTATTCATTTATTTCCACATTTTGTGAAATCATCTTTCTTAGGAATAGGTACAAATATGGATCTCTTCTAGTCAGTTGTCCAGGTAGCTGTCTTCCAAATATCTTGGCATAGCCAAATGAGTGCCTCCAGCATGGCATCCTTTTGTTGAAATATCTCAATGGGTATTGCATCAATTCCTGGAGCCTTGTTTTTGCCACTTCTTTTAGTGCAACTTCAACTTATTCCTTCAGTACCAATGGTCCTTGAGCATATGCCACCCCCTGAAAT
>NW_006922163.1:291377-291935 GCF_000298275.1 Orycteropus afer afer
GTACCAGTCACTAGGACTAACTGTTTCCATGAATTTTGGTTTTCTTCATTCTTCTTTGCTCTGGACGAGAAGAGACCTATTGTTGCATCTAGATGGCAGCTTGCTAGCTTTTAAGATCCCAGTCACTACTCACCAAAGTAGGAGGTGGAACAATGTTTTATAGTATATTATGCCAATTGGGCTTGATGTCCCCTGTGACTGTGTTCCCAAGCCTGCCGGTTCAACTACTTGGTCCCTCTGGGTAGCTGGCTGTGACAAGCAGTGACCACTACCTTCCCCTTGTCAACTCTACTATACATCTGGGAATTCTGATCAGTCACATAAACTTATAGGACCATTGTCTGCCAACCCTATATACGTTCTTGGATACACTCCCCATTTCATAGACACACCTAATAGTTCACCCTGTCCACCCATCTGTCCACCCATATACCCATGTTTGCCTTCACTGACAACATAGTACTGTATGTACAAAAGGGTTCACATTTGTTGTCTGTACCTCCCATGTACCTCTCTATGTCTTTCTCATCCTCAGTGCTGCCATATTGGTCACTCACA
>NW_006922163.1:311807-324090 GCF_000298275.1 Orycteropus afer afer
CTGGGCAGGGCAAGGTAGAGACCCAGGCTCCGTCAGAGCACACAGACTGGGATGGAATTCCTACTGTTCCAGAAGGTGGGTGGGAGTGAGAGATGGTCTCATTTCAGTGCACTAAGAGGATGTGGGTATAAGAGTAACAAGGGGAATATCACAGCTTTCCAGTCATTCACCTCAGCAATGTCCTTTCAGTTTCTGGGAAGTAGAGCCTGTTCTTGGGTCCCTGGTATCTTGAGAGAACACTGTTGCTTTAAATACCCAAAGTGGTTGTACCACTTGTAAACATTCAAAATGATCGTGCCCTCTGTACAGCCAAAGGCCCACAGTTCAGCCTATCTCTCTCTTCGTTCGTTTCAGCTTTTATTCACTGGCCACCAGTGCAGTCTTCCGTGTAGTCCCTGGCAGCAGGACTTATTTGTAAGATAATTCTTAGGTCCTAACACCAGTTGGCAATATCCAAGCTCTCCATGCCATCAGGATTACTGGTAGTCTGTAGCTCAGTATGTCTCCTTTTTCAGTGTTTTCTTGAAGGTTCTTCTACTAGGTGGAGTTTAGTCCACTTCTGTATCCTTCATTTCAAATCTCAGGACTACAAGATTATCTTCTGTATCTGTGTTAATTGGTTCCCCTTTTCTTTGTTGACAAGGGTCTGTGTAGTTTGTCTGCCTATTCCACCATGTTACCGAAACCCCACTCTGTCCATCTTCTTTTGATGTTTCCTGCATCATTCAACATACTGCCCATGGAATCTTTCAATATTGCAATTTGAGGCTTATTTTTTTTCCTTAGTTCTTTCAGCTTGAGAAATGCTGAGCAAAGAATACCAGAAACATGTCTATTTGTTTTTTATTGAGTATGTAAGGACATTTGACTCTATGTATCATAACAAATTATGGATATCTTTGTGAAGAATAAGAATTTCAGAACACTCAACCGTGCTTGTGAGGAACTGTACATAGACCAAGAGACAGTTGTTTGAACAGAATGGGTACACTGCATGGTTGAAGATCAGGAAGTGTGTTCATCAGGGTTGTATTCTTTCACCATACTTATTCAATCAGTATGCTGAGCAAATAGTCTGAGAAGTTGGACTATATGAAAATGAACATAATATCAGGTTTGGAGGAAGAACCATTAACAACCTGTTATATGCAGATGACACAACCTTGCTCACTGAAAGTTAACATGACTTTTAAGAACTTATTGGTTAAGATCAAAGATGACTTTGAAGACTTATTGATTAAGATCAAAGACTGCAGTCTTCAGTATGGATTACACATCAAAAGAAAGAAAATGAAAATCTTCACAACCAGAGAATACACAACATCATGATAAAGAGAAAGGATTGAAGTAGTCAGAGATTTCATATTATTTGCATCCATAATCAACACCCATGGAAGGAGCAGACAAGAAATCAGACATCATATTGCACTAGGAAAATGTGCTGTGAAAGATCTCTTTAAAGTGTTAAGAAGCAAAGGTGTCACAATGAAGATTAACATGTACCTGACCCAAGTCATGGTATATTCAATCACCTCATATGCATGGGAAACCTGGACAATGAATAAGGAAGACTGAAGAAGAGTTGATGCCTTTGAATTGTGATGTTGGCAAAGAATACTGAAAATACCATGGACTGCCAGAAGTACCAAATCTGTCCTGAATGAAGTGCAGCTAGAGTTCTCCTTGGAAGCAACAATGACCAGACTTCATCTTCCCTACTTTTCATGTTGTCAGAAGTGACCATTCCCCAGAGAAGGATATCATGCTTGGTGAAGTAGAGGGTTAGTGAGGAAGAGGAAAACCCTCAATAAGATGAATTGACACAGTGGTTTCAACGATGGGCTCAAGCATAGCAAGAATTGTAAGGATGACACAGGACAGGGCAATGTTTGGTTCTGTTATACATAGTGTCTCTATGAGTCATAGGTGACTCTACGGCACCTAACAACAGCAACAACACTGAAGAATAGTTCTTCTGATTCATGTGATATTGACTAATGTCGCTTGGTTTTAGTTCACAGATGGTGGGACTGGGATGAAGGACACAAGATGATGATACTATCATGCCTATTGTCTTGTCAGGAAGACACAAAAGGATGGACTCAATGGGCCCCTCTCCTTCTGCAGGTATTCTTAGAATTGTTCCTTGTGGTAATTCCAATAACTTCATTGGCCTTGTATGAGACTAGATTTCTGATAGTTAGCATTCCAAGACACCAAGGAAGAAGCACTGAATCTTCTGATCTCATCTTGTGTATCACCTTATGCCATATGTATTACATTCTATTGGTTGCCAATAAGTCAGCAATGGCAACTCAAATTCAAGGGGAGGAGAATTAGTTTCACCTCTTGATGTGCGAAGTTTTGTAATATTAGAATCATTTGAATCCGCTAAAAACTCTTTTGCTGACAAATCTTTAATCTTTCAGAGAGTACAACTACCTAGTTAAATGATGTTAAAATTCATGTTAGTCAATGAAGTCTTTCACTTTTATTTTGCATTAGTACTATATGCACTGATATTTATTATAAATTAAATATAGAGAAATATGAAATAATACATGTAATATATTCATAATATATATTAATACACTCTTATTATATGTGTCAATAAAATCAATCAATCAGAATCAGAAAACTTTTAAAATGAAAAAATTAGGCTTTATTCTAAGGTAGAATTACCTTAAATTAATAAATCTAATGCTTAGAATGATGTAGACTGTAATATGCCTTTATTATTAAACTTACTCTCTTCAGTACTCTGATTTGTAAATAATCTTAGTTCTCATCCTTTTACAAATAATTTGTGTGTCCAAACTGATGTATGGCACTGTTGTTGTTGTTGTTGTTAGGTGCCATTGAGACATCTCTGACTCATAGCTACCCTATGCACAGCAGAATGAAACACCACCCAGTCCGATGCCAGCTCTGCAATCCTTGCTATAATTGAGCCCATTGCCACAGCCACAGTGTCAAATCCATCTTGTTGAGGACCTTCCCCTCCTTCATCAACCTTCCACCTTACCAAGCAAGACATCCTTCTCCACTGAAGGTCCGTTCTGATAACATGACCAAAGTAGGTAAGACTAAGTCTGGCCATTCTTGCTTTCAAGGAGCATTCTGGCTGCACTTCCTCCAGGACACATTTGTTAGTTCTTTTAGCACTCTATGGTACTTTCAGCATTCTTCGTCAGCACCACAACTCAAAAGCATCAATTCTTTTTTTGTCTTCCTGATTCATTGTCCAGCTCTGACACACATGTGAGGTGATTGAAAATATTATGGCTTGTGTCAGGAGCACCTTAGTCCTCAAGGTGACATCTTTGCTCCTCAGCACTTGAAAGAGGTCCTTTGCAGCTGACTTGCCAAGTGCTATGTATCGTCTGAGGTCCTGACTGCTGCTTCCATTGGCATCAATTGTAGAAACAAGCAATGTGAAGTCTTTGACAACATCAGTCTTCTCTCCATTTATTGTGATGCTGCTTATAGGTCTAGTTGTGAGGATTTTTGTTTTATTTCTATTGAGATGTAATCCATACTGCAGACTGTATTCTTCAATCTTCATCAGTAAGTGCTTCAAGTGATCCTCACTTTCAGCAAGCAAAGTTGTGTCCTCAGCATGTTGCAGGTTGTTAATGGTTCTTCCTCCAATCTTGATGCCATGTTCTTCTTCATATAATCCAGGTTGTCAGATTATTTGCTCAGCATATAGATTGAATAAGTATGGTGAAAGGATACAAACCTATCACACTCCCTTCTTGATTTTAAACCATGCAGTGTCCCCTTGTTCTATTTGAATTACAGCCTCCTGGTCTATGTACAGGTTCCTCTTGAGTACAATTAAGTGTTCTGGAATTCCCATTCTTCTCAATGTTATCCACAGTTTGTTAGGATCCACACAATCAAATATTTTTTCATAGTCATTAAAACACAGGTAAGCATCTTTCTGCTATTCCTTGCTTTGAACCAAGATCCATCTGGCATCAGCAATGACATCCCTTGTTCCATGCCCTCTTCTGAATACAGCTTGGACCTCTGGATGTTCTCTGTCAACATACTACTGCAACTGCTTTTGAATTATCTTCAGTGAGACTTTTCTTGCATGTGATATTAATAATATTGTTAGATAATTTCCATATTCTGTGAGATCACCTTTCTTTGTAATGGGAACAAACATGAACTCTTCCAGTCAGGTGACCAGGTAGCTGTCTTCAGAATCTCTTGGCATAACTGAGTGAGTGCCTCCAGTGGGGCATCCATTTATTGAAACATATCAATGAGTATTCATTCCATCAATTCCTGAAGCCTTGTTCTTCACCAATCCTTTCAGTGCAGTTTCGATTTCTTCCTTCAATAACATTGGTTCTTGATCATATGCCACCTCCTGAAATGGATGAACATTGTCCAATTCTTTCTGGCACAGTGACTCTATGTATTCCTCCCATCTTCCTTTGATGCTTTCTGCATCATTCAAATTTTGCCCATAGAATCTTTCAATATTGCAACTCGATGCTTAAGTTTTTTTCTCAGTTCTTTCAGCTTGAGCAATGCTAAGCATGTTCTTCCCTTTTGGTTTTCTAACTCCAGGTCTTTGCACATTTCATTATAGTAATTGGGTTTGTCTGCTCAAGCTGCTCTTTGAAATCTTCTATTCAGCTGTTCTTGTCATGTCTTCCATTTGCTTTAATTACTCTCCACTCAATGGCAAGTCTCAGTCTCTTCTGACATCCATTTTGGTCTTTGCTTTCTTTCTTGTTTTTTTATTGACCTCTTGCTTTCTTCATGGATGATGTTCTTGATGTCATCCCATAATACTTCAAGTTTTCAGTCATCATTGGTGTTCAATGCATCTATCTGTTCTTTAGATGGTGTCTAAATTCAGGAGGGATCTATTCAAGGTCATATTTTGGCTCTTCTGGACTTGTTTTAATTGTCTTCAACTTCAAGTTGAACTTTCATATGAGCAGTTTATGGTCTGTTCCACAATCAGCTCCTGGTCTTGTTTTGGCTGAAAATATTGAGCTTCTCCATTGACTCTTGCCACAGGTGTTGTCAACTGATTCCTGTGTACTCCATCTGGCAAAGTCTGTGTATGGCCATGTTTTGTGTTGTTGAAGAAAGGTATTTGAAGTGAATAAGTCATAGGTCTTCCAAAATTCTATCCTGTGATCTCCAGCATTGTGTCTGTTGCCAAGGCCAAATTTTCCATCAACCTGTGATTCTTCTTTGATTCCAGCTTTTGCATTCCAAACACCAGTGATAATTGACACATCTTGATTGTACATTCAGTCAATTTTAGACTACAGAAGTTGATTAACATCTTCAATTTCCTCATCTTTGTCTTTGGTGGTTGGTGCATAAATTTGAATAAGAGTCATATTAACTAGTCTTCCTTGTAGGCATATGGATATTATCCTATCATTGATAGCATTGTACTTCAGGACAGTTCTTGAAACATCTTTTATGATGATGAATGCCACACCATTCCTCTTCAAATTGTCATTCCTGGCATAGTAAATCATATGTTTCTCTGATTCAAAATGACCAAAACCAATCCATTTCAGCTCACTAATGCCTAGGATATCAATCTTTACGCATTCCATTTAATTTTTGACAACTTCCAATTTTCGTAGATTCATATTTCGTGCATTCCATATCCCAATCATTAATGGATGTTTCAGGTGTTTCTCCTCATTTTGAGTTGGGACTCATCAGCAAATGGAGGTCTAGAAAGCTTTTTTTAATCCATATCAGTTAAGATTGGTTCTACACTGATGATGCAGCTCTTTCGCAGTCATATTTTGAGAGTCTTCCAACTTAAGGGACTCCTTGTCCTGCACTGTTTCAGACAAGGTTTCCTGTCCATTCATAAAGTTGCTCAGAAATGTATCAGGCAGTGTTTCTCTCTATTCATAAGGTTTTTCCTGGCCAATTCCTTGAGAAGTGGATAGGCTCTTCCTTCTTCTGAGTCTCTCTCAGTCTGTAAGCTGTGTTGAAACCTGTGCACCATGTGCAATCCTGCTGTCATTTGAAACACCAGTGGCACAGCTTCAAGCCTCACAGCAACATGCAAGCCACCACAGTATGACAAACTGGCAGACAAGTTTGTTTTCCTTAGCTGTTTTAACTCTCTCTGCTTCCTGCTCTTGGGGTGGCCTGTGTCCTGCCCTTTACCTGGATCCCTGCCGCTGCTGTCTGTGGTCCCCTGGCTTGTCTTTGAGGAGGCTCTTGAAAAACCTCATGAGGCTTGCTGCCTCTTGGGGGTGGGGCCTGTTTCCCTCTCTTACTGGAGAACCCTGCCACTGCTCAGTCTGTGGTCCCCCATGCTTCTTGGTAGCTATCAATTGTGTAAATTCTTCAATGATTGACCAAAGGAATCAAGATAAATTGAGCTTCTATTCTGACAGACAATGTATTTGGTATTTTATTGTGTCTTTTAACTCTCACAACAATCTTATAATATGGGCATTATTTTCTGTAATATGTTGTGGTTGTCAGATGCCACTGATTTAACTCTGACTCATGGTGACACTATGTATAACAGAATAAAACGCTGTGTAGGCTTTCTCCCTCCTCACAATTGTTGGTAGCTTGAGCCCATTGTTATAGTCACTGTGTCAATCTATCTCATTGAAGATCTTCCCCTTTTTTGCTGACCCTCTACTTTACCAAGCATCATATTCTTCTCCAGAGACTAGTCTCTTCTGACCACATGACCAAAGTACGCAAGGTGAAGTCTGCCCATTCTCACTTCTAAGGAGGATTCTGGCTGTACTTCTAAGACAGATTTCTTCTTCTGTTAGGCCATGGTATTTTAAATATTCTCCATCAACAACACAAATCAAAGACATCAACTCTTCTTCAGTCATTCTTATTCATTGTCCAGCTTTCATGTGCATATGAAGCTATTGAAAATACCATGACTTGGGTCAGACTCTCTAGCCTTCAAATGTTATCTTTACACTTTAACACTTCAAAGAGTTCCTTTGCAGCAGATATGCCAAGAACAATATGTCATCTGATTTCTAGATAGCTGCTTCCATGTTGATTGTGGATCCAAGTAAGATGAAATCCCTGATAACTTCAGCCTTTTCTCCATTTATTGCCATATTACTCAGTGGTCTAGTTTTGAGGATTTTTGTTTTCTTTATGTTGAGTGGTAATCCATGCTGAGGACTGTAGTCTTTGATCTTCATCAGTAAGTGCTTCAAGTCATCTTCATTTTCAGCAAGCAAGGTTGTGTCTTCTGCATATTATATCTGCATATCACATATATATTCCATAACATGCTGATTGGAAATTACCTGCCAAAAGATGAAAGTCAATGTCTATTTCCTCTTTCAATTGTAAGAATATCAAGTCTAAGTTCTATTAATCATGTTGCTGTATTCAACACAATATGTTACCTGTTGCATATTATATATTTAATAAGTATTTGGTGATAGGAATTTGGTTACCTTTATATTACAGAGCATTATTTTGTTTTGAATTAAAAGTCAAATAAGACTAAAAGTTCCCATGTTAGATTCTTTCCACACTGCTTATTTTATGACTGAGGGTCAATGACTTGAATCATGTATTAGCCACCTGAGAATTTAATGACAGAGCTGGATTTGGAATCAGGTACATCAGACCCCTACATTCACATTCAATCCATGATAGCACATGGCTAATAGTGGAAACATTAGGAGCATCAGTGAGAAGAACAGGAATCACTTACATAGGATCTTTTCTTGGTAAGGATTTTAATTCTTATAATTCACCTTCTACTAGGCCCTCTAGGAATGCTAACACTGAGTATACCATGGTACTTTATGCCCCTCATTCATACATGCTCTTCCCTTTAGCTGGCATGCTTAGTGTTCCTCAAAATTTATGTTCCTCAAAAATTATGT
The DNA here is from genome assembly GCF_000298275.1 of Orycteropus afer afer. NCBI lineage: Eukaryota > Metazoa > Chordata > Mammalia > Tubulidentata > Orycteropodidae > Orycteropus > Orycteropus afer. The sequence goes on from NW_006922163.1 coordinate 319,703, forward strand.
TGAAATACTATCATCCAGTTTGGAAATAAGATTTCCTTTTGTTACATTAGGAGCTCTGGTGGGTTAGTGCCTAAGGCATTTAACTGCTACCCAGAAGGCTGGTGGTTCAAATCCACCAGCCACTCCTCAGAAGGAAGGTTGGGCAATCTACTTCTGTAGTGATACTGCCTCAGAAACCTAAGGAGGGGTCCCTGTGAGTCAGATCCAACTCCACAGCAGCACATTGCCTTGTTTTGTTGTATTTTTTATGTTAATGAGATCATCCTACAGTAAGATGAATCCTGAACCTAATCCCTTCTGAATGGTGTCTTTTAAAAAGAAGAGTAGACAGATACGCAGGTAAACCTACAAGTTCAGAAATGCCAAGGATTGTGAACAGCTACTAAGAAGCTGAAAGAGACAAAGAAAGACCTTACCCTGCAGCTAATACCCTGGATTTGAATGTGTAGCTTCCTAAACTACAAGAAAATAATTTTTGTTCTTTAAAGCCACACATTTGTGGTATTTTTGTTATAGCAGCACTAGGTAACTAAGGCAGGTGGTTTCCCTGGAAGCTCCTAATCATTGTTCCAAAGTCAGCTATGATATAAACTTTTTTCTTTCTTTCTTTTCTTTTCTTTTTTTTTTTCCTGGTCTAGCTTTAACTATTAGTTATTGCTTACTCTGTAATAATTTTTTTTGAATATTTCTTTTGATGTACTTGACATAATATAATTGAAATATTTGTTTAGTGTTCAATGATCTCCTTGATGAAAAAATGCACCTATAATTTTTCTCTTATTTCTAATGGATTACAAAATGTCTGGTACATTAAATTTATTTGAAGTTATGTATTAACTTCAATGTATTGTTCTCTCCATGTGTCAGGCATTGAATTGAATATTTAATGCTTTGTGGTACTTAGTCCTCAAAACAACTGTATAAAATGTAACTCAGTTTTATTTTACAGATGAATAAACAGACACTGAGAACATGTAATTGATTTGCTCACTTGTACAGCCAAGCTGGTATATACTATAAAGCCTATAAATGCTATATCTAGAGTCCACATTTTATTAAAGTATATGAAATGTGAAAAAGTGATCTTAAAATACATATATGTATATATATATATATATATATAAAACTGCAGAGTTAAAATCAATTTGTAAGTAAATGATCTCTAAATGTACAGCCTCATTGTGTTACATTTAGAATTCATAATATTTCATTACATTTAAAAAGAATGTGTAGGTAGATTTTTTCATTTCACAAAATGATTACAGAGAAATCATAGCCAGTTGTAAATTAAATGAATTATTCATAACTGTGGTTCAGTGAATTTCGTAATATGGGTCTTCTAGCCACAGTCTCACCAATGACTGGGTTGTTGTTGTTATGTGCCGTCGAGTCAGACCTGACTCATAGCGACCCATCCTTGGGTTTCCGAGGCAGTATCACTACGGAAGTAGATTGCCCCATCTTCCTTCTGAGGAGTGGCTGGTGGGTTTGAACCACCAGCCTTCTGGTTAGCAGTCAAGTGCCTTAGCCACTGACTGGGTAGGACTATGCAAATATGAGGTGTTTGTGGCCCACCACGGGGATTGGATAGCTTGTTAATAATGTGAATAAGTACATGGCACCCTTGTGGTGGTGAGACTATGGAAATATGGTGTGATGTGGGGATCGATCTGTTTTGCCATCACTGGTTTTAAACAAGCCATCCCTGAGCCAGAGAGTAAAGACCTCACCACTGTCAAGAGAGAAGAGCCAAGAATGGAGCACATCCTTGGACCCAAGATCCTTGTGATGAGATGGCAGAGAGACAGCAGAGATGTGGCATCAGTAGCAGTAGAACCAGCAGAACCAAGGAGCAGCATAAGACGGAGCGGCAGGCTTTCCAGCCCGTGGAGAGAGAAAGCTGAGTCCCTTCAGGCAGGAGCCTTGTTGGCAGTGGGGTCCCTCTGTGGACATCTATCAGCAGAGCTAAAAGAGTTTTATAACACTTGCCTGAGCTGGGCAGAGGCTGAGGCTAGAGAGAAGTGTGCTTGACATGGCTGAGAAGAAGCTGTCCTGATTAAGGAACTGTATCTTCAGTTGTTTCTGATCCTGAATTGTAACCAGTTTCTTCCCTAATATACCCCATACTCCTGAGTATTGTCTGTGAGTTCAGTATGGCCATTGCAGCAAATTATCAAACCTAGCAGAGAATTAGAGAGTGCTATTGGAAGGGAAGGAAGGTGAGGTGATCTACTTCCATAGCGTTAGTGCCTCAGAAACCCAAGGAGGAGTCACTATGAGTCCGATTAGACTCCACAGCAGTGGGTTTGGTTTTTGTGTTGGTTTATTGGGAGGGACAGCTGATGTCAGAATTGGTAAAAGGTTGGAGGGTGGCAGCATGTCTGACATTTGCCTCATAGGAATCAGCCTTGGGTGGTTGATGTTGTTCTGTTTCCTCCTTGCCCTTTGTGAAGTTAGAGGAGTTTAGAAGCCAGCCCTACACCCTTTTTACAATAACCAAGGACTCAAAGGCAAATTTATGTTAAAACTTCACATTTTTTACTGCAGATATATTTAACATGGTAGATATTCAGTTTTAAATCCATTTGATATGTGGGGGAGGATGCTACTGATTATGAGTGTCCAGTGCCTACCAGGTGGTTACCTATAGCACTGCAGCAAGTGGTAGAACAGGCATTTATACTTTTACTACTCTGCCTTCTATGATAAATATATTATTTGATAATTAATAGTAAGTATTTCTATAATTAATACAAATCTATATGTAATTTATGAACAAAAATACATTTTCATATAAGTATTTATTTAGAACATATACTTTTCCCCTAGCTGTCCAGTTTATAATAAGACATTCTTGGTCTTTAAAGTATGACTGCATAAGGCTTCATTCTACTTAAAATGCTTTTATTAAGAACATAATTTTACTTTAGTTCTTATTTACTGTATTTTAATCTAGCTTCTATTTAATTATTAAATGCTGTAATTAAAATGTCTTTCCATAAATTGAGTCAGTTTGTCTAATAAATATAGCTTATTTATAAATATAGCAATGACTATTAAACTTTATCTCAATTGCCTAACAATATAGATTATGTTAGAGTACTACTAATAATTTCTCTTTTTATAATTTTGTTGAGATAGATTTCATATTCCATAAAATTTCCTATTTAAAGTATACAGTTCAGTGACTTTTAATAGATTCACAGAATTTTGCAAACATCAATATAAAGTAATTTTAGACCATATTTATCATCCTTAAAGAAATCCTTTATATGTTAATAGCCACTACTAATGCTTTTTCTAAGGAGCTCTGATGGCTCAGTGGTTAAACATTCAGCTGCTAACCAAAAGGTCGGTGGTTTGAACCCACTAGCTCCTCCACGGGAGAAAGATGTGGCAGTCTGCTTCCAGAACGGTTTACTGAGTTGGAAACCCTGCGGGGCAGTTCTACTCTGTCCTTATAGGGTTGCTATGAGTCAAAATTAACTTGGTGGTAGTGGGTTTTTTGTTTTAATGCTTTTTAAATGTGCCCATTTACCACACAGACCCTGGCAACAGCTAATCTATTTCCTCTCTATGGATTTGCCTATTATGAATATTTTATGAAAATAGAATCACATAATAATTTCTTATGACTAGCTTCTTTTACTTAGCTTAATGTCTTCAAGTTCATGTTGTATCACTACTTTATTATTTTTTACTGCTGAATAATATTCCATTATATGGATATGCTGCATTTTGTTTATTTATTCATCAGTTGCTAGACATTTTGTTTTTTCTACTTTTTGACTATCATGAATAATGCTACTATGAACACTTGTATGCAAATTTTGTGTGGACATATGTTTTTATTTATCTTAGTTATATGCCTAGTAGTGAAATTGCTGGGTCATATAATAATTCTGTCTAAATTTTGGAGGAACTGCCAAAATGACTGCACCATTTTACATTTCAACAGCTTTATATGAGAGTTCCAATTCCTCCACATCCTCCCTACTACTTGTTATTTTCACTCTCTTTATTTTAGCCATTCTAGTATGTGTTAAGTGGTATCTCATTATGGTTTTGATTTGCATTTCTGTGGTAGAAACCCTTAAATTAAGATTCAGTATTATGTAATGCCTTGACATCTGCAGAACCAGGTGGGTCTTGAATAGTGAACCACAAGTTCCCTCCCCTGAACATAAAATCTTCTACCCAAAAACACTTCTCATCATGGAGCCCAGACACAGTTCCTGCTTATCCCTGAGTATCATTTTCTTGCTATGCCATGGAATTACTAACATAACGCAACCACATCCTCCTCTAGGACCCAGGTGTAACCTTAGTCTCTTGTTACTGCAAAGCCTGCCTGCCACAACGTAACACAAAGCACTGCTGTCGAGTTG
>NW_006922163.1:324305-328443 GCF_000298275.1 Orycteropus afer afer
TGTGAATATTCTAGCAAAAACAAATTTGGTGCCTGAGTAATGTGAGAAAAAGTTGGAAAGGTAAGTTGGATAGCTAGTTCCATGACCTTTTTATTTAGATAAGGGAATGGCAAGATTGATTGTGTTTTAAGAGGACTTTCCTGGAAAATTTTCAAAGAATGGATAGTGCCTATAATCTTTGAAATTAAAAGAGTAATATGGAAGCAAGCTACTGCACTGTAGGAAAAAGGGCCTGATCTGTGAATTGGTATGAATTGGTAGCGGAAAACAAGGATGTTACCAACAGGAGACTCTAAAGGAAGGGTTGTGCAGCCCTAAGAACTCTGATGAACTAGCCAGTGGAGGAGGGACATCAGCCTTCATTAGCTTCCTAAAACCTACACTGTCTGCAAGAAATTGAAATAATCTGTTTTATTGGTGAAAGAGATGATAGTCTTCCTTTAGATGAGTACAGTGCCAAGAAGCCAGAAAGATGAACCATGGTAGAACGTGATTAAAGAAATGAAGTGAAGCTGAGGCCCTGGAAAATAATTTTTATAGGAAATATAAAAATTTTAAAAAAATTTGGTCTTTAAAAATGTTTGGATGTTTGAGAAGGAACACAGGGTAATAAGGTAAAAATTTGTGGGTGAAGTACAGCCCATTGGAGTAATTCAAATTAAAAGGTTAATCTTATTACCCAGAATTTTACTGCTTGGTATCTATCCAAAGAAAACACTCACCATGTGTTTAAGAAATCAGGTATAATGATGTTCACTATTGCAATATTAGAATAAAAAGTTTTTGAAATGATGAACTGTCCAACAATATGAAAAAGCACAAACTATGGTAATGTGCATTCAAAGAACTATGATAAAACAGTTGAAAAGAGTGAGGTAGTGTGATCTCTAAGATATTGTTTGTGACACTCATGTAATAAACAAAAGCCTACATTACAATGCTATATATTTTCTAGGATATATATATCTATATCTATATATAGATATATAGATATAGATATAAATAAACATAAATTTATATACTAGAATACATATATAAATAGAGCAATGCTACATCTGATGAGTAGAATTGAGAATGATGTGAATGAGAATCTAGCTTTTTATGTAAAAGTTCAACTTTTTAATGAGAAAAAAATATTTAAAGAATAATTATGAAGAAGGAAAACTGATGATTTGGGCAGTAAGAAAAATTCTGTTCATTTCATATATGCTTTTCAAACAAAGGAAGAGGAATGAATTTGAAACTCTCAGGCAATTGATCAGAGGCAATATCTATTTTCACTTTGCATTGAACCTTGTTAAAATGTACGCATGAGTGAGGACAATCATGGGCTCAAAATAAAAGAAATGAAAGAAAATTTCAAGCTGTGGAGAGTTGGAAAGAAAGAAATGGTAAATAATTGGAAAATGTAAATGTGAATTTCTGAATACTAATTGGGCAGAGTAATTGGTTAGATCAGTTATTTGTCATGGTGGTTTGGAGAGAGAAATAATATTTTAAAGTGTTCATGCCAAAATAAAAACTACAGATGCCTTCTTTGGCACACATAATTGAAAAATCACACAGAAAAGATTTAATTATAAGAGCAAAAACAAATATTTGTTCCATTATCTGCCAGTTTTTGACCTATAAAGAACTGTTACGATTCATGCAACAATTTCAACCTTTCTTGGAAACATATTAACTGTACTTTTAAAATTTATAGGGTATCATTCCTAAAAAAAAATGCATCTGGGACAGTGATAATATCTTCAAAGTTACTGTATCAGAAAACATTGAGAATATGACTTCCTACAAGAGATAACATTTACTAGATAAGATATAAAATACCACAAAATAGAGTACCATGGGTTTTTTTTTTTCCTTTCATTTTTGTTTGCTTGTTTGTTTTGTTTTTAAAAGATGATATACTGTTGTGAAATAAACGGGACTGTGGAGATGATATGGAATTTTTTAATAGACTCACAAAATCTCAGATTTTAAGGATGATCTAATATACATTACTACTCCCTTGGCCCTCCTTCCAAGCTCTCCATCATCCTGAATACTTTGAGTTCATTGGCACCATATAGTTGAATTCCAGTCTTGAGGAATTTATTCTCAGTAGTGATAGTCCATTCTACCTTTGAATAGTCTATATTGTCATGAGCAATTTATTTATTTCGCTTTCTTTGCCTTGGTCTTTACTGAGGAAATTGGGGTGATTTTTTTTCTTTCTTAAAATACTTTTTTGATAAAGATTATATGAATATCATGTTAAGTAATTATGTATGAATATACTTGGCATCCTAAATAGAAATAATTCTCTAGGACTACATATGCATGTAGGGTGAAGTTATGGAACAAGTAAGCTGGTGGAATCTATTAATACAAGAAAAATGCAGAAAATATAAATAAATATGACCAGGTGAACCTGGTTTTCGTAAAGGGAAATCATACTTGATTACTGCAGGTGTTTGAATTAGTGACTGAAATAACGGATTAATGAGGGCTAGGGAATATGTGTTATTTAGACTTCATTTAGATTTTGGCAAAGTTTCTAATTAAAGGCTATGTTTGAAGTTTATGAATTACTGTGAAATGGTAGTGGGAAGGGGGAGGAGTTGTTCAGTCATAGATGGTGACTTAGTGAAAGAAAACAAAGATGAACAAGCAATTTCCTATAAAGTTAAGGATCAATACTATAGTGCTCTATAAATTGCTGCTGGGCTCAGATTTATTTAACCTAATTGGGAAGGGGGCAATGTTACAAAGTTTTCCAGTCTCCATATACTCTGGAGCTTTTTCAAATAACAAAATGCCATTTTAATGGGTGTGAAGCTGCAGCAATATCTTCAGAGGCAGGGTGTGTGTAGAGAAGTCACAAATGGCTCGACATATGAGCAAAGTTAAAGAAAAATAAGCCAAATTCTATATACATTTACAGGACAGTGGGCCACAAACTAGCTTTATGACTTACGAGTGAGGTCTGAACTCTTCCCTATAGAAACAGAGACATTGTTCTGCAGTTAATGAGGACATTGGACTATAGGTGTCCTCAGAAAGAGTAACGGGAATAAAACAGAAAGATGGTATCTCCATTCCTGTATTATAAACCCTATTTCATCCTAAAATATTAAAGTAGTTTCTGTTTTCTTTACTGAGTGAAGCAATCACAGAGCTGAAGACTTATACTGTAATTTACATATGAGGAAAAGGGATGTGAGAACATAACTGAAGATAAACTGTTAGAAATCAACAGAGCATAAAATTTAAAGATTTAAAATCTCTATACCTGAAAATATTATATATAAAGTGAAAACTATATATCCTGCCCACCCAGATTTTTCCTGAAGCTTGAAAGAAAATGTTTAGTAAGAGGCGAAAAGAAAGAATGTTTATGTATTGACAAGTAAATTTATGAAACCAATAAGATAATAAATACAGGTAGATATAGTATATTGAGAAATTATTTTATGCAAAGAGTGCTAATCAGGAATCTGGGGACATAGTGGATTTTATCATTTATGTTTTGACTGATGTTACAAAAGAAAGCCATGTACTTTACTGAACTGTTTTTAGTGCAATTAAGTAAATACTGTGGAAGTTTCTTAGGGAAGAGGGAAAGATTGTGAATTGAAATACGGTGTTTTGCTATAGCCTCCATATAAAAAAAAATGGAATTTTTACATAGATTATCACTTACATATAACATCAGATGTCAAGGTAAGGAGTTATTAGCCTCTTTTGAAGATAGAGAAAATAATGTTGTGATTTTTGTTTTTGTTGATTGTTGTTTCAGAAGATGCCAGTAATAGTCCCATTGGCCATTACAGATATGCAACACAGTATAAACGCAAGCCCAAACACACTGCCATTGACAGTTGATTGCAACTCATTGCTACAATAACTTTTATTTTTTTTAAGCAACACTGTGCTGCTAATACCAACACAGTGTAGCTTAAAAAAAAAACAACAAAAAACTGTAGTCAAATTCAAATCATGGTGATGCCATATGTATCAGAGTAGAACTGTGTTTCAAAGGACTTCCAAGAGCTGTGACCTTTCAAAAGTAGAATCTCAAGGCCTTTGTTTTGAGGTACCTTTGGATGGATTGGAGCCATCAATATCTTAGTTAGGAGGAGTTCCAGCAAGATGG
>NW_006922163.1:336163-339705 GCF_000298275.1 Orycteropus afer afer
GTATGTGTGTTTGTGTCTGTGTGTTTGAGAGTGAGAGAGAGGGAGACAGAGACAGATTAGAGGAAGGAGAGAAGGAGGGAGGGAAAGAAGGAGAGGAAGAAGAGAAGGAAGGAGGTGGGGAAAAGTGGGGTGGGTGATGAGAGATTTGCGGGGGGCAAAGGGAGGGACATGGGATATGTTCAGAAGACAAGCTTTAGTTATCCAGATAATTACTTCAATTCTCCATTTCATTTTGGAAACTTTTATATACAGCGTTTTTTTTTTTTTTCCAATTTGTTGTTAATTTTTTCCACTTGCTTGGTTTCTATTCCCTAGGTTAGACTGATCACTATCTCTTCTGTCCTTATTATCACTGGAAACGTGGCATATATTTCCTTCTTGACCTGATATTTTTCATTCTCTAGATTTTGTTTTAAGAGAGTTGATTTGATTGTTACATACATCTTGATGGGTTTTGTTAAACACATGCAGCATTTATTTTCTTAAGGCAATTTTCTGGTATGTTTTGCTTTTATAAGATCAATAACCTTTCTGTATATTTTTGCATACATTTTGGTATTTTTCTTGCTGTTTAGGTTTTGTCCATGCTTGGAAACTTTTGACCTCTGACTCTGTTACCATTGTGGAAAGAATTGTTCAAATCCCACATCTACCAAGGCAGACAATACAAGAAAAAGAAAACATACACAAGCTGTTAGAAAAATAAATTCACAATCAGGGCTTTTGCCACAGTTACTAAAAAGTCTGAGCAGCTATATTTAGGTGAACTCTACCAAAGAAAAATATTTCACATAAAACGTCTTTATGTGACTCTGTGTGTGGGTTGACTTGATTAAAATCCATTCAAGAGTGGAAAGAATCTCATTTTGCATTTTAAAATCAGTATTTAAGTATGCATATAGTTTAGTAAATACTAGTCAGTGAAAACAACATATTGTAGAAATATATGCATATGTTTTTGTTGTTGCTAACTAGAGGGAAAATTTAGAATTTAGAAATGTAATCATAATTCTCTTTGACATTGCTGTTTCACCTAGGCACTTCAGAATTGAGTATCTCATTGAATTTGCATTATTGGTAAGTCAAGAATTAAAACCATATAAATGATTTTTATGTAAAACAAACTAGCCTTTACTATGATATGCATTTCTTTTGCTTCTTCCTCTTGATTCCCTTCATCTATTTTTTTTTTTTTTTAGAGTATTGTCCCTGTTTAGTGGAAAGCAACAGAACTTTCAGTTTTGAGTCTTAAATTGCTAAAAATAGTCACTTTTGAAGTTCATTTTATGGCAGGAGTTGTTGTAACAAGATTGAGTTTTATAATTGTGTAAGGAAGACAACTTGTCCTTGGTGTCTTCCCATTTCTCTGTTGTCTGATAAGTTTTGCAGACCCTTAAGCTATAGCTCAGCAGTGTCAAGAGGTTTTGAGTCACCATATAAGCTAAGAACACAGTAATTCAGATATAATCTTGATACCTAAACAGTGTCTGTCTGATGTAGACCTTTCCAGGCCATTTCTAAATTACAAACCAAACAGGTACTCAAATATCTGATTTAGTTATTACCTATATATTTCATTCCTTTCTCCTTGAATTCACTGTTTATCTCTTAAAAACAGCAAACAAAAACATAAAGCAAAACAAAACAAAATAAGAAACATTTGTGATCAATGTACGCTAATCCTATTAAAATGTCTTTCATTGAATAATGAATCCAAGAAGAAAGAACAAATATTTAGAACCCTTTTGAGAAGTGGCCTAAGAATTGGCTTAGAGATTTAAGCTTCAGATTCAAGAATGGTACGGATGGAATCAAACAAGAGCCCAGCACTTTCTGAGCTAATTGTTTAGAACTAGACTTTTGCTCCAGCTGCTATAAATTGGAAGATGTATGATGTGAGAATTTGTAATTTGTAATTTAAAACTTCATGAACCATGAAACTTTCTGGAGACTTTGGTCAGTCAGTTGATTTACTAGAAATGATGAGACCACCATAATCCATAAACTGTCTGCTTTTCCCACCACCATGGCAAAGAAATAGAGGAGAAAAACATGCAAATTGCTCATTTATGGTTGTTTTTTTTGTTTTATTTTGCTTTCCTAAATTGCTTCTAAGCTTGCTGAGTCGGATTTCTACAACATCTTTAATTATGATGAAGTCTTGGCTAAAAGAGAGAAAAGTTGTTTAGTTAGAACATCATAATTGGCAATGAAACATTTAACCAAAGTGCCAGCTCTCAAATTTGTTATATACTTTTTTTACTTTGGAGTATGGGAATAGCATCATGGAAATTTGCAGAATTTGGTATCAGTATCTTAAAGTGTTAAGATTTATAAAATAATTCTGAACAAAACCAAGCATTATGCATAGCTTTTTAAATGGCACAACATGAACAACATTTTGAATGTATTTAGATAACACAATAAACTGTAATAAAATAAATCATAAAATATCAGCACAGTAGTGGATCGGCAGGGTTTTGCTCACATTTAGGGGAGAGACACTGTTATTTCTGATGCAAAATGAGCCAATCTGAAGCAAGTATCTGCTATTAAATTACAAATTTCCAAGTCTGTGAATATCTAAAGGAAATTTGATTGAATAACTACCAATTGACTAGCATATGCACTTTAAAGACACATTTTCAGTTCTGAATATCTTTCTCATAATAGTCTCAAAAATATTAATGAAAATTAACATTTCAGACAATGATCTCACAGGTAATATTTTAAATAACTGATATCTCATTTTTAACAAATGAATACATTACAAATAGCAATTTAGTCTACGAAAAGAAACAATTTGGATGGGAATCTTAATGTATCAATGAGGTCATAAAATTAATGGAAAACTGCTTCTTATTTCTTGTTCAATCATTGCCTTTTGAAGTTTAAAAACACTAAAGTTTCAAATGTAGGTGAAAATTGCACTTTGATCTTTTATTGTTCTATCTTTTGAGGTTAAAGATGCTACAATTTTTTTATACTTCTGTTTCCTATTTAAATGAAATACTGTTTTCCTTCGGTCTGATGACTTGCAGCATGCTGTTTTATGAAACTTTAATCTTGCTTCCTAAGAGATGAGTCAGACATTATTGTCCTGATGACTAAGCCTTTACTACAGGATGATAAAGAGAAAATTCAAGGTTCAAAGTAACTTGAGGCATTTTTGTTCCCTCCTTCACTCCCTCCCTTCCTTCCTTCTTTCCTTCTTTTTTGGTTAACCAGTTAATTGAATCCATAGCTGACATAAGAAAAGGTTTTTGAGGAGACATTTCAGTGTTTCTCATTATATATTGGTAATAAAGGCAGGTTAGCTTTCTTTAAAACAGAGGTAAATTATTAAGGCATACATTAATTGCAGGAAAGAACAAGTAGAATTGGCTCGTGTTTGTTTTTGAGTTTATGTTAAAGAGGGAAGAAAAATCCAGAAAAGGAGGGTGAGAATTGTCTCACAACTTGAAGAATGTGATCGATGTCACAGACATGTACATGTAGACATTATTAAGTCAGTGTGTATTCTGCTGGGCATAATCTCAACA
>NW_006922163.1:343073-345187 GCF_000298275.1 Orycteropus afer afer
GCAGATTTCGCAGTGCAATATGAAGTCTGATTTCTTGACTGCTGCTTCCATTGGTGTTGATTGTGGAATCAAGTAATATGAAATCTTTGACAACCTCAATCTTTTCTTCATTATCATGATCTTATTGGTCCAGTTGTGAGGGTTTTCATCTTATGTTGAGGTGTAATCCATACTGCAGACTGTAGTCTTTAATCTTCATCAGCAGGTGCTTCAAGTCATTTTCACTGTTGGCAAGCAAAGTTGTGTTGTCTGCATATTGCAAGTTGTTAATGAGTTTTCCTCCAATCTTGATGCCATGCTCTTCTTCATATAGTTCAGCTTCTTACATTATTTGCTCAGCATATAGATTGAATAAGTATGGTCAGAGGATACAACCCTTTCACACTCCTTTCCTGATTTTAAACTATGCAGCATCCCCTTGTTCTGTTTGAATGACAGCCTCCTGGTCAATGTACAGTTTCCACATGAGCACTATTAAGTGTTCTGGACTTCCCATTCTTCTGAATGTTATCCATAATTTGTTATGATCCACAAAATTGAATGCTTTTGTGTAGTCAATAAAGCACAAGTAAACATCTTTCTGGTATTTTTGCTTTCCGCTAAGATCCATCTGACATCAGCAGTGATATCCCTTGCTCTGTGTCCTCTTCTGAGTCTAGCTTGCATTTCTGGAAGTTGCTGGTCAATGTACTGCTGCAACTCTTTTTGAATTATCTTTAGCAAAGTTTTACTTGCATATGATATTAACGATATTGTTTGATAATTGCCACATTATCTGTGTTCTCCTGTCTTTGGAATAGGTACAAATATGGATCTCTTCCAGTCACTTGGCTAGGTTTCTGTCTTACAAATTTCTTAGCATAGATCAGTAAGTGCCTCCAGCATAGCATCTGCTTGTTGAAACATCTCAATGGGTATTCTGTCAGTGCCTGGAGCCTTGTTATTTTGTCAATTCCATCAGCCAACTTTGACTTCCTCCTTCAATGCCATTGGTTCTTGATCATGTGCCACCTCTTGAAATAGATGAACACTGAACAATTCTTTTTGGTACAGTGACTGTGTATTCCTTCCATCTTCTTTTGATGTTTCCTGCATCATTAAATATTTTTCCCTATGGAATCTTTCAATATTGCTACTCAAGGCTTGGATTTTTCCTTCAGTTCATTAGCTTGAGAAATATTAATGGTTTTCTTCCATTTTGGTTTTCTAACTCCATGTCTTTGTACATTTCATTATAATAATTGACTTTGTCGTCTTGAACTGTTCCTTGAAATCTTCTGTTCACCTCTTTTATCTTGTCATTTCTTCCATTTATTTTCTATAAATTTTATCCTAATCTGTAAGTCTTCCTGTTACTTTTTTAAAAAAAATAAACACATTGATGCATGAATGTTTTTACTTTTGATGCAATTTATCTATTTTTTCTCTTGTTGCTTATGCTTTCAGTGTCATATCTAAGAATCTGTTGTCAAAAACTATATCCCAAAACTTTACCCTTAAGAGTTTTATGGTTGTTAAATAACTTGTAATAATATATGTCCATAATTTGATAAAATGGAATCATTCCTAAGATGATCTTTTGATGATGACCTTAATGCCTTCTGAGATGACTACATTGATCTGGGTAGATAGAAAACTATTCTATTTAACTGAACAGACAGACTTAATATCATATATACAACAATTCCCCAAAATTCCTTGCATACATTCAGTATAATTCTGGTATAAACCAACAGGATTTGATTTTTAATCACCTAAGTTCAATTCCTGTATACATTTTTTTAAAGATTAGAGTAATGATGGAAGACATGTTCTTCTACACAACAGAACATATTATCATTTAAAAACAAAAACAAAAACAAAAACACCTCACTGCTGTCGAGTCGGATCCAACTCATAGTGATCCTCCTTTGAGTTTTTGAGGCAGTATCTCCACAGAAGTAGATTGCCCATTCTTCCTTCTAAGGAGTGGCTTATGGGTTTGAACCACCAGCCTTCTGGTTAGTAGTCAAATGCCTTAGGCACTACATCATCAGAACATATTAAAGTCACTGTAATAATTACCACAGTAATAAATAAATATGTAAGTGGAAGAGAATTAAGAGTTCAGAAAC
>NW_006922163.1:346005-346944 GCF_000298275.1 Orycteropus afer afer
TAATTTAGAAGATCTACTATAATTATATATATGTATATAGATGGTTTATAAAAAGAGTTTTGGTGGTGCAGGATCTAAGGCATTTTACTGCTAACTGGAAGGTTGGAGGTTCAAACCCTTCAGCCACTCTGAGCAAGGAAGATGGGGCAATCTACTTCCATAAAGATTTATTGCCTTGGAAGCCCAATGAGGGTGACTATAAGTCAGATTCTACTCGATGGCTGGGTTTGGTTTGGGTTTGGTATATGGTTTATATATATATATGGCAACAAAGTGGTTAAAGCATTCAGCTGCTAACACAAGGCGGCCAACCAATTGGAACCCACCAGGTGCTCTGTGGGAGGAAGATGAGGCAATCTAATTCCTTAAAGATTTAAAACCTTGGAAACATTATGGGCCAGTTTTACTTTGTCCTTTTTACATTGGTACGTGTCAGAATTGACTTAATGCCAGTGAGTTTGATATACATATGTAAAGCCAGGAACTTCATGCTTGGTATTCATACTTTTTTGTATAGCAAAAAAGGCAACAATATATAGTGATGTTTGTTCAGTAAATTTTATTACAACATTTAAAGAAATAAAAATAGATGCCAATAGCTGTATAAATTATGGACATCTGTAACACGAAACTGACAGACAAGTCATTTGTCATACTGTGGTGACTTCATGTTGCTGTGAGGCTGGAGGCTATGCCACCAGTATTTCAAATATCAGCAAAGTCATCCATGATGCACAGGTTTAAATGGAGCTTCCATATTAAGACAGACTGGGAAGAAGAATGGAATTATCCACTTCTGAAAAACTGACCACTGAAAAGCTTGTGAAAAGGAATGAAACAATGTCTCATACATTACTGGAAAACTTTATGAAGAGCCATAAGCATTGTTTCATATAGTGCCAGACTATGAGTCACTTAGGTTGGAAGGTACTCAAAATA
>NW_006922163.1:348569-349129 GCF_000298275.1 Orycteropus afer afer
ATCAAAGACTACAGTCTTTCTATTGAGGATTATACCTCAATAGAAAGAAAATGAAAATCCTCATAACTGGACAAATAAGCATCATCACAGTAAATGGAAAAAAAATATTGAAGTTATCCAGAATTTCATTTTACCTGGCTCCACAATCAACACCCATAGAAGCAGCTGTCAAGAAATCAGACATCTTATTGCTTTGGACAAATCCGCTGCAAAAGACCTCTTTAAAGTGTTAAGAAGCAAAGATAACACTTTGGAAAGGAAGATGCACCTAACCAAGCTATGGTATTTTCAGTAGTAGCCTCACATGCTTGTGAAAGCTGGACATGAATAAGGAAGAACAAAGAAGAGTTGATACCTTTGAATTGTGGTATTTGTGAAGAATACCGAAATACGATGGACTGCCAGAAGAACAAACACATCTGTCCTGGAAGAAGTGCAGCTAGAATGTTCCTTAACAGTGGGAACGGTCAGACTTTGTCTCATCTCCTTTGGTCATGTTATCAGAAGGAACTATTCCCTGGAGAAGGATATCATCTTTGGTAGAGGGTCATCAAAAAAGA
>NW_006922163.1:352489-353893 GCF_000298275.1 Orycteropus afer afer
TTCAATTCCCTGTAATTTAGCAGCACAGGTATTAATAAAAGAATTAACTTTCCAACAAAGCTCAAGGAAATTTTTTAATTGATGTCTCTTCCAATGTACATAATCACTTGGTTTAATGACAGGCAAATTTTGAGATTCTAAATTTTGGTCATCAAAACCCTCTTTAATATAATAATATATAAAATAACATTTAGAATAAAGAATTAAAGACTTAAAATATTTTAATAATTCTGGTTGAACAATATCAGAGTCAGGACAGGTAGAAAAGAAGATTGGGCAATCTACTTTCACAGTGATACCACCTTGGAAACCCAAGGAGGGGTCACTATGAGTTGGATTTGACTCAATGGCAGTGAGTTTTTAGCGATAGGTTTCCCAGTGATTCTTTTATCTGAATGAGTTTATAGGGTCCAAATGAGGTTGATCTTAAATTTAAAAGAATCAAAGGAAGGGTCCAAGACAAATTCAAAGTCTCAGAAGATTTGACCAGTTGGGATTTTCACACCACAAGGCCAGAAAATTGAGAATGATAAGGGCAATGTATTGTCTGAAAAATAGAGAAAACTTGGCATATTACCTGAATGAGTTCCAGTAAAATGAGTTCCTTGATAGCTAGAAAGGATCTTAGGTGCTCCCCAAGTGAAGGATGATAGCTTCAAGAGCTTTCTTGGCTACAAATGTGTATCAGCAAGGAAAAATTTCTTCTCTGTGTGAAAACCGACAAATCATCACTAATACATATTTGTAGCCATTAGATGGAAGGAGTTGAATGAAATCAAGTTGCCATTTAAGCAAAGGTCCAGAAAACAAATCATATTTCCCATAGGATTTTTCAAATATTGTCCTAGGGTATGATGAGGGCAAATGGGAAAACAAGACGTGACATATTTGGCCACTTCAAAATATTGTCCCCACCAGTATTTCCTTAAAATTTCAATTATCTTATCTTGTACCAGGGGAGATACTTTGCAAAGAACCCATATCATAGTACCATGTAATAGTTTGGTAGGAAAGGCTTTTGGTTGGATCTTGTCTTGAAAACATTCTGACTTTTTCTATTTTTCAGTCTCTCAATTTCAACTTTTTGTTTATATTTTAAAAGCCAATCTCAAATAGTCTTAACTATATCAGGATTAAAAATAGTTGACACTGGGCAGTGGAGTGAAAGAAACATTTTTCTATTAAAAGGGCAATAATTTTGGATGCTGCTTGTTTGGCTGCTTGATCAGCAATGACAGTTTCCTCTCATTTCTTCTGTTGGGGGACTCTTTTACTTTGGTGAACTTCTTCTTTTTTTACATACCAATCTAGGAGTGGAATAGCAAAACATCTAAAAGGACTCTCACTAGAGTTTCATTTTTTATAGTCTTTCCAGAGGATATTAAGAAAATCCTCTCTGTTTCC
>NW_006922163.1:355023-356228 GCF_000298275.1 Orycteropus afer afer
AGCCTATGTAGCCTACATATCTTTTATATTCCCTGTGTTTCTGGCTCAGACCACCCAACAAATTTCTAGAAACTTCATCTACAAACAAGGAAAAATCTATGTGATAGATATGTTTTAACAAAATTATACTGTCATCAGCATAGAATTGCTTGGAGTTTGGGCATATTAGTACATACTCAACATATTGTAATAATTTGGGATTAATTCTTAAATTAAAAAGGTTGAGGTCAGCATGAAGTGTTTGAGAAAAATACGTGGAGACTCAGGAAATCCTTGAAGCACTACTCTGAAAGTAAATTGTTGATCCTCCCAAGTAAAGGCAAACAAATACTGACTCAGAGGCTGTGCTAAAGAAAGTGTCTCAGAGATCAGTTGCAATAAAATGTGTTGCATCTGAAGGAACATTGGAGAGCAGTAAGTGAAAGTCTTGGATTTCTGGAAATCTAGGAATGACAATAAAGTTGATAGCTCAGAAATCCTGAACAAAACTCCAAACTGTTTCTTGGTTTCTCAATAGGCAACATAGGGATGTTACAAGGGCTGGTGCAAGAGATAATCAAGCCTTCAGAAAGAAATCCTGAATAATGGGATTAAGGCGCTTGACTGCTAATCAGAAGGCTGGTGCATCAAACCCACCAGCCACTCCTTGGAAAGAAGGTTGGACAATCTAATTCTGTAGTGATACTGCCTTGGAAACCCAAGGAAGGGTCACTATGAGTTGGGTGTGACTCGATGGCACATAACAACAACAACAGTCCCTCTTTAGATTGTAATTTAAAGGAGTATTGAGGAATTTTTCTCAAGGTTTGGACATGTCTACTTGAATTTTAATGGCTGATAATACTTGCGTTGCATCAGTAAATGTGGTGGCCCATACGGCTCAGGAATTAATAAAATAAAATCAGAGGAAGTGGATTAGAGGTGGTCAAATTTTCTTTATGTTTGGCTAATGCTTGCAAGCACCAAGCAACTTCTGTTTGAAATAATTCTGATTTGAATTCCTTATTAAGGGTTGTTGTAACACCAGGTAAGTTTAATATTTCTCCCTTTCTGTGAATTGTAAATGATAATTCTATTTCGATAAAAAGTCTTGGTTTAGCAAACTGACAGTGGTATCAGAACTTAGTGAAAAAGAATATAAATATTCAATGGGTCCTAGGGATATCGGAACAAGTTGAGAATTGACCAGTGTTTATTTTTGCTTA
>NW_006922163.1:357348-358316 GCF_000298275.1 Orycteropus afer afer
TATTTTACTAAATTAGTTTTACAGGAGTTCTGTTATAAGCATTCTTTCTAAGAACAGGTTTTGCAAGGAAGGGAGTGGGTAGTAGGTTTCCTGGAATAGCCTAACTACATTTCTGACACCCACTGTCATTTGCTAATGGCAGGTGAGGCTTTAAAGGGTTAAGCTTTGGGTAAAAAGCAGAAATAAGGCTAAAGGAGAAAGAAAAAAAAAAAAGGCATCTAAAGTAAAATAGTCTAATCCAGACCTGGGTCAGCCAGTTTAGTTATGTCAAATGCCTCATGTTTTGGGGTTAGCTTACAGTTGAAACACAAAGATTTCTAAAATGCACTGCATTGTGGTATGAGAGGAATTGTTAATTACTCTGGCAATCTTGAGGAAAGGAAGTAAGCCCACACAGAGGAGAGGAATAAAGGAGTCAGAAAGAGTGCAACATTGTGATAGGACAGATTAGAATTGCCGCATTGGATTTCCAAAGCAGTAATCTTTGTGGAAGTAGACCTTCACATCTTTCTCCTGCAGAGTGCCTGGTGAATTTGAATCATGACCTTTCAGTTAATACCCAGACACTTAACCACGGTACCACCAGGGCTTTTTGCTGAAGGGTAAGAGGACAGTAAAATCCTCTCCTCCCAGGTAGGAATGGCTAAAATCATTTGGAACAGGGATTGTTATTTGGTTTTGAAATAGCTGCAATATAATCCCTAATACTTTCCTGCAAGTAACAAAAATTTACTAGAAATATATAGAACTGCTCAGCATGAGTGCACTTGGAAAAAAGTAAGAAAATGGGCTCTTTTCTTCATAGGGAAGGAAATAAAGTGAAAGCAGTAGGAGAACATATAAAATTTAAATTAAAATGTAGCAGAAGAGGTAAATCAGGGTAAACTGACTTTAAGAAACATAAGCTCCTGATATCCTCTAGAAATAGTATGGACAGAATTTGAGGTTCTTGCTTTAGAGAGGGATAC
>NW_006922163.1:359946-361792 GCF_000298275.1 Orycteropus afer afer
CTTAGAAAGAGCTACCCAAACCATCCAATCTAAACTAAAGCCACCATCAACCCACCCAGCCATCTACATGATGCTATGTTTTATGACTATCTGAAAGTACTTTGATATTATATGTGTTAATTTTTTTTTATTTTCTGCCTCCCAATACTAGTATATAAGGTCCTTCAAAGTAAAGGTGACTGAACTTGCTATTTATCATCATATCTCTAGCACTGCAAATTGTGAAGACATAAATGAAATATTTATGAAATGGAAAGAGTAACCTGGAGAAGGTATATGTTATTTAAGAGAATTTATATATTTAAAATTATATATTTATAACATTATATATATATACACACACATATATATACATACATATACGTGTGTGTATATATATATATATTCAAACACAAATTGGACGCTTACAAAATATAAACAATTTTTACAATTGTGCTTATACTATTACTTGTTTCAAAATTTCTTCAAAAATTTTTGAAAAAGTAAAGATAATGAGATCATGTATGTTTGTAATAAATCTTAAGTTAAAAAGTCTGGATTAGTAATATTTTAATGTCTATATTTGTGGTAAGGAGCTCTAGTAGTGTAGTGGGTAAGGCATTTGGCTGCTAACAAGAAGGTCATGGTTCAAACCCACCAGCTGCTCCTTAGGAGGAAGATGAGGCAATCTACTTTTGTAAAGATTTACAGCCTTAAAAACTCAATGGGGGTCACTATGAGGAGTAATAAACTCTACTGCAGTGGCTTTGATAAATAAAGATGGTTATGTTTGTGGTAGGTAGACATGTTGTTGTTGGCTGCCATTGAATTGATTCTGACTCAAAGTGACCTCATGAGACAGATTTGAACTGCCTCAAAGAAAAGTGTTTTTTTTTTTTTTTTTGTGGCAATAATCTTATAGAAGTATATCACCAGTTATTGCTCCTGTGGATCTCCTAGGTAGATTTGAACTGCCAACCTCCTGGTTAGCACCTGCTTTATCCTTTATCCAGGGCTACTTTCCCTCTGCCAAAAAAAAAAACCCCAAACCCCCTGCCATCAAGTTTATCCCAACTCATAATGAGCCCCCCATAGAATTTCCAAGGCTATAAATCTTTATGGAAGCAGACTGCCTTGTCTTTCTCCTGTGGAATAGCTGATGGATTCAAACCATCAAGTTTTTGGTTAACAGCTCAATGCCTTACTTTACAAAAACAAGCAAACAAAAACCACAAAAAACAAAATCTCACTGCCGTAGAGTTGATTCTGACTCATAGTGACCCCTTTTGAGTTTTCCAAGTTTCTTTATGGAAGTAGAATGCCCAGTCTTCCTTCCATGGAGTGGCTGGTGGATTTGAACCACCAACTTTCTGGTTATCAGTCAAATGTCTTAGGCACTACACCACCACCTAAATTACCCATGCTTTATGAAATCTGTGTATTATAAGTTTCATGACAAAACAAATCTTGAAGCTATAATTAAGTTTAAACCAAAAAACAACACAAAATCCTTTGCCATGGAGTTGACACTGATTCACTACAACCAAATGTGTTATAGATAGAACAATTCCATAGGGTTTCTTGGCTATATTTCAAAAATAGATTACCAGGCCTTTCTTCCATAGCTTCACTTGTTGTTAGGTGCCTTTGAGTTGGTTCTGACTGGTAACAACTCTGAATACAACAGAATGAAATACTGCCTGGTCCTTTGTCATCCTCAGAATCGTAGCTATGTTTGAGGCCATTGTTGCAGCCACTATGTCAGCCCACCTCATTGAGGATCTTCTTCTTCATTGATGACCCTCTAGTTTACCAACTATGAATTCTGTCTTAGCTCTCTAGTGCTGCTATAACAGAAATACCACAA
>NW_006922163.1:363142-363737 GCF_000298275.1 Orycteropus afer afer
TGATTGAAAATACCATGGCTTGGGACAGGCACAACTTAGTCTTCATGGTAATATCTTTGCTTTTTAACATTTTAAAGAGGTCTTTTGCAGCACATTTGCCAAATGCAATGTGCCATTTAATTTTTTTACTTCCATAGATGTTGATTTTAGACCCAGTAAAATGAAAACCTTGACAACTTCAATCTTTTTACCATTTCTTATGATGTTCCTTACTGGTCCAGGTTTGAGTATTTTTATTTTCTTTATTTTAAGGTGTAATCTATATTGAAGATTGTAGGCTTTGATTTTCATCAATAATTGTTTCCAGTCCTTTTCACTTTCAGCAAGCAAGGTTGTGTCATCAGCATATTGCAGTTTGCTAATGAGCCTTCGCTGGAGAAGGATGTCATGTTTGGTGGGGTGGAGGGTCAACGAATGAGGGGAAGGCCCTCAACGAGATGGATTGACACAATGGCTGGGGCGATAGGGTTAAGTATAGCAAGGATCATGGAGCTGACATGGGACTGGGCAGTGTTTCATTCTGCTGTGCATAGGGTCGCTATGAGTTGGAGATGACTTGATGGCACCTAACAACAACAACAATAACAACAACAAC
>NW_006922163.1:363837-365189 GCF_000298275.1 Orycteropus afer afer
CATGGGACTGGGCAGTGTTTCATTCTGCTGTGCATAGGGTCGCTATGAGTTGGAGATGACTTGATGGCACCTAACAACAACAACAATAACAACAACAACAACGAGCCTTCCTCAAATCCTGAAACGATGTTCTTTTTCATATAATCCAGCTTCTCAGATTATTTCCTCAACATACATATTGAATAAGTATAGTGAAACGATATAACCCTGTTGCACACATTTCCTGATTTTAAACCACACAATATCCCCTTGTTCTGTGTGGTTCTCTATGAGCACATTTAAGTGTTCTAGATTTCTCATTTTTTGCAATATTATCCATAATTTGTTATGATTCACACAGTTGAATCCCTTTACGTAGTCAAGGAAACACAGATAAATATCTTTTGGTAGCGTACTGCCCAAGGCATTTGACTACTAACCAGAAGACTGGTGGTTCAAACCCACCAGCCATTCCTTGGAAGGAAGGTTGGGCAATCTACTCCCATAGTGTTACTGCCTCAGAAACCCAATGAGGCATCACTATGAGTCGAATTTGACTTGATGGTACATAACAACAACAACAGCTTTCAGCAAAGATCCGTCTGACATCAACAATGATGTCCCTCTTTCCAAGTCTGCTTCTGAAACTGGTGTGAATTTCTGGTACTTCTTTTTTGATATACTGCTGCTACCATTTTTGAATTATCATAAGCAAAATGTTATTTGTATGTGATGTTAATGGTATTCTTCAATAGTTTCCATATCTGTTGGATAACCTTTCTTTGGAATTGGCCCAAATATGGATTTATTCCATTTGTTTGGCTACATAGCTTTCTTCCAAATTTCGTACCATAGAAAAATGAGCCTTTCCTGTGTCACATCTGTTTGTTGAGATGTGTCAATTGGTATTCTGTCATTTCCTGTAGTCTTGTTTTTCACTAATGCTGTCAGTGCAGTTTGGACTTCTTCCTTTAATACCATCAGTTCTTGGTTATATGCTACCTCCTGAAATGGTTGATGGTTGACCAATTCTTTTTGGTACAATGACTCTGTATATTCTGTATTTTCCATATTTTTTGATGTTTCCTGTGTCATTCAATTTTTGCCCATAGAATCCTTCAATACTGAAACCTAAAGCTTGAATCTTTTCTAGTTCTTTCAGCTTAAGAAATATTGAGTGTGTCCTTGCCTTTTGGTGTTCTAACTCTAGGCTATTGCACATTTCATTACAGTATTTACTTTGTCTTGTCAAGTGACCCATTAAAATCTTTTGTTCAGCTCTTCTACTTCATTATTTCTTTCATTCACTTTAGCTACTCTACATTTAAGAGCAAGTTTCAGAGTCTCTTCTTACATCCATTAGGATATTTTCT
>NW_006922163.1:366024-367223 GCF_000298275.1 Orycteropus afer afer
ACTTATAGCCTCCTAAATTGTAAGAAAATAAATCCCTATTTATTAAGATCATCCACCTGTAGTATTTTCTGTTTGAGCAGCAATAGAGAACCAAAACAGAATTTGGTACTGAGAGAGTGGGGTGCTGCTCTGACAGTTACCTAAAATGTGGAAACAGGAGTGGATTGCATCCTTGGACCTGATATCCCTGCGCTGACACAAACAGAGAGACCAGTAGAGAGACCAACAGAGAGATGGCAGCAGCAGAGTTGAGAGACTGGCATGAGACAGAGTGACAGGCTTACCAGCCCACGGAGAGAGAAAGCTGAATAGCTTTGGGCAGGAAGCTTGAAGCTTCCCAGCAGAGTGGGTTGACTTTGGGCATTAATTGGCAGAAGCTGAGAGACCAAAGAAATGAGAAGCAGAGCTGTCTCAACTTTAAACAGTAGTTCCATTGCCTCTGGGGATGGAACCACCACAGCCTCCTAGGTTTCAAAGAGTCAGATCTTCACCAACTTGGCTCTGAGATGTGAGGCTGCTGTTCATGAGGGCCAGTGGAATGGGCCCATAGCTGCTGCTCAAAAGTGAGGGGGTGGGGCTTCCATGCTTAAAGGGCAGAGAATGGGGACCCAGAAGGTATGACCATTCAGTAGGAGACTTAGGCCACACAATGAAGATCTGTATACATGCCAATTTGACAAAGGGTGGAATTGTGATAGTTAAGGTTATGTGTCAACTTGGCTGGGCGAGGTTTTGAGTGGCTGGACAGCTGGATGTAGCAATTCCCCATGATGAGACTGGTAATCAATGCAATGGTGGAATATACTGTTAGCAGCTGAGTAGCTGCCTTATGGATGTGGTCTCCTTCCAGTATATAAGAAGACGCTATGAGAAAAGTCTCTGAGCTTTTTGGCACATCTGGATCCTGCAATTGGCCAACTCTTCATTTCAATGACCTTCCATGTTGTCTGCTGATCTTGAGACTGTTTCCAGTGGACCAGGAGCAAGAGGCAGAGCTGAAGCCTAAGGTCAAGGGGCCTTCACCTTTGACATTAGTACTTGGTGTATAAATTTGAATAATAGTTGTATTAACTGGTCTTCCTTTTAGGCATATGTTGTTGTTGTTGTTTTATATGCCATCCAGTCAGACCCTACTCATAGTGACCCCTTCTTGGGTTTCTGAGGCGGTATCACTACGGAGGAGCTCTGGTAGCATAGTG
>NW_006922163.1:367863-368911 GCF_000298275.1 Orycteropus afer afer
TGTTGTTATATGCTGTTGAGTCAGACCCTACTCATAGTGATCCCTCCTTGGGTTTCAGAGGTAGTATCACTACGGAAGTAGATTATCCAATCTTCCTTCTGAGGAATGGCTGGTGGGCTTCAATTGCCAGCCTTCTCGTTAGCAGTCAAGTGCCTTAGGCACTACGCTACCAGAACTCCTCTCAATCCCAGCACAGTAGATCATATTTTTGTCTAATTAAAACTGGCCACTACCAGTCCATTTCAGCTCACTAATGTCTAGGATCTTTAGGCATTCTATTTCATTTTTAATGACTTCAAATTTTTCTAGATTCATACATCATACATTCACATCCAATTATTAATAGATGTTTGCAGTTATTTTTTTCTCATTTTGATTCATGTCATATCAATGGATGAAGGTACTGGGAGATGTCCTCCATCCATGTCATTAAGTTCAGCTCTACTTTGATGAGTCAGACCTTTCCCAGTCGCATTTTTAGTAGCTTCCAAACTGAGGGGCTCATCTTCCAGCACTATATCAGACAATGTTCTGCTACTCTTCCTAAGGTTTTCACTGGTCAATTTTTTTCAGCAATATATTGCCAGGTCTTCCTTCCTAGTCTGTCTTACTCTGGAAGCTCCATTGAAACCTGTCCAGCATGGGTGATCCTGCTGGTACTTCACATACTTTTGGCTTCTCTCCCAGCATCACAGCAACACAGCAACACACAAGCCATCGTAGTACAACAAACTGTCATAAAAGTGGTGGATGGCTTCTCTGAGTGTTGTCAAATCTCCCAACTTTAGGTTAGTATAGGCAGCCCCCATGATATGAGTGTCAGACTAATGAACAACTCTTACTTTCCTTTAACGTTATATAAAAATTCTTAAAGATTCCCAGTTAATTATTATGTATAATAATCTTATGTGTAAGAATCACCTGAGGATCTTATCAAAATGAAGATTCTGATTCAGTATATCTGGGGTAGAAATGCAAATTATTAACAGGGGATTGAACCTGAATGAATCAGTTTGAAGCTCTGGATTGATCCAACCCCTACTTACAA
>NW_006922163.1:370236-370753 GCF_000298275.1 Orycteropus afer afer
TAATAGGACAGAGTAGAAATTCCCCATAGGTTTTCCTATTCTGTAATCTTTACACAAGCAGACTGTCACATCTTTCTCTCGTGGAGAGGCTGGCACATTCTAACCAGTGATATTTTAATTAGTAGCTGAGTGCTTTAACCACTATGCCACAAGTGCTCTGGAGAATAACAAGCACCCTAGGATTCCTACTGTGTGTCAGGAAATCTGCTGAGGACTTAATGAATATAATTCCATTTAATTTTCATGATAATTCTTGAAGTAGTTTACTTGACCCATTTTGAGATGTTTCTTCAACTCATATCTCTTGTCTTTGACAATCACCCTTCTTCACACATAGGAGCTGGCCATTGGCAATGTTGTTAGTATTTTATTCCACTGCTCTAGCTTACAATGGACAAAGGATAAACATTTGTTGTAAAATGTGTTCCAAATATTCCATCCCTTTGAGTTTGCAGTTGAAACTGAGAGACATTAGTCTCTTGTAGGGAGCTCTGGTAGCAAAGTGCCTATGGCACTT
>NW_006922163.1:371733-372985 GCF_000298275.1 Orycteropus afer afer
TTAGGGTGAGTTCACAAACTGTTGTAACAAAGAGGCCTACAAGTTCAAAGACAATGCTTTGGAGATGAAGAGATGTCTCTACTCATCAGGAAACTCTTCTCTTTATTTTGTTTCAAGGAACCAGTCTTCTTCCTGTTTGTTGTTCCACCATTCCCTAGAGTCCTTATTGTCATCAGAATCCAGTTTGTATCGAGGAAGGAGAATGGAGGAGAAATTTGAAAATGGAGCCTTAGCCCAAAGTGGCACACATTACTTTTCCCTTCAAGTCCCATTGATAAGCTGATTACATTGCCTCAATTAACTATAAGAAAAATTAGGAGATGTAGGCTAGCCAGAAAACTAGAAGTGATAGTAGGTTGTAACCAGCTATCTGTCTCTGCAACAGATGTTCAGTAACTTGTTTAATATCAGGCAGCTGAAGGATTGAAACACATGTTTCTAACTTAGGAAGCCAAGATCTTAACCATTTTTCTCTATGACATTTTTGCTTAACCAGATGCCTTCCATCTGTTTAATTAGTTGATCTAAAATTCCACTGAACCTGCTAGCTAGCCAGCTCACATGTTTGATCCACAATGATTTACTTTTAATCTAGATAATATAAGAGAAGAGAAACTCAATACAGTTGGAGAGGATGAGTGACAAATCACACAGGAACAGCTGAGACCTCAATTAGGCTACTTACTGCAAAGCTTAGAAATATAATCACATGCTGGATTATTTCATGACAAATGGTAGCCAAAAATTGAGACCCTGTTACCTCTTTCATATGAATACTTCTGCTAGATTAATAACATTAAGTCATTTGTTTTCATTCTATTAATACCAGGAAATTAGCTGGTAGTGGTTAATCAACTTAATTAAAACTAATTGGTCCAAAATAGGAAAATATTCAGAATATATTCTAACATCTTTAATTGTGTCCTGTTATTTTTCAGAACTTTATGGTTATGTATGAAACCAAACCCAGTAGGATAGCCAGAATCAAGGTCTGGCACTAAACCTATATGTATGGGGATTGGTTGCATATATAGTGAGACTAGGGATAACAATGTGGATGAATTTTTATCCAGGGAAGTTCACTTTCATACACAGGCATTGTGTTGGTTTTTCCATGACTACTGAGTCAGCTACAGATTGTCTTATAAGCTGAATCAGCATTATACACACTACTTTTTGGGGTCCTTCCATGATATACGGGAGCTCTGGTAGCATAGTGCCTAAGGCACTTGACTGCTAACCAGAAGGCTGA
>NW_006922163.1:373635-374322 GCF_000298275.1 Orycteropus afer afer
TGAGGGAGAATGATGGTAGGTAACCTGTAAGAGTCAGAAAATATTTCTATTCAGTCTGAGGAATGGACTATAACATGAACATACATCCTTGGAGACGTTATTTCCTCTTTTACTGGAATAAACCATTATTAAAAGTTGGAACTGTTATATGAAATTTTGTCCCAGTATTAGGACACAGACCTTCTGAACCCTGACCCAAGTATCTTACTGGATTGTACTGAGATGTATTAGAGTGAGAAAAATACTGTAGTTGAGCACTCCTGGCTAAACCAAAGAAAACCAAAAAGTCA
Source organism: Orycteropus afer afer (assembly GCF_000298275.1). Lineage (NCBI taxonomy): Eukaryota > Metazoa > Chordata > Mammalia > Tubulidentata > Orycteropodidae > Orycteropus > Orycteropus afer. Next base: position 373,926 of record NW_006922163.1, read on the forward strand.
GTGATTATGGCAGGATGTGTAAATGCCAAAAAGTGGGTTTCCTGTGAGTAGAAAGCTGGAGGACAATTTTAGTTAATTTCTTAATTACTTCTCAGAATGCTAAGGGAAAAATATCTTTATTTCTAAAAGTCTATGGAATCTGGAAATAAGTTCAAATATATTTTGCATCAGTTTCAAACTCAAGTTTTTAAGTAAATTGCTCTATCTAAGTGTAATTACACTGTGATTACTCACCTTCTCTCCTTAATGTCTTTTAGTTATTAAGACTGGTCAAGCAAAGAGAGGAGGCAGAAATAGAAAGCAATCTGAGAGAGGATAAAAAACAAAAACAAACAAAAAAGCATTACCTAGAAGGGCATATGGAAATGACACTGGACAAGGTTCAAACCACTGTTCC
>NW_006922163.1:374517-379519 GCF_000298275.1 Orycteropus afer afer
TTGAATAGAAGCATTAATTCTTTGAAAGCATGAGATTATCTCTTGATTTAGATTTTGGGTCACCCTTGCTTGCTCCTTCCTTCCTTGCTTCCTTGCTTCCTTAATTTCTTCCTGTGAAGGTACTGGAACCTATCTATATCTAGATGATGATAGCATTTATTGGACTTTCTTAATGGATAATAGTGTTCAGTAGGTAGATATTACCATATTTGTATGCCCAGACATGGAAAAAGTTCAGAAAGTGCCGACCCTGATTGCAATGATTGTCAACATTTTTTTTTCTTTTTTTAAGTGCTGGCTCAACACTAAGGAGCTTTGGTGGCATAGTGGGTGTGGCAGTTCAGTTTGTGTGTCAACTTGGCTGGGCCTGGTTGAGTGGCTGGGCAGCTGAATGTAGTATTCCTCATGATGAGACTGGTAATTAACTCCATGGTGGAATCTACTGTGAGCAACTGAGTACCTGCCTTAGGCATGGTCTGCTTCCTATATATAAGCAGAAGCCTTGGGGAATGGTCTCTAGTTTATGGCACGCTTGGACCCTGCATGTAGCCATGTCATTGTTCAGCAGCCTGCCATGCTCTGCCAACTTTGGGACTTAAAATGGAATTGAATTAACAGCCAGCCATGTGGTTGGTTAACATCGGGACTGTGCCGTTTTATTTGTTGACCTTGGGCTTGTTAGCCTCAGCAGCCAGTAGCTGCCTGAGTAAAGAGATGCCTCTAGCTTCAGTAGGTCAGGAGCAAAAGGCAGAGCTGAAGCCCGAGGTCGAGGGGATTTCACCCAGCCCCTAGAGCCTGGCACTTTGAACTTGCATTTCTACCTCCCAAACTGTAAGAGAATAAACTCGTATTTGTTGAGGCCATCCCATTTGTGGTATATTCTTGTCAGAGCAGCACTAGGTAACCAAAACAGTGGGTAAGATAATTTGGCTGCTAACCAGAAGGTTGGCAGTTCAAATCCACCAACTGCTCCATGGGAGGAAGATGAGGTAATCTATTTGCATAAAGATTTACAACGTTGGAAACCCAAGGCTATGAGTCAGAATAGACTCAATGGTTTTGGGTGTAGCTCAATGCTGTCAGTACCAGAAAGGCATTAGATCACTGATTGTCCTTGCTGCTCACATTCTGTGTATTGATTGAAGGAGAGCAGAAAGACTAGTTTCTCATCATGATTGACACCTAAAGTATTCCTTATGTCAATGGTGATTTGGGAATCTCTCCAATATGTGCAGGAGCTCTGGTAGCATAGTGCCTAAGGCACTTGACTGCTAGCCAGAAGGCTGGTGGTTCAAACCCTCTATCCTCTAGCCACTCCTCAGAAGGAAGGTTGGGCAATCTACTTTTCTAGTGATACCGCCTTGGAAAGCCAAGGAGGGGTTGCTATGAGTTGGGGCCAACTCGACGGCACATAATAACAACAATAACCAATATGTGCAGAGTGGAAGGAGAATCTATGGAGAAGTTTACAAGTCAGGAGACATTACTTCTCCCTTCATAGGGAAATACAGTGCACAGTTGAATGAACTTTAGGAATTTTGGGGAGAGTTCCAGGAATTTTCTGAAAACAAGGAGTTGAAGGAGCATATTGAAATTTGCAACATAATAGCAAAAGCTATACTTCCTGTAGTTTCTTTGTATCACCTATGAATGATGGTGCAGGGGAAAAGATCAGGCAAAACAGAGGGACATTAAAATGAATGAGCACTTCTTGCCCTGAATTGAAGATGCCTGAGACTCTACCTGGGAATGGCCACTGTCGGACTTGAGGAGTGTTTTTTAGTATTGCTCTTGGCTAGTAAAGAGTAAGAAAAAGAGAACCACCTTGTACAATCTTATTAACCTTAATAATTTTAATGATATTATGAGTTACTCTGGGGCTTTGGATATTTTTCACCTATTATTAAAAAAAAAGTAGTTGGAAGACATGAATTATCTTGGTGTATTAATATTATGTTGTGTAAATGGCAGGATGCTCTCAACAGGATAATAAGAAAGTACCAGCAAAGCTACTCTGGGTGCTAGATCCCTTTTGGAGATTAGGTTTAAAAAGCCTATACATGTTCTGATTATGCCACATTTGGATGAAATATAGCTTGTTAGTATCTAAGCTTTTGTTGAATACTGACCATGAAAGATATACACCATCACCCATTGGCCTCTGTAATTACAGAAATTTCAGAAATGAGGGGTAGTGACTACTACAAGAGATGTGAGGTTTATAACATGATTGCTAAATGATTAAATGATTTAACTCTCAATTTTGAAAAGAATGCTCAGGTGCATCTAAGAAAGAAGATATTCCATTTGAGACCATCAGATATTCTTGAAACTTAAGGAATGGCAGAAGAAGATGCTAACAGGCATTCAAAATCAGCACTGCAGTCTAGTAGTGCTAACTACTACTACTAACTCTGATTTTAGCTTCCCTAGATCTTGTTAAATTTTCTGTTATTATACAAATGCAGTTTTGACAATGTCAAAAAGTTGATCACCATAAAGCTAAAGCTGGCAAAGGATTGCGATAGATCTTACTAATTATTATCTGTCTGAGATTGAGACTCAGTTCTTTATTCACAAATTAGAATTCTTGACCATAATAAAAGCATTCCAGACAGATTTTAGAAATTTATGTATTGGGATACAGTCTGAGGAATATATTTGTAATAATTCCCTTATACACAACCAATTTCAAGCCAGATATTAAGGTTCAGTGATGAATGACCTTAAAAATAACTTTAATTTCAACAGTCATGGTACATTGTGTTTTAGCAAAAGGGATTCAGACACTGTTTTGTTTGTCTTCTTGCTTGGAAGGGGATGGTAGTTCATATAGTATGCAAGGGAAATAAGAGGTACTCCTGTTGGAAGAGATATATCCAGAAACAGGTCCTCAATAGCTGTCAATTAAGTTAGGAGTTTAAAGAAGAACTTTTTGTATTTAGGATGAGAGGGATGAGTAGATGCTGCTGTAGCGCTGAGCAATCTGAATGAGTAAGTGTTACTAATTACCAATGGCCATGCAATATTTTCTAAGTTTTCTTCCTCCATTCCTAATTGACTCATAATTTCTGAATCACATCTTACCTAGTGTCAGGAAACATATAAGTATCTAGACACAGTATGCTTTGGTGAGATTAGAATGCTTCAATGCTTTCTAACATACTGGGGATAGGACAGACTCTGGTGGTGTAAAATACCCTAAGAATTAGTGTTGCAGTACATCCTTCTTATTACAAGGAATTCTTTTCAAACAGATGAACAACCAATTCTAAAATATCATCCCAAAGATATATTTTTTTTTTAAATTATTGTGATTTGAATTTATTGTGATTTGAGTGGAAGTTTACAGAGCATATTCATTTTCCATACAGCATTTCATACACATTTTGTTTCATGAAATGGACTACAATTCCCCACAGTGTTTCAGCTCTCTTCCCACTTCTTCCCCATAGTTACTTCTTCCTTGTGTTCTTCCCTCCCATGAACTCCTGTCCCCTGAACTATCCCTCTGTGAAAACACTACCCTTCTGTTCTCTTATGATTGACTGCTCCAAGAAGTGTATCTACCTGATATAAATGTTCACCCTATATGCTTGTCTATTGTTTGTCTGGATGCCAAACAGATTTCAGTTCCAGATCTGAAGGATCTGGGGACCATCATCTCAGAAACCTGACCAGACTCTATCTGACTAGAAAAACTGGTCTTTTGTATGATTTTGAGTTTTGTTCCACATTATGCTTCCACTCTATCTAGGATCTCTTGCACTGATCCCTTTGCAAGTGGTTGACAGTGATAGCCAGGCACCATCTCATAGTAATACAGGCTGAGCATCGCATGGTCTACTAGTCCCTTGGACTAATTGTTTCCATACATCTTTTGTTTTCTTCATTCTTCTATCTGTGGATGAGGAGAGACCCATCATTGCACCTAGATGGCCACATGCAAGTTTTTAAGACCCCAGTCACTACTCACCAAAGTAGGATGTAAAACAATGTTTTTGTGTAGTATATAATATCAATTGAGCTTGATGTCCCCTGTGGCCATGGCCCCAAGCTCACAGGTCCAACTACTCTCTCCAACAGAGTAGCTGGCTGTAGCCAAGAAGCCACCAAAATCTTGCCCCTTCTGTATACCAGATATTCTTACAACCCAAATACAAGCACATTTCTACAAATACACTTGTAGAAACATCGTCTGCCAACCCTATACATGGTCATGGGCACACTCCCTCCTGCCTAGACATTCTTGATCATTCAGCCTGTCCACCCATCTATCCACCTGTAGAACAATGCTTGCCATCACTGACAACACAGTACTGTACATGCAAAAGGGTTCACCAATGTTGTCTGTACCTTCCTTATATCTCTCTCTGTTTTCCTCCTCCTCTCCTTGCTGGTGTAGAGAAATCCAACTGATTTTTGTATATTGATCTTGTATCCTGCCACAATGGTAAATCTCTCCATTAGTTCCAGTAGTTTTCTTGCTGAGTGTCTTGGGTTTTCTATACATAGGATCATATCATCAGCAAATAGGCATAGTTTGACTTCTTCCTTACAATTTGGATGCATTTGCTTTCCTTTCTTGCCTTAAGGCCCTGGATAGGACTTCCAATACAATGCTGAATAGAAGTGGAGATAGAGAGCATCCTTGTCTGGTTCCTGTTTGTAAGAGGGACGGTTTTAGTCTCTCTCCATTGAGAATGATATTGGCTGTTGGTTTCACTCACATGCCCTTTATTGTGTTGAAGAATGTCCTTTTGATTCCTATATTTCTGAGAGTTTTTATCAGGAATGGGTGTTGGACTTTTTCAAATGTCTTTTCTGCATCAATTGATATGATCATGTGGTCCTCTTTCTTTGTTTTATTTATGTGATAGATGACATCGATTGTTTTTCTACTGTTGAACCATTCTTGCATACCTGATATGAATTCCACTTGATCGTAATGTATTATTTTTTGGATATGTTGTTGGAGTCTATTGGCTCAGATTTTGTTGAA
>NW_006922163.1:380064-383109 GCF_000298275.1 Orycteropus afer afer
TTGCCCAATTTGTTTCTTATTCATCTTATTTGTATTCTCTCCCTCTTTTCCTTTGTTAAATTTGCCAGAGGTTAGTTAATTTTATTAATCTTTTCAAAGAAACATCTTGTATTTTTGTTGATTTTTTTCTATTGTCCTACTGTTTTCTGTTTCATTTATTTCTGTCTGAATCTCTATTATTTCTTTTCTTCTTCTTCTCTTGACGGTAGGCTTTTTTTTTTTTTTTTTTTTTTTGCTGATCTTTTTCTAATTGTTGGTGATGCTGGATTAAGGTGTTAATTTTGGTTCTTTCTTCTTTTTTGATGTGTGCATCTATTGTGACAAATTGCCTTATCATCACTGCTTTTGCTGTGCCCCAAAGAAGTGCTTTTCACTTCATTTTCATTTCATTTTTTATTTCTTCTATCACCAAGTCATTTTAGAGGAGTGTTATTTAGTTTCCATGTGTTTGCTCTTTTCCACTGATCTTCCTACTGTTGATTTCTAATTTTATAGCACTGTAATCTGAGAAGATGCTTTAAAATATTTCAGTGTTTTAAAATTTATTGAGGCTTCCTTTCTGACCTAACATATGGTCTATCCTGCAGAATGTTCCAGGCATACTGGACATGAATGTATATTGTGTCCTTGTTGAGTGAAGTGCTCTATAGATGTCGATGAGGTCAAGTAGGTGAATTTTATTGTTTAGTTCTTTTGTGTCTTTGTTGAGTTTCTTTCCAGTTATTATATCTTTCATTGAAAGTGGTATATTAAAGTCTTCCACTATTACTGTGGAATCTTCTCTTTGCCATTTCAATTTTGTTAAAATCTTGATGTATTTTGGAGCTCTTTCATTTGGTGTGTAGATATATATTATGGTTATGTACTCTTGTTTCATTGATCCTTTAATCATTATATAATGTCCTGCCTTGTCTCTTGTGGTAGTTCATTTTGTGTGTCACCTTGGCTGGGCCTGGTTGAATGACTGGGCAGCTGGATGTAGTATTCCCCATGATGAGACTAGTAATCAATTCCATGGTGGAATCTATTGTGAGCAGCTGAATAGCTGCCTTAGAAAATGTGGTCTGCTTCCTGTATATAAGCAGAAGCCTTGGGGAATGGTCTCTAGTTTATGGCATGCTTGGACCCCACATGTAGCTATGTCATTGTTCAGCAGCCTACCCTGCTCTGCCAACCTTAGGACTTTCAATGGACTTAAATTAATGGCCTGTCGTGTGGTTTGGTAACATTGGAATTGTGCCTTTTCACTTGTTGACCTTGGGCTTGTTAGCCTCAGCAGCCAGTAGTTGCCTGAGTGAAAAGATGCCTCCAGCTTCAGTAGGCCGGGAGCAAGAGGCAGAGCTGAAACCCAAGGTCAAGGGGCTTTCACCCAGCCCCTAAAGCCTGGCACCTTGAACTCGAACTTAAAACTTCCAAATTGTAAGAATAAACTCCAGTTTGTTCAAGCCATTCCATTTGTGGTATATTTCCTGTCCGAGCAGTTGTAGGTAACTAGAACATCTCTTATGGTGTTTTTGTCTTAAAATCAATTTTATCAGAATCCATGTCACCACTTCTGATCTTTTTTGATTGCCATTTGCTTGATAGATCTTTTTCCAACCTTTGATTTTTAGTCTGTTTTTGTCTTTATCTCTAATGCTTGTCTCTTATACACAGCATATTGATGAGTTGTGTTTTCTCATCCAGTCTGCAACTCTCCATCTCTTGAATGGTGAATTTAATCCATTTTCATTCAATGTAATTATCAACAAGTATGAATTTGTTGCTGTCATTTTGTTATGTGTTTTTTCATGTTGTTGTTGTTATGTGCCATCAAGTCGGACCTGACTCATAGTGACCCCTTCTTGGGTTTCCGAGGCAATATCATCATGGAAGTAGATTGCCCCATGTTCTTTCCAGGGAGTGGCTGGTGGGTTTGAACCACCAGCCTTCTGGTTAGCAGTCAAGTGCATTAGGCACTACACTACCAGAGCTCCCTATATTTTTCATGGTGTTGCTGATTTCTTTGTTCCATAAATTTTCTGTGCTGACCTCATTTTGTTTATGAATCATGCTATCATTTCTTTCATTATTATTGTTTTAGTGTTTGCCAAAAATTATGCTTGCTCTGTTTTTTATTTTGATGCAAAGGTTTATTATTTTTTCTTTGAGGTTACCCTGCAATTTATAATCTTCTTTCCAAGTTTGGAACAGTCCATTCTATCCTGAAATTGTCTTGACTTCCTCATCATTTAGAAATTCTGTAACTACACTATTTTTTTCCCCTCTTTTTGGTTTGTAGTTGTCTTTATTTTCCAATTGATGTCTCTGGTTCCCTGTTTACAGTCTTGTAAGCTTAATTTACTTTGGGTACTTCCCAAACTGCATTGGTTTTTGGGTTACATCATCATGTGTATTAATCATTGGTTGTTGTTTGCTATTGTTGTTTCTTCCAAAGGATTCCTGTTAGCATCTTTTGTAAGATTGTTCCGGTTTTAACAAAATTAATTTCTTAATTACTTTCTGCTTATTTGGAAATATCTTAATTTCACCATCATATTTGAGGGACAATTTTGCTGGATATATAATTCTTGGTTGGGAATTTTTTCTTTCTGGGTTACATATGTATCATCCCATTGCCTTCTCACCTGCATGGTTTCTGCTGCAAAGCTTAGCCTTATTGGCTGCCTTCTGTAGATAACTTTTCATTTTTCCCATGCTGCTTTTAAGATTCTTTCTTTGACTTTGGTTTTGGTGAGTTTGAAGATGATATGTCCAGGTGATTTTCTTTTGGAGTCTATCCTGTTTGGGTTTCATTAAACTTCTTGAATGGATGTATTGTCACCTGTCATCATATTAGGGAAATTCTCTTCCAACAAATTTTTGACAATTTTCTCCATGGTTTTACTTGTCTCTTCCTGTTGTAGAATCCCAATCACACATCAGTTACTTCTTTTGCTGGTATCCCACATGAATCTTAGGTTTTCTACATTTTGTTTTGATCTTTTGTCTGATTGATTCCTTACCAAAATAGCATTGAGGTATCTGTCTTCAATCTCACTAATT
>NW_006922163.1:411504-416607 GCF_000298275.1 Orycteropus afer afer
GCTAGGTTTTCTGGTCTGATAGAGCCTGGTGGAACCACTGAGACTATGGTCCCTAGCTGCCCTTCAGGTCTGGAATTGAACTCACACCTGTGGTTTCCAGCCAAACAAAAGACAGGCATATGAGTTGAACATTTACCTCAAGTAGATACTTTCCTTAGAGAGAACAATCATGGGAGAAAGAAGAGCTGCTTATGCACAGGGGGACAGCTCACGGGGCAGGAGAGTATGGATGGATGGATACTGGGAAGAGGAAACTATGGGGAGGAACTGGGAGGGGAGCTGTTGCATTTTGGTAAACTGTGGTCAATGTCATGAGACAAAGTATATGTGAACTGCTATATGGAAAGTGAATTTGCTTTGTAAATCTTCACCCAAATCTCACACACACAAAAATCTTCCAAATGTACAGTTGTCCTATCAGAAGCCAATTTCTATTTCACAGTGAGTATTTAGTATTATATCTGCCAATGCTTAAAATCTAATTTGTACTGAGTATTTTTTATTGTCCATGAAAAACTTTCTTCCCTCCAGTACATTTTGTGAAATACTGACTGCCTGCTCTTTACTTGTTAACCACAGAAGTGATCTCTCTCTGCTGGTTCCATTCTCTGTCACAGTGGGGCAAAGGGAAAGCTTTTACTCCTGCTCTTTTGGTCAAAGGAGAAACACATCCTCTTTGGAGCCTAAAAAAAAAAAAAAAAGAAAAAGAAAAAAACAGGTATCCCAGGGAGCAGCATCAATACATTTCTGAGTGCCACCTTGAATGTTCCCAGAACAACAATATTTCAGAAGTGTTACTGTCTATATATTAACTCGCTGTTGGTGGGGCTATCCTAAGAAGACCAATAAACCAACGATTTTATCAATTAAGTTCCTAATGGTAGTCTATATAGCAACGTTTCAAAATAAAATCCCTCATGATCAAGGTAAGGAGTCTAAGTGAATGAAGCCAGCAAGAAACATTTTATTTTCTCTTTACTATAAGAAAAATAACAGCATGACCAAGATTGTAGGTTTGAGTTGATATTCAGTGAAAGAAGCCAAGTACATATGTACTGTAGAACTGGCTGGTGTGACCTCCATAGTGAGAAAAATAAAGCAGGTTTTTCTCTGGAGGAAAAAGGAGCTAATGTTGCCAGATGTTCACACGAAAACAAATAAACCTACAACTGTATATTTTCATGTGAAAAATTACAGATTAACTAACTGTAATAATTGTTTATGCTAGCTGCTCTTGAGTTGGCCCCCAAAGCCATGTTGACTCTGTGTACAACAGAACAAAATGCTACCTAATGCTGTGCCATACCCATTATGAGTTGGAGATCAAACTGTCATGTTCCATAAGGTTTTCAATGGCTGATTTTTGGAAGTAGATCACCAGACCTATCTTCCTAGTCCATGTTAGCCAGGAAGCTCCATTGAAACCTGTTTTGTGTCCTAGCTACACTTAAGCCTGCACTGACAGATAGATAGTGGCTATGCATGAAGTACATTGTCTGGAAATCAAATCGAGGTCTCCTTCATGGAAGATAAGAATTCTATCACTGAATCACCATTGCCTCTACTGTGACAATTAGTGACAGATTTAAGAAAAAAAAAAAACAACTTAATAGTCCTGCAACCATGTGGATCAAACAGTTATCTGTGGCTCCTTTCTAGTCAGTAGTTAATACATTTATAACCTGTTGGATTAGTAATTGATACAGGAGTCTCACTTTCTTGATGAAGCCTTCACTGACTTTAATGATTATATTTATTTATTTCATCTTCACTGTGTTTGTTGAAATTGTTTTCTTGTAGTTAATTTAGAAGTGTTTATCTTACAATTTTAATAGCTTTATTGAAGTGTAATAGACATGAGATATACTTCATGTGGTGTGGTGAGTTTCTTAGAATGGCTCTTCTGGCCATGTTCTCTATGATTCCCACCAGATAACTGTGTAAAGTGCTTGTGGCCTACCAATGGGAATGGATAACTTGCTAATAACGTAAAGAAGGTACATAGCAACTTTGTTGGACATGGGATCATGTTAATAAGCATATGAACACTAATGTTGGGATTGGTTACTTTTGCCATCCCTCTAGGCTTAAAGTGAGCCACTTCAGAGGTGGAAGAAAGAAGGGCCAGAAGTGGTGGGTGTCCTTGAACCCAAGATCCTTGTTCTGAGACAGTGAGAAACAGCTGCACAGAAATGGAAGCAACCGAGGCAGTAGAACCAGGAGATAGGCATTAATCAGAGTGGTGGCTTCCTGGACCGAGAAAGCTGAGTGTCTTTGGGTAGGAGCCTTGCTGGCGAAGTGGGTGGCTCTCTGAGGTCATATTGGAAGCACTAAAAGAGCTTTGTAACTCTTTCCTCAGCAAGGCAGAGGTCAAGGGGCCACAGGGGTGAGAGGCCAAAGCCAGAGAGAAGCATGCCTGTGGCATCACTGAGAAACTGTCCTGACTGAAATATTGTATCCTGACTTGTTTTTGAACCTGAATTGTAACTGTTGCTTTCTTAATAAACCCCATAATTGTGAGTGTTGCCTGTGAGTTCTGTGTGGCCATTGCAGTGAATTATCAATCCCAGCAGAGAAGTAGAGAGTGCTGCTGGGAGGGGTGGTGGTTACTGTCAGAATTGGTAAAAATGTTGAAGGGTGGCTGCATGCCTAAGCTACACCTCATAGGAATCAGCCTTGGGCTATTGAGGTTGTTCTGGATCCTCATTTCCCCTTGTGAGGTTAGAGGAGATCAGATGCCACCCCTATCCCCTTTTTGCACTGCCTGTATTTAAAGAGTATAATTTAATGCATTTTAACATATGTAGACAAGCATGAAATCATTATCACAATGAATATATCCATCACCCTTCAAATTGTCCTTATGAAACTTGTGATCCCTCCCTTTTGCATCTCTCCTCCAGTTACTCATCTTCAAGCACCCACTGATGTAATTTCTATCCCTATAATACAATGATCAGAAGGAAGGTTGAGCAATCTACTTCCATAGTGTTACCGCCTTGAAAACCCAAGGAGGGGTTGCTGCGAGTCAGATCCGACTTGATGGCAGTGAGTTTAGTTTTCATTTATAATATAATGATATTCCCTTATTTCCTTTTCAATGTTTATGATATCTGTATTGATGTCACATTTCTCATTCATGATATTGATAAATTATGTCTCTTTGATTCCTGTCTGGCTCGAGGGTTAGCATTTCTACTTATCTTTTCAAATAATCAGCTTTTGGTTTCATTGATTTTTCTTTACAGGTTTTTTTGTTTTGTCTTTTCTTTCATTTATTTTTGCTCTTATCTATTATTTTCTTTCTTATGTTAATTTTGGATTTAATTTGCTTTTTTATGTTCTAGTTTCTTAAGATGGAAATTGAGGTAATTGATCTGAGGCTTTTCTTTCTTTTTAAATATAAGCAGTTAGTGCTAGAAATTCCCTCTAAATACTTATGTACTTCATGGAATTGTCTGGCCCCTTTCATCTAAAGTTATCAAATATGTGACCATGGAGTTGATCATAATTTTCCTTAATTATCCCTTCAGTATCCATGAGATCAATAGTGATAATTTCTTTTTAATATCTGATATTAGTAAGTTGCTTCTGTTCTTTTTTATTCTTGGAAATTATCAATTTTGTTGATTTTTTTTGAAAGGATCAGCTTATAATTTTGTTGATTTTCTCTATTAATTACTGCTTTCAGTTTTATTGATTGTATTTTAATTTTTATCATTTATTTTCTTCTGACTACTTTGTGTTTATTTGTTTATTTTTATTGTGCTTTGGATGTAAATTTACATAACAAACTTGTTTTACATTCAATAGCTCATGCACGTCTGGTTTCATTGCCCCAATTACCATGCCCAACCATGAGAAAATCTCCTCCCCTCGCCTCCCTATGGCTACCCTCTTCCTGGGACCCTCTCACCCATGCATTCCTGTCTGTCCAGCCTTCCCTCTATGTGAAAGCTACCCCTCTAGTGTCTCATGGCTGCTTGATCCAAGGGGTGCATCTCCCAAGTAGGTGCATCAACCTGGGGTAGGAGTTCTGTATGTGGATCTTTCTGTTGTTATGCTGAGAGCCTAACAACATGTAAGTGAGTCCAACTCACTTAGGCTCAAAGGGTAACACAGGGCCATAGTCATGAAGGTTCCATGAGTTTCTGTCTGACAAGTGATTCTGGTCATTTTTGTGTTTTTGAATTTTGTCCCACATTTTTCCTCCCACTCTATTCAGGATTTCCAGATTTGATCCCTTTCTGAGCAGTTGGCATTGGTAGCCTGACACCATCTAGTTCTTCTGGTCTCAGGTCATGGAGGCTGACATTCTCATGGTCCATCTTTTGACTAATTGTTTCTAGATAACTGAGTTTCTTCACCCTTCTTTGCTCCATCTGAGAGACTGATAGTTGCATCTTAGATGGTCACTGGAAAACTCTTAAGACTGCAGTCATTAGTCACCAAAGCAGGTTATAGAACAAAATTTTTGTGAGGTTTGTGTGCCAATTGAGCCCGATGTCCCCAGAGACTATGGTCCCAAGACCCCGGGGCAGGATCTTTGATTGTCTCTGTGAAGTTACACCCACCTGTTTCCTGTTGCTTCTGTAATGTAGGTGGCTAATTTTGTAGCATAAGTACATGTGTAAGATTGTCTTCAGCCAAATATACCCTTGGTCTAGGGTGTATTCCTGTTTACCTACCCCCATCTGCCCTTTTCATCTGTCAATGTATTCATCCATAGCCTGGTATTTGGTTCTAGTGATAGTGCAGAGTTGTGCCTGTGATAGTGTTTGCCTTTGTTGTGTATAGCTTTTGTGTACATTTCAGTGTCTTTCCTTTCCCCAGTGTCACCATGCTGGACACAGATTCTTTCCATACTGTTCGTTCCCTCACTCAAATCAACATGTGACCCCTAAATAGTCCGAGATTATCCCTCCACTTTCCTCCCATCCTTGGTAAACAACAAAGTGAGTTTCCTTCCTTGAATAAACTTCCTTTCACTCTTTACAATAGTGGGATCATGCAATATTTATCCCTCTGTGATTGACTTATTTCACTCAGCATAATGTCCTCTAAATCCAGCCATGTTGCTAGATGATTCATGTTGTTGTTGTT
>NW_006922163.1:420579-425861 GCF_000298275.1 Orycteropus afer afer
ACCCAGTCTTCGTCTGAGCACACAGACTTTGATGGAGTTCCTGTGGGCCCAGAAAGTGGGTGGGAGTGGGGTATGGCTGCACCTCCAGTCACCAAATGGGTGTGGGGTATAAGAATAACAAGAGGAATGTCACACCTTTTCAGTCTTGCAGGTCCAGAGTGTCTTTGGGGTTGCTGGAAAGCAGAACCTGTTTTTAAGCCCCTGGAATCTTGGAGAGCACTGTCTCTTTAAATATCTAAAATGGTCAAGCTGCTTGTAACATTCAAAATGGCGGTGTCCTCCAGACAGGCAAATGTCCACAGCTCAGCCTGCCTTTCTCTTCACCTTCTCTGTCTATTCCCCAGCCACCAGAGCAGTCTTTCGTGCAGTCCCTGACAATCAGGGCTGACTTTTATGTTAATTCTTAGGTCCTACCACCACTCGAGAATCTCCAGGCTGTCTGTGCCGTGCCTTCAGGATCACTCAGGATCGCTGCCAGACCCCAGCTCCGTCTGTCTCCTTTTTTGGTATTTTCATGCAAATTCTTCTGCTAGTTGGGGTTTTGTCCACTTCTGTATCTTTTCCTTCAAGGCTCAGGGGTCCAGGATTATCTTCTGTGTCTCTGTTAATTGGTTGAAAAGGGTCTGTGCAGTCTTTCTGTCTAGTCTGCCATCTTACCGGAACTCCCCTTCATTATTCTTTAATGTTGGTTAGTATTCCATTGTATGAATGTACCATAGTTTGGTTATCCAGTCATCTGTTGAAGGCCATTTAGGTTTCCATTTCTTTGCTACAGTGAGTTATGCAGCAATAAACATGTTGTTGCTGTTGTTGTCAGGTGCTGTTGAGTCATCTACAACTTATAGTGACGTTATGTACAGCAGAACTAAACACTGACTAGTCCTGTGCCAGCTCCATGATCCCTGATATACTTGAACTCATTGCCACAGCCACTGTGTCAATCCATCTCATTGAGGGCTTTCCCCTCTTTTGTCAGCCCTCCACCTTACCAAGCATGACATCCTTCTCCAAGGAATGGTCCCTTCTGACAACATGACCAAAGTATGTGAGACAAAGTCTGACAATTCTTGCTTCTAAGGAGTAATCTGGATGCACTTCCTCCAGGACAGATTTTTTTAGATATTTTAGCAGTCCATGGTACGTTTGGCATTCTTCGCCAGCACCACAACTCAAAAGCATTAACTCTTCTTCAGTCTTCCTCATTCATTGTCTAGCTTTCACGTGAATATAAGTGATTGGAAATACCATGGCTTGTGTCAGGTGCTCCTTAGTCCTCAAGGAGACATCTTTGCTCTTCAGCACTTGAAAGAGGTCCTTTGCAGCCAATTTGTCCCATGCTATACACTGTCTGATGTCCTGAGTGCTGCTTCCACTGGCATCAATCATAGAACCAAGCAATGTGAAGTCACTCAAAACATCAATGTTTTCTCCTTTTATCATGATGCTGCTCATAGGTCCAGTTGTGAGGATTTTTTTCTTCTTTGTATTGAGATGTAATCCACACTGCAGACTGTATTCTTCAGTCTTCATCAGTAAGTGCCTCAAGTCATCCTCACTGTCAGCAAGCAAAGTTGTGTTATCAGTGTATTGCAGGTGGTTAATGATTCTTCATCCAATTCTGATGCCATGTTCTTCTTCATATAGTTCAGCTTCTCAGATGATCTGCTCAGCATACAGATTGAACAAGTATGGTGAAAGGATGCAACCCTGACACACACTCCCTTCTTGATTTTAACCATGCAGTGTCCCCTTGTTCTGTTTGAAAGACAGCCTCTTGATCTGTGTACAGGTTCCTCAGGAGTACAGTCAAGTGTTCTGGAATTCCCATTCTTCTCAATGTTACCCATAATTTTTTTATGGTCCACAAAATCGAATGCTATTGCATAGTCAATAAAACACAAGTAAACATCTTTCTGGTATTCTCTGCTTTGAGCCAAGATCCATCTGACATCAACAATGATATCCCTCATTCCATGTCCTCTCCTGAAACCACCTTGCATTTCTGGAAATTCTCTGTCAATATACTGCTGCAACCATTTTTTAATTATCTTCAGTAAGATTTAAATTGCATGCAATATTAATGATATTGTTTGATAATTTCCACATTCTGTGGGATCACCTTTCTTTGGAATGGGTACAAATATGGATCTCTTCCAGTCAGTTGGCCAGGTAGCTGTCTTCCAAATCTCTTAGCATAGCTGAGTGATGCCTCCAGCAGGGCATCCATTTATTGAAACATCTCAATGGGTATTCTGTCAATTCCTGGAACCCTGTTCTTCACCAATTCCTTCAGTGCAGCTTCAACTTCTTCCTTCTATACCATTTGTTCTTGACCATATGCCAACTCCTGAAATGGATGAAGATCGACTAGGTCTTTTTGAAACAGTGACTCTGTATATTCCCTCCATCTTCATTTGATGCTTCCTGCATGATTCAATATTTTGCCCATAGAATCTTTCAATATTGCAACTCAAGGGTTAATTTTTTTCCTCAGTTCTTTCAGCTTGAGAAATGCCAAGCATGTTCTTCTCTTTTGGTTCTCTAACTCCAGGTCTTTGCACATTTCATTATAGTAATTGGCTTTGTCTGCTCAAGCTGCTCTTTAAAATCTTCTGTTCAGCTCTTTTAGCTTATCATTTCTTCCATTTTTTTAGCTACTCTCCACTCAAGGCCAAGTGTCACAGCCTCTTCTGACATCCATTTTGGTCTTTTCTTCTTTTCTTGTCTTTTTAATGACCTCTTGCTTTCTTCATGGGCAATGTTCTTGATGTCATCCCACAATTCTTCTGGTTTTCGGTCATTGGTGTTCAATGCATCAAATCTATTCTTTAGATGGTCTGTAAATTCAGAAGGGATATGTTCCAGGTAATATTTTGGCTCTCAGGGACTTGTTTCAATTGTTTTAAACTTCAGGTTGAACTCACATATGAGCAGTTGATGATCTGTTCCACAATCAGCTCCTGATCTGGTTTTGGTAAAGATATAGAGCTTTTCCATTGTCTCTTGCCACAGATGTAGTCAATTTGATTCCTGTGCACTCCATCTGGAGAATTCCACGTGTATAGCCACCATTTGTGTTGTTGAAGAAAGGTTTTTGCAATGAATAACTCATTGGTTTGGCAAAATTTTATCATGCAATCTCCAACGTCATTTCTGACACCAAGGCCAAATTTTCAACTACCAGTGATTGTTCTTTGTTTCCAACTTTTGCATTCCAGTTATCAGTGACAATTGATACATAATGATTGTACATTCAGTCAATTTTAGACTGCAGAAGTTTAAAAATCTTCAATTTCTTCATCTTTGGCTTTGCTGTTTGGTGTGTAAATTTGAATAACAGTAGTATTAACTGGTTTTCCTTGTAGGTGTATAGATACTATCTTTTATGGTTACCTAGTGCTGCTCTAACAGAAAATACCACAATTGGGATGACCTTAACAACAGAAGTTTATTCTCTTACAGTTCAGAGGTTTTAAGTCCAAGTTCAAAGTGCCAGACTCTGGCCCCTCAACCTTGGGGTTCATCTCTGCCTCCTGCTCCCAGCCCACAGAAGCTAGAGGCTTTTCTTCACTCAGACAGCTGCTGGCTTTTGAGACTGCCAAGCCCAAAGTTGACAAGTAAAAAGACACAGTATTTTTGGTGATATTACCAAATCACACACCAGGCCATTAATTCAAGTCCATTGTAAGTCCTAAAGTTGGCAGAGCATTGTGGGCTGTTGAACAATGACATGGTTACATGCAGGGTTCAAGGTGCCATAAGCTAGAGATCATGCCCAAAGTTGCTACTTATATATAGTAAGCAGACCACATACCCAAAGCAGCTACTCAGCTGTTTTTGGTAAATCCCACCTTGGAGTTGATTGCCAGTCTCATCATGGGGAATAACTACCACCAGCTGCCCAGCCACTCAACCAGGCCCAGCCAAGTTGACACAAAAACATAACCACCATGCTATCTTATCACTGACAGCATTGTACTTCAGGGCAGATCTTAAAATATCTTTTGTGATGATGAATGTCACGCCATTCCTTTCAATTTGTCCTTTCCAGTATATTAGATTCTATGGTTGTCTGATTCAAAATGCCAAAACCAATCCATTTCAGCTCATTAATGCCTAAGATATCAATCTTTATGTGTTCTGTTTCATTTTTGACAACTTCCAATTTTCCTAGATTCATACTTCATACATTCCATGTTCCAATTATTAATGGATATTTGCAGCTCTTTCTCCTCAATTTGAGTTGTGCCACGTCAGCAAATGGAGGTCTTGAAAGCTCTAATTTATCCATATCATCAATGTTGGTTCTACTCTGATGATGCATCTCTTTCCTGGTCCTATTTTGAGAGCCTTCCGACCTAAGGGACGTGTCCTCCTGCACTGCATCAGGCAGTGTTTCCAGGCTATTCATAAAGTTGTGCAGTGATGTTTCAGATAGTGTTTCTCTGCTATTCATAGGTTTCCTCTGGCCAATTCTTTGGTCTGTCTCAGTCTGTAAACTGCATCAAAACCTGTGCACCATGTGCAACCCCACTGGCATTTGAAACACCAGTGACACAACCTCAATTCCTAGAGCAACACGCAAGCCACCACAGTAGGACAAACTGACAGACAAGTTTGTCTCCCCTAGCTGTTCAAAACCTCTCTGCTTCCTGTCTCTTGGGGGTGAGGCCTGTTTCCCGCCTCTCCAGTGAACATGGGTGTGCATATGTTTGTTCATTTTCCATCTCTCTCATTGGGATATATTTCTAGTAATGGAATTTCTGGAACAAGTCATATTTCTATTTTCAGTTTTTTAAGGAAACGCCATACCATTTTCCACAATGGTTGTACCATTTTGCAGGTCTACCAACAGTGTGTGAGAGTTTCAATCTTTCCACAGCCTCACCAGCATTTGTTATTTTCTGTCTCATTGAACTTTACTAATATTGGTGGGGTGAACTTTGCTATTATATCACATTGTAATGGCTAGTGATTGTGAGCATTTCCTCATGTGTTTTTTGGCCACCTGTAAATCCTCTTTAGTGATGTGTCTGTTCATGCCCCTTGTCCATTTTTAAATTGGGTTCTTTTTCTTTTTGGCATTGAGGTGTTGAAGTTTTCTATAAATTTTGGAGATGAGTCCCTTGTCAGATATGTCACAGCCAAATTATTTTTCCCAATCTGTTGGTAGGTGCTGTGCAGTCATCTCTGACTCATGGGGACCTTATGCACAACAGAACGAAACACTGCTTGGTCCTCTGCCAGCCCTATGATCCCTGATATACCTGACCCCATCATTG
>NW_006922163.1:426462-430546 GCF_000298275.1 Orycteropus afer afer
TTCTGTCTTTATCAGTAAGTGCTTCAAGTTGTACTCATTTTCAGCAAGCAAAGTTGTGTCATCTGCATATCACAGGTTGTTAATGAGTCTTCCTCCAATCCTGATGCCATATAGTCTATATAGTCTTCTTCATATAGTTCAGCTTCTTGGATTATTTGCTCAGAAGATTGGGCAATCTACTTCCATAATGATATCGCCTCAGAAACCCAAGAAGGGGTCACTATGTGTCAGATCCAACTTGATGGCAGTGAGTTTTTTTTTTTTAGTAAAGATTGAACAAGTATGGTGAAAAGATACAACCCTACAGCCTGAAGCCTCACAGCAACACACCACCACAGTACAACAAACTGACAGACAAATTTATCTCCCTTAGCTGTTCAAAACCTCTCCATGCTCCCCTTATCTGGATCCCTCTGCTGCTTGCTCGCTTTCCCCTGGATGCCCTATTATTATACAGAATTCCTCTTAATGTGCTGATAAGTGGTGCAGGTAGGAGGAAGTATTCTGTAGTCCCATGATTAAGTCTCAGTCTTTTAGTGATTTTTTGCCCATGGAGTGTCACCTTCACGAGTGCTTCTCAGCTCTTTCTTCCCCTCAGTTAGATGACACAGCAAGGCTAGAGGAGACTTGTTTGAATATTTCCTTTCCTCTATGTGAAGAATAAAGGACGCTGAATTTGGGTATTTCCTTTTCTTCAGGTCAGGTAGGATTTGGTAAAACCAAAGTTGATGTGGCTCTGACAACTTTTCCCTTTATTAAGGAAGACAGAATATTCTGGGAGTATTTGTAAATACTTTTTCTTTATCCTTCCATGGGCAGCTGAAGGGAATTTTTCTCCTATCCTCACCTTGAGAATCTGGTATGGTTCCTGAAAGCCAAACTCATGAAAATGTGGTGCCCCCCATTAATTGGACCACCTCCCCAGGAATCTTGAGCTCTGAGGATCTAGTCCACATTCAGTCTCCAGCAATTAGTCAAATACCATGTAAGTGTTCCTACCAGTTGCTGATTTGGCTTCTTCTTTTGATAAGGTATGATTCTCTGTATTCCCCTATCTCTCCAGTTTTCAGTGTGACATCAGTTCTCTGATGGGTCTAAGATTTGTTGATTTTCAGTTTTTTTTTTTTTTTTTTTTCTTGTTTTGAGCATGGGAGTGGTGACTTCCATGCTATACATATCAGACTAGAATGTGGAGGTTCCATTAATTATCTTTTAAGTATGGTTACATAATGAGGAAAAAATTGTATATATATACCCACACAGTTACTATTTCCTTAGCTGTTTGATCTACTGTTTAAGTCCAGACATTGTAAATGTCACCTGGTTATGTGCTTTTTATTACATTCCTAAAAGGGTTTTTGATCTGTGTTCTGGGACACAGTTGTGTTACTTAGAGTATCATTTGATCTTTTTTTGTCTTGCTTTTAATATATGGAAGGTGCAACCAGAGATGTGTTTAGTCTGTGTCTAATTATTTCCCACTATTGAGGCAAGATCCTTTTGTGAATTCTACTCAATGCCCTCTGAATTAGAGATTTTCATTCTGTTTGAGGAACAGGCACTACTCCTGTCCTTATACATAATATGAGTACTGTTTCTTCAAATACTTCTAGGTGACTCTTTTTCTGGCCTAACATATATATGCTGCTCATTACTTTTCTAAATACTTGAGGGAGTACCTCTACAGATCTCTCAGGTGGTTCTTCTGTGCATCTCTCTCCTTGTCAGCATTCTGCCCTGTAAACTGTAGAAATTTTAGTCTCTCTGGACTCTCACTTCTGTCTCTTCAGGTCTGGGGGAATATTGTGCTTGGTATGTGGTTTCCATCTCTTTGGAAAGAGCCTAGAAAGTATCTCAATATTAAGCTGGTACAATCAAAGGGCTTACCTCATTTGCTTTTTTGTCTTTCAGAGATCACTGTCTCTTTTCACTTGATGTCCAAGTGATATAAAAACATTGTTTTTCATATTTCGCCTCTTTTTAGAGTTGTTTTAGGCAAGAGGGTAAAATTTAGACCCTGATATTCAAATTGGACATAACCAGAAGTCTAATTTCATTTTTTTTAAGTCTTTCTGCGTGTATGTTCTTTTTTCTCAACCTGACTCTATGTAACTTGTGGGATAGTGACTATTTCTCATTAATTATCTTGCATATACCTACTCCTCACCTACTAATTATCTTGCTATCCAACATCTTACAGTTACAAAAACAGTAAAAGATGTACTATCTGACTATTTTATGCATTAATGAACAAAACTCAATTAGACTCATAGCGACCCCTCCTTGGGTTTCTAAGGCAGTATCTCTATGGAACTAGATCACCCAGTCTTCCTTCTGAGAAGTGGCTAGTGGGTTTGAGCTGTCACTCTTCTGTTTAGAAGTCAAATGCCTTAGGCACTATGCCACCAGAGGTGTTGGGCATAATAGCAAAGGCTGCAAGAGCATCCTCTTCCTCTTGCAGGGTCTCCTGAGGGTCTCTTGGGAAAATCTACTGCACTGTCCTATACCTTCTTCTTCTTCCTGCTAAAGGGCTGCTGTGTTCAGCTGCTAGATGGCCATAGCCTGTGGGCAGAAGTGTAGGCATCACCAAGCCAGTGAGCACCTGTTCTTAGTTCCTAGCTATTACCCATCCTGAGGATCTGCAGCTCACAATTGCTTTAGTGTGGAAAGTTAGGAAAGAAAGAGACATCTGAGAGGGTATTTGGAAGAAGTGCATGCAAGTTTAATGATATCCCAAAGTGGGTGAAACTGGGCCTAAAGCTTCAGTGTTGGTGGATCTAGGTGCATCACCAGGCTTCCAGTGCCCTCACAGGAAGTCCCAAGCCTCAGTGACTCACTAGACCTGGAGGGAAAAGCAGGATCCAAGATTGTGAACACAAGGCTTATAAGATAAGAGTGGAGCCCTGGAGGCAGCTGGGGGATTGAAGCTCTGACACAGTACAGGAGTAAGATAAAGTGGAAAACTTGGTAAAATAAACCTTGGGCCCTCTAGTCACATAGCCCTCCTTTTTCCAGCTCCCCCAAACCTCTTTATCCACAGAGGAATAATATATAACTGCTTGTCACAAAATCTCTGGTGGTGTAGTGGTTAAAGCATTCAACTGTTAACTGAAATGTTGGTGGTTTGAACCCATCACCCGATCCATGGAAGAATGATGAGGGAGTCTGCTTCAGTAAAGATTTATAGACTTGGAAACTCTATGGTGGCAGTTCTCCCTGCTATTAGTCATTATGAGTTGGTTACACAATCTACTTCTGTAGAGACACTGCCTCGGAAAACCAAAGAGGGGTCGCTATGAGCTGGAATGGACCAATGATGGTGAATTTGGTTTTGGTTTATGAGTTGGTTATATGCTGGCTATGAGATAGAATCAACTCAATGGCAGTGTTTTTTTTTTTTTTTTCTTTATTTGTTTGACTTGTCACAGTGAGGAGCATGCTGGTAAATTAGTTGTTATTATTTCTATTATAAAATTCACTGTTTACCTATTAAAATTCCAGAGAAAAGGACTTAAAATTAGCTAATCCTTAACTTCCTACTAAATAATACTGACTCTATTATGGGCAAATGTTTATAAATCCAAGGATGCATCTGGTCTTTCCTTGAAAGAAAAGCAAATAAGGCAGATTAGACAGAATTAAAGAAGTGGTTGAGAGAAAATGAAGAGTCAGAAATCACAAAGCTACTACCTGCTTTCTTGCTCCAGACTGAAGAAAATTTCTGAAAGAAGTCACAGATTGATGAAAGATGGAGTCAGAAAGGAAAAGCTATAGATACAGTGACCTTCTTTTCTATTATCCCAGACTAACACTTTTGATTAATATCTACTATGGGGAGTGTGGGAAGATGGCATTGTACCTGTAGCCCACATGCCTGTTCCCTCTAGCATCTTAATTTCTGAAAAACTAGGTGTAGCAGATAGAAACAGCTTTACTGGAGTTGTGAATAACTGAGGAGGAAAAACAGGTACCAGATTTAGTATAAGCAGAGAAAAAGAGCAGATTAAACAGCTGGGGAAAAGAAATAAATCTGCCTAGCCAGCAGGGAAATGAACAAATGGAGAAGCAGAAACTTCATTACCAA
>NW_006922163.1:431121-432827 GCF_000298275.1 Orycteropus afer afer
GAACACATTAAACACCACAACACCTGCTTGTCCCAACTCCAAATGAACAGAGACTTAATCCCCATTGCCAACAGTGATTCCACCAACACAAGGAAAACAGGAGAGCAACCCAGTACATCTGGATTAATAACAATATATATATATATATACACACACACACATACACACACACACACACACATACATACCTGCTCCACACTTGGAACTATACTTAAACATAAAATCAGGGTGAAACAAATCAATATATAACTAACAGTTAAAGACAACAACTTCAAAATGTCTAGGAAACAATAGACAGTCTCAAGTCAAACAAAAAGGAATAGGACAAGAAAATAGAAATAAAGCACCAGGCTAAAGAATTATCTATCATGGAAGAAGAATAGGCAATGGAATTATCTGAGAAGGAATATAGAAGGTATATAGAACTCTATAAGATCTTAAGGAAACCACAAACAGAATCAAGGAGAACACCAACAGTACCCCAGAAGAATTCAGGTAAACCATTCAAGAACAAATTAAGAAGATAAATACACAATTAGAACTCATACAAAAACAGCAGTTAGAAATTGAGAAGATGAACACTAAAATTACAGAGTTAGACAGCACAGTGGAAAGACAAAAAAGGAGACTTGAACTGGCTGAAGAATGCATTTTCCAACTAGAAGATAAATCCCTTGATGCCAGCTTATATGAAGAAAAATCAGAACAAAGATTTAAGAGAAATGAAAAGAACCTAAGATTTATATTATGGGATGACATGAAAAGAAACAACATATGCCTCATTGGAATTCTAGAACAAGAGGAGGCAAAAAAAAAAAAAAAAAGAAACCTGAGAAAATTGTGGAAGACTTGCTAACAGGAAACATCTTCCATATCATGAAGGAAGAGAAGATATCTGCCCAAGAAGCTCAATGAATTCCGTACAGGATAGATGCCAAGAGAAACTCACCAACACATATAATCAAACTGTCCAAAAACAAAGACAAAGAAAGAATCTTGCTTGCAGCTCAGGAAAAAAAGAAATGTCACCTACAATGGAGAAGCATTAAAACTAAGTTCTGATTACTTAGCAGAAACCATACAGACAAGAAGGCAATGGGATGGCATATATAAAACACAGAAGGAAAAGAACTTCCAACAAAGAATTTATATCCAGCCAAAGTGTTCATCAAATACGAGGGTGAAATCCAGACATTCTCAGACAAACAGAAATTAAAGGACTCTGTAAAAACCAGGCCAATCCTACAATAAATGCTAAAGGGACTCCCTTCCATTAGAGAACCCACAATAAAGAAAAACAAATTACAATCAGGACACTTGACATCAACCCTTAAAACCACCAGAAATAGATTCTGAAAATAAGCTCATAAAACATTGAACACAAAGGAAGAAGGGAGTCAATCTGCAGACAACACCAACAACAAAGCAAATAGAGGGTATAAAACTTCTAATTATGAAACTTTCAAATGGAGAGGAAGACAGGACAATGTCTTTATAGAATACTTTGTTACAAAATTAAGAAGACAAGAATTCACTTCAGGGTAACCACAAAGAAAATGAACAACCCCCTAAGCAAACCCAGAAAGAAAGAAAACATATGAGCTTAGTAAGTACAAAACCAACAATAAAGAAGAAAAGAGAAGAAACACTTAATAACAAAATGAGCTCAGCACACACACACACACACGCACACAAATATTTGGACT
>NW_006922163.1:433367-435931 GCF_000298275.1 Orycteropus afer afer
ACAAAAGAATTCAACAACACAATTAAGCAACTTGACCTCATAGACATATACAGAGCACTCCCAACAAAAGCACAATACACAGGCTTCTCCACCACACATAGATCATTCTCTAGAATAGACCATATGTTAGGACACAAAATAAGCCTCAATAAATTCAAATACATTGAAATACTACAAAACATCTTCTTGGGCCACAAAGTTATAAAGTTAGAAATCAATAATAGGAAGATCAAGGAAAAAAAAAAGCAAATGTGGAAATTGAATAATACATTGTTCAAAAATTACTGGGTAACAGAAGAAATAAAATGTGAAATAAAATATTCCTGGAAAAAAATAAGAATGAAGATACATCTTACCAAAAGCTATGGAACACAATGAAAGCAGTATTCAGAGGCCAATTTATAGCAATAAATGCACTCATCAAAAAAGAGGAAAGAAGCAAAATCAACACCTAACTTCCCAACTCCAATGATTAGAAAGAGAGCAAAAAACAAAACAAACAAAAAAAAAAACCCTACAGTACCAGAAATAAGGAAATAACAAAGATCAAAGCAGAAATAGAAATAAAAGAAGCAGAAAACAAAAACAAAACAAAATAGAGAAAATCAACAAAACAAGGAGCTGGTTCTTCAAAAAGATTAACAAAATCAACAAATCACTGCCAAATTTAACAAAGGAAAAGAAAGAGGAGATGTAAATAATGTGAATAATAAATGAAGAGGGTGACATCACAACAGAACCTACTGAAATAAAAAAGATATTGACAGAATATTATGAAGAACTGTACTCTGACAGATTTGAGAACTTAGAAGAGATGGACAATTTTGTAGAAACACAAGATCTACCAAAACAATCCCAGTTGGAGATAGAGTATTTGAACAGACCCGTAACAAAAGAAGAAATTGAATAAGTCATAAGAAATATCCCCCACACACACAAAGTTGTGGTTTGGATGGCTTCACTGGAGAATTTGACCAAATCTTCAGGGAAGAGTTGACGCCTATACTACTTAAACTATTCCAGAACATAGAAAAAAGGTGGAATACTCCCAAATTCATTCTATGAAGCAATCATAAATCTGATATCAAAACTAGGCAAAGACATCACTAAAAAAGGGAAAATATAGACCTACAACCCTCACGAATATAGATGCAAAAATCTTCAACAAAATCCTAGCCAACAGAATCCAACAACATATAAAAAAAAAATAATGACCAACTGTGATTTATACCTGGTATGCAAGGATGGTTCAAAATCAGAAAAACAATCAATGTAATCCACCACAAAAAAGAAAAGAGAAGAACCATGTGGTCATATCAATCCATGCAGACAAGGCATTCAACAAAATCCAACACCCATTCCTGTTCAAAACTCTCAGCAAAATATGGGTAGAAGGGAAAATCCTCAACATAATAAAGGGCATATACACAAAGCCAACAGCCAACATTACTGTTAATGGAGAAAGACTCAAAGCATTCCCCTTGCAAACAGAAACAAGACAAGGATGCCCTCTATCACCATTTCTATTCAAGATTGTAATGGAAATCCTAGCCAGGGCAGTAAGAAAAGAAAGAGAAATAAAAAGCATCCAAATTGGCAAAGAGGAAGTAAACCTATCTTTATTTGCACATGACATGATCCTATACATAGAAAACCCAAGAAACTCAGAAAAAAAATTACTAGAACTAATAGAAGAGCTCTGGTAGCATAGTGCCTAAGGCACTTGACTGTTAACCAGAAGGCTGGCAGTTTAAACCCACCAGCTACTCCTCAGAAGGAAGGTTGGGCAATCCTACGTCTGTAATGATACCGCCTTGGAAACCCAAGGAGGGGTCACTATGAGTCGGGGCCGACTCAATGGCACATAACAACAACAACATAGAAAAGTTCAGCAAAGCGGAAGGATAGAAGGTCAATATAGGAAGATCAGTTGGATTTCCCTACATCAACAAAAAGGCCTCTGAAAAGGAAATAAGGAAAACAATATCATTCACAATAGCTACCAGAAAGGTAAAATACTTATGAATAAATCTCACCAGGGGTACGAAAGATCCCTACAAAGAAAATTACAAAACACTACTGCAAGAAACTACAAGGGATCTACATAAATGGAAACATGCTTTGTTCATGGATAAGAAGACTGAATATTGTGAATATTGCTTTGGCTACCCAAAGCAATCTACACATTCAATACAATCCCAATCCAGATTCCATCAACATTTTTTAAGGACATGGGAAAACCAATCACTAATTTCATATGGAAAGGAAAGAGGTCTAGGATAAGCAAAGCACTGCTGAAGAAGAAAAATAAAGTAGGACGTCTCACACTGGCAAACCTCAAAACCTACTACACAGTTGCAGCAGTCAAAACAGCGTGGTGTTGGTGTAATGATAGAGAGATAGACTAATGGAACAGAATCGAGAACTCAGAAATAGACTCATCCATCTCTGGACAGCTGACCTTTGAAAAAGGACTAAAACCCATTAAATGGGGGAGAGATAGCCTCTTTAACAAATGGTGCTGGCAAAATTGGATAATCCACCTGCAGAAAAATGAAACAAGA
>NW_006922163.1:436585-437406 GCF_000298275.1 Orycteropus afer afer
TGGTAGGACTGCAAAATGATACAACCATTATGGAAAATGGTATGACATTTCCTTAAAAAACTGAAAATATAAATACCATTTGATCCAGTAATTCCATTACTAGGAATATATGCTAAAGAAGTGAGAGACAGGACACTAACAGATATATGCACACCCATGTTCATCACAGCACAACTCACTATAGCAAAGAGATGGAAACAACCTAAATGCTGATCAACAGATGAATGGATAGCCAAACTATGGTATATTCACACAATGGAATATTATACTACATTAAAGAACAACAAAGAATACATAAATCATCTCACAGCAAGCATGAACCTGGAGGACATTATGATGAGTGAAATAAGGCAATTGCAGAAGGAAAAATATTGTATGAGCCCATTACTGTAAAAGTCAAGGAAGGATTTGCTTAGGGAAGGGAACCTATTTTGTAGGGAGTGAAGGGGAGGAAAACTTTCTGACTAGTTGGGGGCCACATGTTGATTTGGGGCAGGGGAGGGATGGTATGGAAAGTATCTGTGACCAACATGATAATACTGGGGAAAGAAAAGACACCAAAACCTGTACATAAGATGTAGACAACAGAGGCAAACACTAGTATATACACAATATTGCATGACCACTAACCCCAAACACCAGCTTACAAATAAATGCATTACTCTGGTTACCTAGTGCCGCTCTGACAAGAATATACCACAAATGGGATGGCCTTAACAAACAGGAGTTAATTCTCTCGCAATTTGGAGGCTAAAAAGTCCAAGTTCAAAGTGCCAGGCTCTAGGGGCTGGGTGAAAGCCCCTCAAACTTGGGCTTCAGCT
>NW_006922163.1:438946-441296 GCF_000298275.1 Orycteropus afer afer
AGGTATACATTAGGGCTCTCTCATTACATGGAGATGTATTGTTACACTTGACAGCAGCCAGGAAAGGTCAGTGAATGAAAGAGGAGCGTTCCCTTTTAAAGGTATTACCTCTGTTGAGATCTAGATGTAAAGAGTGGTGGGAAGCCAAAACCAGTGTTTCTCCATTCATTCAATAAATAATCATTTGTGAAGCACTTGCTATTTGAACTCTCTCTCTCTCATTGGCTTAGAGTCTTTTCTGACTCATAGCAATCCCTACTTGTGTTTCCCAGGCGGTATTCCCATGGAAGTAGATTGCCCAATCTTCCTTCCAAGGGGTGGCTGGTGGGTTTCAACTACCAGCCTTCTGATTAGCAGTCAAAAGCCTTAGACATTATGCCACCAGTGCTCTGAAAAAACTCCAAACTCTGCTATGTTGTTGTTGTTGTTATGTGCCATTGAGTTGGACCCAACTCATAGCAACCCCTCCTTGGTTTTCTGAGGCAGTATCACTACAGAAATAGATTTCCCAACCTTCCTTCCAAGGAGTGGCTGGTGAATTTGAACTGCCAGCCTTCTGGTTAGCAGTCAAGTGCCTTAGCCACTATGCTACCAGAGCTCCCAAACTCTGCTATAGCAAATAATAAAAATGCCATTTGAAAGTCAGTGAAAAATACACAGTTTATTCATTAATTGGTGTAGTTGCACATGAAGACCAAAGGGAGAAGATCCAAGGGGTGTATCCTCTGTCTGGTTTCCTGGATTTTTTATCCCCTTTCTCCCGCTCTCCCACCCTGCTGCTTTGGGCGTGCCTGAGTTCCTCTCCTCACCTGGATCCCTGCAGCTGACTGCTCCTCTCTCCGGGTTCCTGGCATTTTTATCCCCTTTCTCTTGCTCTCCCTCACTGCTGCTTTGGGTGTGCCTGAGTTCCTCTCCTCACCTGGATCTCTGCAGCTGACTGCTCCTCTGTCAGGGTTCCAGGCTTTTAATCCAAAGGGTGATCTAGGATTTTGAAAATTATGAGGGCATTGGTGATATAGAAAAGACTGATTAAATAATTTTGTAAATACCTCATGAGAAAAGCTATGTAATTTGTTCCCGTTTTCATTTCTTGCCTTTCTTTGTCAATCATATTAATTGGAATTTTGTCAGATTTTATTTTCTTTACTTTCACTCTACATTCCAGTCTCTTTGTGGAGAAAATAAATCTATTTGCTTTGAATGTCACATTTTTAATGAGATAATGTCAAAAAAATTAATGGCAAAGCCAATATTATACTTCAAGAATGGCATAACATGTCTAGCATTTATACATTGCTGTAATCATTAGTTTCCCTCTCTTAAAGGTAATAACAGGGTGGCAATCAGTCACATTCAAATATGTGGTCTGTAATATTCTCCTTAAGGAGCTCAGATGGTATAGTGGTTAAGCCATTTGGTTGCTAACGAAAAAAAGTTCAGTGGTTCTCACCCACCAGCGGCTCCAGGGAAGAAAGATGGGGCAGTCTGGTTCCATAAAGACTGACATCCTTGGAAACCAAATGGGGTTCACTATGAGTGCAGTTGACTTGATGCCAGTGAGTTTGGTTTAAGTGCGTATTCTCGTTAACTCCATTTCAAGAGCTTATTTTTAAAGTTGTGTTTATATAATACTTCCCTGCTGTGGGATCTTCTCAAAGTAAAGAGCAGAACAGAAATATCAGTATCCTTAACAATTACATACACAATTTCTGATATTTAAAAAACCAAACTCCCTGCTGTAGAGTCAGATCTGATTCATAACGAACCCTCCTTGAGTTTCTGAGGCAGTATCATTACAGAAGTAGATTGCCCAATCTTTCTTCCAAGGAGTGGCTGGTGAGTTTGAACTGCCAGCCTTCTGATTAGCAGTCAAATGACTTAGTCACTACTCCACCAGAGCTGATATTTTACACCAAGTCAAATAGATACCCATTTCAGCACTCCAGTTGTTATATGACTACAGATGTACTTAAAAGTACTATTGTGTATCAAGTAAATCATGTTTGCATGAAAGAATGAATTTGAAAACTGAATGATTCAAACAATAATAGACAGGAAATCTGACCTTTTTAAAAAAAAAAAAAAAAAACTCTACTTTTTCTAACAGTAAGTTTGGCTATGATAATCATTGGTCTTGGTCTTGAGTGCATACAAAGGAAGCAGAAGTGGTACCCAGAATATGTAACAGTGCCTAGTGAAAACAGTATTGCCTACAGGATTACAGTGGAGACAGAAGAATGGTGGGTAGGAAGTTCCTGGATTTGTTTGAGAGATGTCCTCAGCCACACTTGGGGATTCACCATAATTCCATGAAGCTAGTCATTATGCAGCTAAAAAAAAAAAAAAAAAA
>NW_006922163.1:442751-445043 GCF_000298275.1 Orycteropus afer afer
TGTTCCAGAATTCCCATTCTTCCAAACATTAGCCATAATGTTTTCTGATCCACATAGTCCAATATGTTTGCATAGTCAATAAAACACAGATAAACATCTTTCTGGTATTCTTTGCTTTCAGCTAAGATCCATCTGACATTAACAATGATATCCCTCATTCAACATCCTTTTTGAATCCAGCTTGAATTTCTGGAAGTTCCCTCTCAATATGGTGTTGTAAATATTTTTGAAGTATCTTCAGTAAAATTTTACTTGTGTGTGATACTTATAATGAGTGATAGTTTCCACATTCTGTTGGGTCACTTTTCTTTGGAATGGGCACAAATATGGATCTCTCCTAGTCACTTGGCCAGGTAGCTGTCTTCCAAATAAGTGCCTCCAGTGCTGCATCTGTTTGTTGAAACATATTAATGGGTATTCCATCAATTCCTGGGGCCTTATTATTATTGTTTGCCAATTCCTCCAGTGTGGCTTGGACTTCTTCCTTCAACACCATTAGTTCTTGATCATATACTACCTCCTCAAATATTTGACATCGGCCAATTCTTTTTGATACACTGACTCTCTGTATTCCTTCCATCTTCTTTTGATGCTTCCTGCATCATTCAATATTTTGTGCATAGAATCCTTCAATATAGCAACTCAAGACTTGAATTTTTCTTCAGTTCTTTCAGCTTGAGAAATGCCAATGTATTCTTCCTTTTCTTTTCTTTTTTTTAATTCCAGATCTTTGCACATTTCATTACAATATTTTATTTTGTCTTCTTGAGCTGCCCTGTGAAATCTTTTTTATAGCTCTTTTATTTCAGAGTTTCTTCAATTTGCTTTAGCTACTCTATATTCATGAGTAATTTTCAGAGTCTCTTCTGACATCCATTTTGGTCTTTTCTTCCTTTCCTGTCTTTTTAATGACCTTTTGGTTTCTTCATGGTTGATGTTCTTGATGTCATCCCACAATTCCTCTGGTCTTCGATCACTGGTGTTCAATGCATCAAATATTTTCTGCCAGCTGGTCTCTAAATTCAGGTGGCATATAATCAAGGTCACATTTTGGCTCTTGTGGACTTATTTAAATTTTGTTTGGCTTCCACTTGAAATTGCATATGAACAATTGATCATGTGCTCCACGGTGAGCCTTGTTCTAACTGATGATCTTGAGCTTCTCCATTGCCTCCTCCCACAGATGTAGTCGATCTGATTTCTGTGTATTCCATCTGGTGAGGTTCATGTGCAGAGTTACTGTTTATATTGTTGAAAAAGGTATTTGCAATGAATAAATCATTGATCTTGCAAACTTCTCTCATGCCATCTCCAATGTCATTTCTATCACCAAAGTTATATTTTCTAGCTACTGATGATTCATCTTGGTTTCCAACTTTTACATTCCAAATACCAATAATTATAAATACTTCTTGATTGCATATTTGGTCAATTTCAGACAGCAGAAATTGGTAAAATCTTTAACTTTTTATCTTTGGCTTTAGTGATCAGTACATAAATTTGAAGAGTAGTAGTATTAACTAGTCTTCCTTGTAGGCCTGTGGATATTATTCTATCATTGACAGCATTGGACTTCAGGATAGATCTTGAAACATTCTTTTTGATGATGAATGTAACTCCATTCCTCTTCAATTTGTCATTCCTGGCATGGTATACTAAATGATTTTCTGATTCAAAATGGCCAATACCAATCCACTTCCACTCACTTATGCCTAGGATATTAGTCTTTATTCATTCCATTTCATTTTGAATACTCCCACTTTATTCTAGAGTCTTACTTCATTCATTCCACATTACAATTATTGGTGAATATTTGAAACTGTTTCTTCCCATTTTGAGTCATGGCCCATTAGCCAATAAAAGTCTTGAAAGCTTTAGTCCTTTCACATCATTAAAGTTGACTCTAGCTTGGGGATGGATCTCTTCCACATATTTTGAGTGCCTTCTGACCTGAGGGGCTCATCTCCTGTCACTATATCAGATGATGTTTCAGGACTATTATAATGTTTTCCAGTAATACATTCAGCAGTGTTTCACTGCTATACATAAGGTTTCCAGTAGCCTGTTTTTTCAGAAGTGGATGGCCCCATCCTTTTTCCCAGTCTGTCTTCTTCTGGAAGCTCTGCTGAAACCTGTCCACCATGGGTGACCCTGCTGGTATTTGAAATACTGGTATATCCTCCAGCTTCACAGCAACACACAAGCCATCACAGTAAGACAAATTGACAGAAAAGTGGTGGTAAAGGTATAGTTAACAAATTAACAAAACTAAATTTTGCCTAGAAACACATT
>NW_006922163.1:445327-451671 GCF_000298275.1 Orycteropus afer afer
AAAGACTGAGAGAAATGATATGTTTCCTATATTCACATGGTAGTGAAGTGGTGGTGTTGTTAACTGCCCTGGAGTTGGCCACTGACTCATAACAACCCCATTCACAGTGGAAGGAAATGTTGGCCTGTTCTGTGCTATGTCTACGATCAATTGTAGATCTGAATGTTGAGCTTCCTGGGGTTCCCATTGGCTGATTTTCGAAAGTAGATCACGTGGACTTTGTTCCTAATCTGTCTTAGTCTGGAAATTCTGCTGAAACATATTCAGTATTATAACAACAACCAAGCCCCCACTGATAGGTGAGTGGTAACTGTACACGAAATACACTGGCCAGGAATCAAATTTGGGTCTCCCATATGGAAGATGAATATCCTACCACGCAACCATCACTTCCCCCAAGCTGTTATAAAATACCCTATATTTTAATTTTATTTATAGGTAATTCTTAAAATACTTTTATTGTTTATAATTAATGTAAATAAACCCAGACATTTCTATTGTAATTGTGCTATTTTGGTTGCCAGCATCACTCTCTTTTTTGAGTGAAATAATTTTATCTTTACTTTAACCTCTGGTCCAAATGGGAGCTGAAATGTTGTCTTTGGCACTGGCTGCCTGGCCAATCTTAGGCCATCCCATCACTAGGAGATTTCAAGCTATTGGTTGAGGAAGAGCTTCTTCAGCCCTGTCACTAACATGTTAAGATGTGATTATAGGAGTCGTTACCATTTCTCTGACTGGTAATAAGCAGCTCTTAGCAGTACAGAATATTAAATCAACATTCAAATAAATGCAGAAATGTTGTTGTTGTTGTTGTTTGCCATCGAGTCGGCCCCGACTCATAGCGACCCCTCCTTGGGTTTCCGAGGCAGTATCACTACGGAAGTAGGATTGCCCAACCTTCCTTCTGAGGAGTGGCTGGTGGGTTTGAACCGCCAGCCTTCTGGTGAGCAGTCAAGTGCCCTAGCCACTATGCTACCAGAGCTGCAGAAATGCAGAGACAGTCCTGATTATTCCAGGACCTGAATTGAAGTCTGTGAAGGTACCCTAACCAACCAATAACTAACTCACTGCCATCGAGTAGCCCTAGGTCCTGTATTTCTGAGACTACTACATTGCTGACATCTTTTGGGGTTTATCCAATATGGGGTTCGTTTAGCTTCTTAGATGAATATCTATTCATTTTTCATCATATTAGGGATGTTTTCTGCTAGCAAGTCTTCAGAAATGTTCTGTTTTGTTTTGTGATCCCATGTTCTGGAATCCTAATCACACATAAAATTTTTCCCTTAAGAGTGTACCATATAACTCTTGTTGTTGTTGAGGTTAGGTGCTGTCAAGATATCTCAGACTCATAGAAACCCTATGCATAGCAGAATGAAACACTGCCCAGTCTTGTGCCAGCCTCACAATCCTTGCTATACCCGAGCCCGTTGTTGCAGCACCAGTGTTGATCCATCTCATTGAGGGCCTTCCCCTTCTTTATTGACCCTCCACTTTACCAAGAATGATATCCTTCTCCAGGGAATAGTTCCTTCTAACATGATCAAAGTAGGTGAGATGAAATCTAGACATTCTCGCTTCCAAGGAGCATTCCAGCTGCACTTTTACCAGGATAGACTTGCAGACCATGGTACTCTTAACATTCTTGTCCAACACCACAACTCAAAAATATCAACTCTTCTTTGGTCTTCCTTATTCATTGTCCAGCACTCAAATGCATAAGAGGCAAGTGAAAATACCATGCTTTGTGTTAGGCATACCTTAGTCTTCAAGGAGAAATCTTAGCTCTTCAGAATTTGAAAGAAGTCTTTTGCAGCAGATTTGCCCAATGCAATACATTGTCTGACGTCATCACTGCTGTGTCCATTGGTGTATATTGTAGAACCAAGTAAAATGAAATACTTGACAACTTCAGTCTTTTCTCCAGCCACAGAGAAGCTGTTTATTGGACCACTTGTGAGGATTTTTGTTATCTTTATATTGAGATATAATCCATACTGCAGACTGCATTTTTTAACCTTCATCAGTAAGTGCTTCAGGTCGTCTTCATTTTCAGCTTGCAAAGTTGTGTCTTCTGTGTATCGCAGGTTGTTAATGAGTTTTCCTCCAATTCTGATGCCACACTCCTCTTCATATAGTTCATGTTCTCGGATAATTTGCTCAGTATAAAGATTGAATAAGCATGGTGAGAGGATACAACTTTGACACTCCCTTTCTGATGTTAAACCATGCAGCTTGTTCAGTTCAAACGACAGCCTCCTGGTCTACGTACAGGTTCCTAATGAGTACAATTAAGTGTCGTGGAATTCCTGTTCTCAAAGTTATCCACAGTTTGTTATGATTCACACAATTGAATGCTTTTACATAGTCAAAATATAAGTAAACATCTTTTATGGTATTCTTTACTTTCAGCTAAGATCCATCTGACATCAGCAATGATATCCCTCATTCTCTGTCCTCTTCTGAATCCAGCTTGCATTTCTGGAAGCTTTCTGTCAATATACTGCTGCAACCATTTGTGAATTATCTTCAGCAAGATTTCACTTGCATGCGATGTTACTGATATTGTTTGATAATTTCCACATTCTGTGGGATCACCTTTCTTTGGAATGGGTACAAATATGGATCTCCTCCAGTCAGTTGGCCAGGTAGCTATCTTCCAAATCTCTTGGCATAACCAAGTGATTGCCTCCAGTTGGGCATCTGTTTGTTGAAACATCTCAATGGATATTCTGTCAATTCCTGGAGCCTTGTGTTTCACCACTTTCCTCAGCGCAGCTTCGACTTCTTCCTTCATTACCATTGGTTCTTGAACATAGGCCACTTCCTGAAATGGATGCCACTTCCTGAAATGGATGAACATTGACCAGTTCTTTTTGGTACAGTGACTCTGTGTATTTCTTCCATCTTCTTTTGATGCTTCCTCCATGATTCAGTATTTTGCCCATAGAATCTTTCAGTATTGCAACTCAAGGTTTAAATTTTTCCTTCAGTTCTTTCAGCTTGGGAAATGACAACATGTTCTTCCCTTTTGGTTTTCTAACTCCAGGTCTTTGCACATTACATTATAGTAATTGGCTTTGTCTTCTTGAGCTGCTCTTTGAAATCTTCTGTTCATCTTTTTATCTTGTCTCATTTGCTTTAGCTACTCTCCACTCAAAGACAAGTTTCAAAGTCTCTTCTGACACCCATATTGGTCTTTTCTTCCTTTCTCACCTTTTTAATTATCTCTTGCTTTCTTCATGGATGATGTTCTTGATGCCATCCTGCTATTCCTCTGGTTTTCAGTTGTTGGTGTTCAATGCATCAAATCTGTTCTTTAAGTGGTTTCTAAATTCAGGAGGGACATTATCAATATAATATTTTGGGTCTTATGGATTTGTTTAATTATCTTCAACTTCAACTTGAATGTGCATATGAGCAGTTGATGGTCTGTTCCACAATCAGCTCCTGGTCTTGTTTTGACCAAAGATATAGAACTTGTCCATTGCCTCTTGCCATAAATGTAGTCAATCTGATTCTTATGAATTCCATCTGGTGAAGTCCATGTTTATAGTCGTCACTTATGTTGTTGAAAAAAAGGTATTTGCAATGAACATGTCATTGGCATTGTAAAATTCTATCATTTGATCTCCAGCATTATTTCTATCACTATGTTCATATTTTCCAGCTACTGATAACTGTTCTGTTTTCAACTTTTACATTCCAGTCACCAGTGATAATCTCCATATCTGGATTGCATGTTCAGTCAATTTCAGACTGCAGAAGTTGGTGGAAATCTTCAATTTCCTCATCTTTGGCTTTGGCAGTTGGTGCATAAATTTGAATAATAGTATTAATTGGTCTTCCTTGTAGATGTATGGATATTACCTTATCACTGACAGTGTTGTACTTCAGGACAGATCTTGAAATACTCTTTGTGATGATGAGTGCCCCACCATTCCTCTTCAATTTGTAATTCCTGGCTTAATAGATCATATGGATGTCTGGTTCAAAATGGCCAAAACCAGTCCATTTCAGCTCACTAATACCTAGGATATTGATCTTTATGCTTTCCATTTCATATTTGATAATTTCTAATTTTCCCAGATTCATAATTTATACATCCTGTGTTCCAATAGGCAGGCCTTGGACTGCAAGAAGGCAAGATGTGCATACACTTGGTGTCCTTGGTCTCCATCCACTCCACAGTAGTGAGATTTACTACCTGACATTTTTGCTCTGAATGACAGCAGCAGCCAATAATCTTGATCATCCTCCGAGAGCCTAGCCTCAAACCTGAACCGTAGATAAGACTTCCCCACATCCCCCTTGGGGCCTGAGGCTTTAGGGAATGATAACACCTCCTCTATCAGAGAAATCAAATCAGGCCATCTTCTACCCTTGCCTACCTTCTTGGAGTCTCGGAGTGGTACATACAATTGACACACTTGGCTGCCAGCTGAAAGGTTGGTGGTACAAGGCCACTCAGAGGCACCTGGGAAAACTGAAAAATCAGTCACTGAACCCCCATGGGGTGCAAATCCACCATGACACACACGGGGTGCTGTGAGGCGGGGTTGGCTCCATGGCCACTGGTCTGCCTATATTCCTCCTCCCCTCCCTCCCAGTTCAGTGGAAGGCCTAAAGACCTGCCCAATACCTGCCACTCACCCTGGGTTCTGCATGGCAACCCTTCCCATTCCAACAGGGACCTCACTGCCCCAGGTATTCCTCTGTCCCACTCCTGCAACAAGGAGTATTATTACTCTAATACCCCACACCCACTTGGTAAATGGAGGTTCAGCCATCCCCCACTCCCACCCACCTTCTGGGCCCGCAGGAACTCTATCCCACTCTGTGTGCTCTGACAGAGCCTGGGTGCCCTGCCCTGCCTGCCCCCGATTTTTTTTTTTTTTCTCTTTCTTTTTTCTGGTTTTTAGCTTGCTTGATTTGGTCTGTTTTAAAAGTACTACTATTATTAATACTTTTTTACTTTTTACTATTATTCTTTATTCTTCCCCTCCAGGTCCTAGTTTTCAGCTTTTTTCTTTTCCCTGCTCCTGGTTGCAATTTTTTTTTTCCTTCATTTTTCTCATGGTTAACCCTGTTCATTGTTTTTCTTTTTGCATTTTTCCCAAATTTTTCTTCATTATTGTCCTTCTCTGCTTTTTTTCTCTTATTGCCCTATCCCCAGATATTGCAGGTTTCCCGGTGGGGTGCACCTGTAACACAGGTATCAGCCCGGCTTACAGACCGAGACAGACTAGGAAGGAGGAGGAGGCCATCCACTTGTCAAAAATTTGGCCAGGGAAAACCTTATGAATAGCAGAGAAACACTGCCTAATACATTACTGCACAACCTTATGAATAGTCCAGAAACACTGTCCAATACAGAGGAGGAAGATGAGTCACTTAGCATAGAAAGCTCTCAAAGTAGGGCTGGGCAAGAGCTGCATTATCAAAGTAAAATCAGCCTTACTTATATGGATAAGGTAAAGCTTTCAAGACCTCCATTTGCTGACGTGGCACACTCAAATTGAGGAGAAACAGCGGCAAACATGCATTTAAAATCAGAAAATGGAATGTACAAAGTATGAATCTAGGAAACTTAGAAATTGTCAAAATTGAAATGAAACACATAGCAATCGATATCCTGGGCACTAGTGAGCTGAAATGGACTGGTTTTGGCCATTTTGAATCAGACAACCATATGATCTACTATGCCGGAATAGACAGTTTAAAGAGGAATGGCGTGGCATTCATCATCACAAAGGATGTTTCAAGATCTGTCCTGAAGTACAATGCTGTCAGTGATAGGATAATAGCTATATGCCTACAAGGAAGACCCATTAATAAGACTATTATTCAAATTTATGCCCCAACCACCAAAGCGAAAAATGAGGAAACTGAAGATTTTTATCAACTTCTGCAGTCTGAAATTGACTGAACATGCAATCAGGCTGTGTTAATTATCACAGGTGACTGGAATGCAAAAGTTGGAAACAAAGAAGGATCACCGGTAGTTGGAAAATTTGGCCTTGGTGACAGAAATAATGCTGGAACTCACATTGTAGAATTTTGCAAGACCAAAAACT
The DNA here is from genome assembly GCF_000298275.1 of Orycteropus afer afer. NCBI lineage: Eukaryota > Metazoa > Chordata > Mammalia > Tubulidentata > Orycteropodidae > Orycteropus > Orycteropus afer. The sequence goes on from NW_006922163.1 coordinate 451,408, forward strand.
TACTCATTGCAAACACCTTTTTTCAACAACATGAACCATGACTGCACACATGGACTTCAACAGATGGAACACACAGGAATCAGATTGACTACATCTATGGCAAGAAGTGATGGAAAGCTCAATATCTTCAGTCAAAACCAGGCCAGGAGCTGATTGTGGAACAGACCATCAACTGCTCATATGTAAGTTCATCTTGAAGTTAAAGACTATTAAAACAAGTCCACAAGAGCCAAAATATAATCTAGAATATGTTGTTGTTGTTGT
>NW_006922163.1:451771-452990 GCF_000298275.1 Orycteropus afer afer
ATTGCCTCATCTTCGTTCTGAGGAGTGGCTAGAATATATCCCTCCTGAATTTAGAGACCATCTAAAGAATAGATTTGATGCATTGAACACCAATGACCAGAAACCAGATGAATTGTGGGATGACATCAAGATCATCATTTATGAAGAAAGCAAAAGGTCACTAAAAAGACAACAAAGGAAGGGAAGACCAAAATGGATGACAGAAGAGACCCTGAAACTTGCCCTTGAGCAGAGAGTAGCTAAAGCAAATGGAAGAAATGACAAGATAAAAGAATTGAACTGAAGATTTCAAAGAGCAGCTAGAGAAGACAAAGCCAATTACTATAATGTAATGTGCAAAGACTAGGAGTTAGAAGACCAGAAGGGAAGTACAGGCTTGGAATTTCTCAAGCTGAAAGAATTGAAGGAAAAAAAATTAAGCCTCGAGTTGCAATGTTGAAAGATTCTAAGGGCAAAACATTGAATGATGCAGGGAACATCAAAAGAAAATGGAAGGAATACACAGAGTTACAGTACCAAAAAGAACTGGTCGATCTTCATCCATTTCAAGAGGTGGTATATGATCTAGAACCAATGGTACTGAAGGAGGAAGTCAAAGCTGCAATGAGAGAATTGGCGAAGAACAAGGCTCCAGGAATTGACAGAATACCCATCGATATATCTCAACAAATGGATGCTGCACTGGAGGCATTTACCGGTTATGTCCAGAGATTTGGAAGACAGCTACCTGGCCAAATGACGGGAAGAGATCTATATCTGTACCCATTCCAAAGAAAGGTGATCCCACAGAGTGTGTAAATTATCAAACAATAGCATTAATATTGCATGCAAGTAAGATCTTACTGAAGATAATTCAAAAACGGTTGTAGTAGTATACTGTCAGAGAACTTCCAGAGGTGCAAGCTGGATTCAGAAGAGGACATGGAACAAGGGATATCATAGCTGCTGTCAGATGGATCTTGGATGAAGGCAAGGAATACCAGAAAGATGTTTACTTGTGCTTTATTGACTATGCAAAGACATTTGATTGTGTGGCTCATGACAAATTATGGATAACATTGAGAAGAATGGGAATTCCTGAAGACTTGACTGTACTCATGAAGAACCTGTACCTTGACCAGGAGGCTGTTGTTCAAATGGAACAAGGGGACACTGCTTGGTTTAAAATCAGGAAGGGAGTGTGTCAGGGTTGAATCCTTTCCCCATACTTATTCAATCT
>NW_006922163.1:453448-470715 GCF_000298275.1 Orycteropus afer afer
AAGAAGAGTTGATGCTTTTGAGTTGTGGTGCTAGTGAAGAATGCTGAAGGTACTATGGACTGCCAAAAGAACTAACAGATCTGTCCTGGAAGAAGTGCAGCTGAGATGCTCCTTGGAAACGAGGATGGCCAGACTTCATCTCACCTACTTTGGTCATGTTGTCAGAGAGGAACATTCCCTGGAGAAGGATGTCATGATTGGTAAGGTGGAGGGTTGACGAAAGAGGGGAAGGCCCTCAATGAGATGGGTTGACATGGTCGGTGCAACAGTGGGCTTAAGTATAGCAAGGATCATGGAGCTGGCATGGGATTGGTTGGTGTTTCATTCTGCTGTGCATGGGGTCGCTATGAGTCGGAAGCAACTCGACGGCACCTAACAACAACAACGTGTTCCAATTATTAATGGATGCTTGCATCTGTTTGTGCTCATTTTGAATTTTGCCACATCAGCCAATGGAGGCCCCAAAAGCTTTACCCTATATTCATATTGTTAAGGTCATCTCTACTCTGAGGAGTCAGCTCTTCCCTAGTCTTATTTTTAGTGCCTTCCAACCTGATGGGCTCATCTTCTGACACTATATCAGACAATGTTTTCAGGTTGTTCATAAAGTTTTCCAGTAATATATCAGACAGTGTTTCACTGCTATTCATAAAGTTTTCACTGGCCAATTATTTGAGAAGTAGATGTTCTCTGCCTTCTTCTGAGTCTAGCCTGGAAGTTCTGATGAAACCTGTCCACCATGGGTAACCCTCCTGCCATTTGCAACACTGGTGACATAGCTTCCAGCCTCACAGCAACACATAAGCAACCACAGAATGACAAACTGACAGACAAATTCATCTCTCTTAGTTGTTCCTACCTCCGCTGCATCTGCTTACCTTGGACAATGGCCTTAAAATAGAGCCACCCACAAGTGAAAAGCAGCCCCTGAGCCCTGGCCCACATACCTCAGGCCCTGGCCTTAAAATACAGCTGTCCTCAAGCAAAAAGCATTCCCCAAGCCCCAGGCCCACTTACCTCAAGCCCCAGCAGTAATACAGAGCCACATCCACATCCAAGTGAAAAGTAGCCTTCAATCCCAGGCCTGCCTACCTCAGGCCCCAGCCTTATATATATAGCCACACCCAAGCGAAAACTAACCCCGTACCCCAGCCCGCCTACCTTGGGCCCTGGCCTTAATATAGAGCTGCTCCCTGGTGGCGTAATGCTTAAGGCATTTGACTGCTAACAGAAGGCTGGTCGTTCAAACCCACTAGCCTCTCCTCAGAAAGGTTGGGCAATCTACTTCCGTAGTGGTACCACCTCAGAAACCCAAGGAGCAGTTGCTATGAGTGGGATCCAACTCGACGGCAGTGAGGTTTTTTTTTTTGGCCAAGCAAAAAGCAGTCCCCAGCCTCAGGCCCACCTACCTCGGGCCCTGGCCTTTATTTAGAGCCACACCCAAGTGAAAAGCAGCCTCCAAGCCCCATTAATTCTTAGACTTTCATTTTTCTTCTTTCTTTCTTCTCAATTTTCCCTCATACAAATTGATGTCAACAGATTTGTCTTACAGCTGGCTGATCTATTCTTCAGTTGATTTCATTCTACTCTTTTGTCTGTCCAATGTGCTATCTCTGTAATTTTAGTGATAATCTTCTGAATTTCTAATTGCTGTTATATGATGTCTATTTATTTTGTAATTTTCCTCTTGTATTATTTTCCTGAATATTTCTAGCATATTTTGTGTATTTTCCTTTTGTCTTTCTTGAGCTCTAAAAATTATATATATTTGTATATATCTTGAATTCTTGAATTCCATATCGAGTAGTTCTATATCCTTTTCTTTGAAGAAGTTTCCTAGTTATTTTGGTCACTCGCTTGTGTAATTTTGTCCTGTTTCGTTATTTGTTTCAAGATTGTCTGATGTCTCTGAGAGATTTTGGAGTTGTTTTTATTTGTTGCTTATGTGATTTTTTGTTTTGCTTTGTTTTGTTATATCTGGGTGGATGGGGCATATATGCTTCTTTAGGTGCTAGATTGGCAGCACTGAGGCATTTTGCACCTTTCTCTGTGTGTGGGAAGTAACTTGTGGGAATGTAGGTGTAAGTCTTTGTTTTTTAGTCATGAAGAGGAGCTACTGGTTGGGTGAGCAGGTGTTACTCACAAACTGTCATTGATACAGTGGTACAAGAGTGAGTGTTGGCACTCATCCAGCACATGTGGTAGTAGGTGGTAGGTGTCATAAGTTTGACTGACAAATATGTAAATAATGTTTGCTTATATTGAATGGGACATAAAAACAGAAGAAGAGAAAAATAAATAGTGGGTGGGTTGTGTGAGAAAGATGAGTGAATATAAAAGAAGAAAAAGAAATGAAGAAAATGTGGCAAAAAAAGATTAAAAGGAGGAGTGATGCAGCTATGGTTAGCTGACAGCAGTGGCTGTCATGTGAAGGGGTCAGGAGCCTGGTGCATGTGTGCACCTTCAATAGCCTAGGCTGTGAGGCACACATCTTGTGTTCTTTGAGAGTTGTTATTGTTGTTAGGTGCCATTGTATTGGCTCTGACTCATAGTGACCCTATGTACAACACAACAAAACACTGCCCAGTCCTGTGCCAGCCTCACAATCCTTGCTATACGTGAGCCCATTGTTGCAGCCATCTTGTGGAGGGTCTTGTGGAGGGTCTTCCTCTTATCCATTGACCCTCCACTTTACCAAGCATGATATCCTTCTCCAGGGAATGACCCCTTCTGATGACATAACCAAAGTAGGTCAGATGAAGTTTGGCCATTCTCAGTTCCAAGGAGCATTCCAACTTCACTTTTTTTCAGGATAAAGTTGTTAGTTCTGGCAGTCCATGGTACTTTCAGTATTCTTTGCCAACATCAAAACTCAAAAGCATCAACTTTTCTTCGATCCTCCTTATTCATTGTCCAACTTTCAAATGCACATGAGACAATTGAAAGTACCATGGCTCGAGTTGGGTGCACCTAAGTCTTCAAAGAGCTATCTTTGCTCTTCATCACTTTAGAGAGCACTTCTGCAGCATATTTGCCCAGTGTAATACGTCATCTGATGTCTTGACTGCTTTTCCATTGGTGTTGATTATGGAATCAAGCAATATGAAATCTTTGACAACGTCCATCTTTTCTCTGTTTATCATAATGCTGCTTATTGGCCCAGTTGTGAGAATTTTTGTTTTCTTTATGTTGAGATGTAATCCACACTGCAGACTGTAGTCTTTAATCTTCATCGGTAAATCCTTCAAGAAATCTTCACATTCAGCAAGCAAAGTTGTGTCTGCTTCATATCACAGGTTGATAATGAGTCTTCCTCCAATCCTGATGCCACACTCTTCTTCATATAGTCCAGCTTCTCAGATTATTTGCTCAGCATACAGATTGAATAAGTATGGTGAAAACAGCCAACCCTGACACACTTCCTTCCTGATTTTAAACTATGCAGTATCCCCTTGTTCTGTTTGAATGACAGCCTTCTGGTCCAAGTACAGGTTTCTGAAGAACACACATTGTGTTCAAGGATTCCCATTCTTAATGATATCCATAATTTGTTATGATCCACACAATCAAATGCTTTTGCATAATCAATAAAACTCAAGTAAACATCTTTCAGGTATTCTTTGCTGTCAGACAAGATCCATCTGACATCAGCAACAATATCCCTTGTTCCACATCCTCTTCTGAATCCAACTTGCATTTCTGGAAGTTCTCTGTTAATATACTGCTACAACCGTTTTTGAATTTTCTTCAGCAAAATATTATTTGTGTGTGATAGTAATGATATTGTTTGATACTTTCTACATTCTGTAGGATCACCTTTCCTTGGAATGGGTGCAAATATACTCTTCCAGTCAGTTGGCCAGCTAGCTGAATTCCAAATCTCTTAGCATAGCCAAGTGAGTGTCTCCAGTGCAATATCTATTTGTTGGAATATCTCAATTGGTATTCCGCCAATTCCTGGAAGCTTGTTTTTTTTTTTCCAATTCCTTTATTGGAGTTTCAACTTCTTCCTTCAGTACCATCTGTTCTTGATCATATGCAACATCCTGAAATGGATGAACATTGACCAATTCTTTTTGGTACAGTGACTCTGCGTATTCCTTCCATCTTCTTTTGATGTTTCCTGCATCATTCAACATATCACCCATGGAATTTTTCAGTATTGCAATTTGAGGCTTTATTTTTTCCTCAGTTCTTTCAGCTTGAGAAATGCTGAGTGTGTTCTTACCTTTTGGTTTTCTAACTCCAAATTTTTGCATTTTCATTATAATAACTACTTTGTCTTCTCAAGCTTCTCATTGTAATCTTCTTCTCAGCTCATTTGTCCTGTTAAATCTTCTATTTGCTTTAGCTACTCTCCATTCAAGGGCAAGTTTCAGATTCTCTTCTGACATCCATTTTGGTCTTTTCTTCATTTCCTGTTTTTTTAATGACCTCTTGCTTTCTTCATGGATGATGTTCTTGATATCATCCTACAATTCTAGTTTTCAGTCACTGGTGTTGAATGCATCAAATCTATTCTTGAGATGGTCTCCAAATTTGGGAGGGATATAAACAAGGTCATATTTTGGCTCTTGTGGACTTCTAATTGTCTTCAATTTCAACTTGAACTTGCATGTGAGCAGTTGATGGTCTGTTCCACAATCAGCTCCTGGTTTTGTTTTGACCATAGATGTAATCAGTCTGATTCCTGTGTAGTCCATCTAGTGAAGTCCAAGTGTATAGCCACCATTTGTGTTGCTGAAAAAAGTTATTTGCAATGAATAAGTTGCTGGTCTTGCAAAATTCTATCATGCAATCTCCAGCGTCATTGATAGCACTGAGGCTATATTTTCTGGTGATTCTTCTTTGTTTCCAACTTTTGCATTAAAATTCCAGTAATAATCAACATGTCGTGATTGCATGTTTGGTCAATTTCAGACTGCAGAAGTTGGTAAAAATCTTCAATTTTCTCGTGTTTGGCTTTGGTGGTTGGTGTGTAAATTTGAATAAGAGTAGTATTAACCGGTCTTCCTTGTAGATGTATAGATATTATCCTCTCACTGACAGCATTATATTTCAGGACAGATCTTGAAACATCTTTCGTGATGATGAATGCCACATCATTCCCCTTCAATTTATCATTCCCATCATAGCAGATCATATGTTTGTCTGATTCAAAATGGCCAAAACCAGTCCATTTCAACTCACTAATACCTAGGATATCAATCTTTATGCATTCCATTTCATTTTTGATAACTTTCAATTTCCTACATTCATACTTCTTATATTCTATGTTCTGATTATTAATGGATGTTTATAGCTGTTTCTTCTCATTTTCAGTTGTATCACATCAGCAAATGGAGGTCCCAAAAGCTTTAGTCCATCCACATTATTAAGGTCAGCTCTAATCTGAGGAGTCAACATGTTCCCAGTCGTATTTTGAGTGCCTTCCGACCTGAGGGGCTCATTTTCTGGCATTTTAGTGGACAATGTTTCAGGACTATTCATAAAGTTTTCCAGTAATATATCAATGTTTCACTGCTATTCATAAGGTTTTCACTGGCCAGTTCTTTGAGAAGTGGATGGCCCTTTCCTTCTCCCAGGTCTGTCTTATCTGGAAGCTCCACTGAAACCTGTCCACCATGGGTGACCTTGCTGGTATTTGACACACTGGTGGCATGATCTCCAGCCTTATAGCAACACCAAAGCCACCACAGTATGACAAATTGACAGATGAGTGGTGGTCTGTGAGAGTAAGACCTGCTAATTACAAAGGTGCCAGTAAGTAGAGGGTGCAGACACTTGGCTTTGTCTGCTTGGGATGCCTTATGGAAGGTGGCTACTTGTGTGTAGAGGCAACCTGAAGAACCAGGGGTGGTGGTGGCAGTGGGTTGTCTCTAGCCACCAGATTGTTGTGGATGGTAAGGGAGCTCAGCCTTGGTCATGGGGAATTTGTGGCAGGAAAAGAAGGGAAAGCACCTCTCTGTTTGCAGTTTACTGCCCTGGGCCTGGTGCACTTCTGGATGCAAACAGCTAATTGCCCAGTTTTTCCCTGGACTCAATCAAGTGGAGGGCCTCCCAGAGTCCAGCATGTCCAAACACTACCTCACAGGCCTTCCATTTCACCTAGTCAACCCAAATGAGTACTGCTCATTGTTGGTGAGTTGTTTCATCCCTCTTCACTAGCTCCCTTCTTGCTCTGTGGTTGCCATGGCCTCTGGGAATCTCAGAGGTTTCCCTGTACTTTGTTCTCCCAGAAACAGCTCATATTCTGCTCACCTTGTTTCACTCCATATCTGTCCACACTGTGTCTCTCTCCCAGTGTGGATTCTGTGAAGTTGGTTCCTCCCTACCCAAGTATGTTATTTTCTGTCATGTCTCAAAATGACCATGTTTGGTTGGGCTCTGTCTTCTCTCTCCCTAATCACTGTCCTCACATCATTTTATGTAGCATTTAATCTAAATTTTTATCCTCTCATTGAATGCTCAGAGTTCCAGGATCATCATTTTTGTCTGTTTTCCTTGTCTCCCCACCCCCAGTCTTTGTTGTGGAGTGATTGAGCAGAGTGCCAAGCAAAATACACACACAGACACACACACACACACATGTCAGAGACTTTCTATTCAGGCCTCAAAGTGGACAATTTAAAACCTTGTTTATACAAAAGAGGAAGATGTTATTATTGCCTCAAGGCACAGGTTGGATCACATCATTCCCCTCCACTAGTATGGAAAGAGTTCTATACAAAATATATAAGGAGAATAAAATATTAAATTTGGAAAAAAAAATGTTCGGATTAGGTACTGGCATTTGAGGAAGTCAAGGAATGGGAATAAATAGAAGTTGACATGTTATGTGTGGATCTCAGACTTTGAACACTGAAGTGAAACAAACCTAATTTATATTCTGTGACAGAAAATCTCTGAATGGCTTCACGTTGACAGTGGATCACTTGCCTCTCTTCTATGAAATTCTCCAGTTAAAAAAAAATTAAAATGACAAAATCAAGATTTTAAAAATATATTGTTATGTGTTATCATTTCACCAGAACATTGATAATTATTTGTATAGACAATACCTTTACATCACATTACGTGGCATTGTTTTATTACGTGATTTTCTGCTTAATTTGTATGAGTCATATACTTCCCTCATCTCCAATTTCCCTATTTTAATGTTGGGTATGGTGCTTAGTTAAGAGCCTTAGAGGGATTTAATAAAGCTCATTTCAAAGAAATTGAGTATGATGACATATACTACAGGGCTCCATAAACAAATAGATTTAATACTACTATTAGAGATTGGCAGTTAGGAAACATGAATAATTAGAAGTAACTTATAGTTTAGTGGTATTTTATTTGATTAATTTAGGTACTAGAACTGAGGAGTAAGTCATACATCACAAAGAATTACTACGTAACATAATGTTCTGTTTTTCAGTATCTATAGTTTCTGTGTTGTTATCTTAGCAACATATTAATGATATAAAAGTGCTATATGTGGGTGTTTCTTTTTTTCCTCTAGTATATTTATAATTCCAGAGAGGTCAGTATCTCTCCCTCTAAAAATCCCTAATTCACATATTCATTCATTCATTCATGTTTTCATTTATTCCTATATTCATGAGAGATTAATTTCCTTTATGCTTCAAATACTGTACTAAGTTCTGAATCGTCATATATTAGATTTCACATCAGAGTAAAACTTTTTTTTATTATTTGCTGCACAATGCTCAGATAAATTTAAAATACAGAAACTGAAATGTTTTAATTATTCTCATTTTATTTTTAGCATATAAATGACAAATTACTAAGGTAAAATCCAATTTCATCCATCCTTAGAGTAACAGGAAATATTTTTTCTTGCCTTTAAAATATAAAAACCTCAAATTGTTTCATCATACTAACATTTTTTGTGAAGTTTATGATTGAGGGCAAAGAGATATATAAGAGAATATGGCTTCATGGTCAATTTAAAATGAAATCTATAATTAATTCTTAATAGTTTCCTTGCCCATAAATGTTTTAAATATCTTTAGCAAGATACAGTTTTGTGGCTTTTCATATATATGGTTGTTGTTGTTATTTGCCGTTGAGTCGGCCTTGACTCATAGCGACCCCTCCTTGGGTTTCCAAGGCAGTATCACTACAGAAGTAGGATTGCCCAACCTTCCTTCCGAGGAGTGGCTGTTGGGTTTGAACCGCCAGCCTTCTGGTTAGCAGTCGAGTGCCTTAGGCACTATGCTATCAGAGCTCCTCATATATATGGTGAGTATCAAAAATTCTGGATCATAATAGGTAGAATATATATTTAATTGTTCTCCAACCCACATAGTTATTTATGTCAGCCCAGTGCAAGTGGAAGTTGACCAGAAATTTTGTGGACCCAAACAGAATTATGATCATGTAGATGTAGACTTGGTTGATACCAGATGTCTAGATACTCAAAGAGTTGTAACTTAAAAAAATAAAAATAAAGAAACAGATAATTAAATGATTTTTAGCACATGTACATCAGAGACCATTATGTGTTAATGTTTTTAAGCCTAACCCTCTCTGGGTGACCAAAGGCTTTTGGAAATCATGTTAGCAACAAAATGAAGCAATTTTACCTAGATTATGGCAAGCCAAGATTTTAACAATTGTTCTTGACTTTTTTAAGAAAGCTATAATAATAGTTTCTAAATGGAATCATTTACTTGTCTAAATGGTTCTTCAAACCAGCTTAGAGGGATCATAGCTTCCTGCAGTATTTAGTTTTCAGGGTTCAACTTTCATAGCAATATAACAAATTGAACTGAATCTGTTGACAAGTTAAGAAGAATGATGACTTTTGGGAATGTCAGATTTATTTTGGAGCAGAAATCCCCCTGTGGATTTTCTCTGCCTTAAGAGGGCTTTAGTGAACCAGAATAAAAACTATAATTCACTAAAGTAAAAACACAATAAATACATTGACCATATTGAAATGCAAAAAGCTACTTTGATATTTACATATTAAGCTGATAATGAAAAACTGTATTTTAATTTTTAAAAATATAGGCAAAATATGAATTTAGCTATGCATGTCCTTTACCAGTTTTTTTTTTAATCAAAAATATATTTGTTAATCTTTTATCTAGCTTAAAATAGCAAATGTTCAAATGATTAAAGAACTCTTTCAAAAAATATTCCTAAAAACTTATTATGTGTAGGGCACAGTGTTACATTCTTTGGGGCTTATTTAATTCTTTGGGGGTTATATATGTCTGTTAAGCCTGGCCCTTTTATTTTTTTATTTTTAATTTTATCATGATTTAGGTGAAAGTTTACAGAGCAAATTCACTTTCCATATAGCAGTTCACATACACTTTGTCTCATGACATTGTCTGCAATCTCCCACAATGCAACAACTCTCTTCCCAGTTCCTCCCCATAGCCACCTTTTTCCTGTGTCTTTTCCTCACATGCACTCCTGCCCTTCGAGCTGTCTCCCTGTGCATACTCAGCCCTTCTTTTCCCCCATGATTGATCACTCCAAGGAGTGTATCCACCTAATGTAAATCCTCAGCTCATATGCCTATCTCTTGTTTGGCTGGAAGCCATAGGAGTAGGTTCAGTTCCAGACCTGAGGGGCAGCTAGAGGACATAGTATCAGGGGTTCCATTAGGCTCTAACAGACCAGCAAATCTGTTGCCCCCCTTTTGTGTGTGTGTGATTTTGAGTTTTGTTGCACATTATTCTCCCACTCTATCCAGGATCTCCTAATAAATCCCCCTCTGAGTGGTTGACAGTGGTAGCCAGGCACTATCTAGTTCTTCTGGTCTCATAGTCATATAGGCTGAGGATCACATGCTGGAGTGGTTCCTTGGACTAATTGTTTCCATGTACCTTTGACTTTTTTCATTCTTGTTTGCTCTCGACGAGGAGAGACCCATCATTGCATCAAGATGCCTGTTTGTGAGCTTTTAAGATCCCAGTTGCTACTCATCAAAGTAGGATATTGAACAATGTTTTTGTGTACTATGTTATGCCAATTGAACTTGATGTTCCCTGCAGTCATGATCCTGAGTTTACAGTTCCAACTACTCATTTCCTCTGGGTAGCTGGCTGTGCCGGCACTTGTTTTAAAGGGAGTTTATTTCCTTGGTGAATTAACCACCACTATCTAGTATCTCTGAAAATATGTGTGTCTGGGACACACTAATTACTCAAAGCTACTATTATATATCCATGCACTTTTGCTCTTACTAATTGAATTGAATGTTACTAAAAGTCAGTTATGTTTGTTGTAAAATCAGTTGTTTTTCCTTTAGTAATAAAATTTATTTAATTTAGTATTATAATGTGCTGGGGGTCTCCAAGACTATAACTTACATTTATCAAGTCTTTCAAAATATTAAACTTAGATTTCATGTTGGTTAGAAATTTTGGAAGTTCAGATAGAATTTTCATGTAGTCTTGGTTAATACCAGGTATTTAAATTGCTCTAATTTTTGAAAAATGAGAATGAAAGAATTTTTAGCAGAAGTAAATCAGAGACCCTTCTAAGTTAATGTTTTTAAACTTAATCCTGTCTAAGTGACCAAGGGCTGTGGGAAATCATGTTAGCATCAAAGTAAAGCAAATTTACCTCACAAAAAACAAACTCACTGCCATTGAGTTGATTCAACTCATAGTGACCCCCATTGGATTCCCAAGGCTGTAAATCTTTACAGAAGTAGATTGCCCCATCTTCCTTTTGTGGAGCACCTGGTGGGTTTGAACCACTGACCTTCTGGGTTAGCAGCCAAATGCCTTATCCACTAGGCCATCATGCCATCAGAGCTGGATTATAGTAAATCAACATTTTAACAATGTTCTTTATATATATCTATATATCTACACACACACACACACACACACACACGTTATTGTTATTTGCCATCGAGTCGGACCGACTAATAGCGACCCCTCCTTGGGTTTCTGAGGCAGTATTACTATGGAAGTAGATTGCCCAACCTTCCTTCCGAGGAGTAGCTGGTGGGTTTGAACTGCCAGCCTTCTGGTTAGCAGTCAAATGCCTTAAGCACTATGCTACCAGAGCTCCCTATATATATATATATATATATATTTGTCAAATCATAATAATAGTTTCTAAATGGAGTAATTTACTAGTCTAAATGGCATAGTTCTTCAAATGTTAAATATTAAACTTTGTTTTTACTAGGTAAATTCAAAAAACTTAGCATGAATTCATCCCCAAGGCTAAGACTTATTACACAGAAAAGATACAAAGCAAAATTAGCAAAGGGAAAATGTACATGGTACGAAGTTTGGAAAAAACCAGGCTCAAGCTTCCAAGAAGTTGCTTCTAATATCACAGAGGACATGTTTAATTTCTCCAGCAAGCAGTTGTTAACAACATGTGTGAAATGTTGTTTAAGCTCACCTGAGCCTGGAATACCAATGTTTCTACTGGGGGCCTATTATACAGGCACTGTTTGCCTAGGATAGATCAAAATTTCAGACTTCCAGAAGAAAAGCAGATGTTTGGCGTAAGTTACGAGGTTTTTACAAACAGTTGCAGCACTGTTGATAAAAATGAGTCACTGGTATCTCTGGTATCACAGTGCCTAAGGCATCTGACTACTAACCAGAGGTTGGTCATTCAAACCCACCAACCACTCCATGGAAGCAAGACTTGGCAATCTACTTCCATAAAAATTTACCACCTCAGAAACCCAATGTGGGTTGCTATGAGTTGGAATCTACTCTACAGTTTTTTTTTTTTTTTTTTCCCTTTTCATTTAGGAACAACTATAGGGAACTATGTACCAATCAAGATCGCTGACAACATCTGATGGCCAACCTTATAAACAGGTCTTTCTAAGGATAGCAGTCTGTTCTTTACTGCACATACATAAACTAATAAAGTATGAGTGCCAGAAAGAGAGAAAGATGATATTTCTATAACATAAAACTAATTTTAATATATTGAACGCATTTAATGTTAAAGGCAATTTTTAAAAATATAATTTCATGTGAATTAGGTATGTGCACAATGACATGATTGACACAATAGCTATAATAATGAACTCACAAATACCAATAATCATGAAAATGACACAGGACCAGACAATGTTTCCTTCTTTTATACAGAAGGTTGCCATGAGTGGAACTGACTTGACAGCAACTAAAAAAAATAAGAGACCATTACTTATCCAAATTTCATGTTACAAGAATTACCTAGACATTTTGTTAAAGTTGGGATTCAGATTTAATTAGTTCTGATGGGGAGACTGAGATTCTCTATTTCTAGTAAGTTTCCAATTTATGATAATGAGGATGATGATCCATGGATTATCCTGAGTAGCAAGGTTTTAGAGGACTGTAAAAGAAAAGTAATAAAAATTCAATCCTTAGATTTATATAGAAGTTTCTTTACATTGCTCAATATTAAAGAAGTAAAACTTAAGATTATTAGGCAAAGCATTATAGGTGTGGCTTAGCAGAGACCTTTAGGCAGGACTCTAACCAATAGACCCCACTCAAAACCATGAATATCTTATGTTAATGATTCCCTTACCGAATAGATCTTTTCAATTATTTGACCAATTACCAGCCAGCTGTATTGTAGCAGGACTTTTAGGGAACAACACAGAAATAACATCTTATGGAGAGAACAAAAGGAAATAGTTTTGAGGATGGAGAAATTACTTCAATCAGAAATATCCTTTGTAAGAGTGGTGGCATTTGAGCCTTGCAGACCTTGAAAGATGAGTAGATTTTGATAAGCAGTGACAGAAGTAATGGGAAATGATGACAGGACCTTTTCCTGTAGCATTAGAAGTTATGGAAGAATGTATTTGAGATACATCCTGGAGAGTAGATTGATTGGTTCCAGACTGTAGAGCATTGGAGGACAGAGTAACAGCATGCTTTAATTATGAAAATAATGGACTCAGTATCACATTACACTCCCCTGTAGAAAACCATTAATGGCTTCCCACAATTCTTAGTATGAAACCCAAACTCCTCACAATAGCCTCTAATGAATGCTCTATCTCGTCTGAAGCAGTTATGTCTCTAACTTTCTTTCTTACCATTTTTCCCCATAATTCCATTTTAACCACACTGGTCTTCTTTATAAGAAGCTCTGGTGGTGTAGTGGATAAAGCATTTGGTTGCTAACCAGAAAGTCACCAGTTCACACCTACCAGCTGTTCAGAGGAGGAATATGACAAAATCTCCTTCTGTAAAGATTTACACCAGTGGGGCTGCTATAAGTCAGAATTGACTCAATGGTAATGAGGTTTTTTTTTTTTTTGTTGTTGTTGTTTGTTTGTTTGTTATGATCTCCTTGATACTGTTGAATATGTCAAACATATTACCACTTCATAGTTTTTGGATTTCTATTATCTCTGTCTGCAAGGGTCCTCTCCCAGATACTCCCTTGGTTCTCTCTGTTTCATTTTGTTTTTGTTCAAGTGTTACCTGCACAAAGAAATATTCATAGATAGCTCTATCTAAAATAACAACTTCCCATCACTCTCTGTTCTTTTATTAAGCTTTAGTTGTTTTTTGTTTTAATTTTTATTGTGATTTGAGTGAAAGTTTACAAAGCAAATTCACTTTTCATACAGTAGCTCACATACACTTTGTTTCATGATATTGACTGCAATTTCCCACAACGCAACAACTCCCCTCCCTACTATACTTTAGTTTTTCTGTATGGAATCTATCATAACCTGGCATTATTTTAAAAAATATTTGTGTTATTTTTTTATTGTGTATAAATACCACTCGATTGTAAATTACATTTGCTGAAGAATCCACAGAGCCTAGAATAGTGAATGACACATAATAGGCACTCAATAAATTTTAGATGAATAAACAAGTATGGATTATTATGCATGTAATTTTTCTATTTCAGAGCTAAATATAATGTGATATGAGAATATATATGAAATGGTTTGTGTCAGTCATGTAAATTTTCCCTCCAAAGCTAGAACAATTCATGATACACAACCAGTGTTTAAAAAACATTTGATGACTAAATAGACTATGTACAATGGAATGGTTGAAGAATGAACAAACTGTCTTGGAGGAAGTACAGCCAGAATTTTCCTTAGTAGCAAAAATGGCCATACTTTGTCTCTCATACATTGATCATTTTGCCAGAAGGGACCAGTCCCTGGAAAAGGGTATTAAGCTGAGTAAAGTAGAGGGTCAGCAAAAAATGGGAAGACCTTGAATGAGATGGACTGACACAGTGTCTGTGATGATGAGCTCAAGCATGGCAATGATTGTAAGGGTCACTCAAGACTGGCCAGTGTTTCGTTCTGTTGTACATAGCATTGTTATGAGTCAAAACTACTTGACAGCACCAAACAATACATAGATATCCTAATTTCTTATTCTCTACATTTTTAATTTCTATGTTACAGCTAGTTTTTGCAATAAAATGGAAATATTTACAAACTATATGTCATTGGTGATATAGGCCTGGATCTTATTAGATGGTGTTTGGTTCAGTGAAGCAAACATGCATAGCCAATCATCTTCCTTATGGATATAGATAATACAATGGTAAGATTATATAATACTATGACAGATAAGACAAGGTATGACTCATGTGAGTAGAAGACAAAAACAGGGTCTAGGATTTTCCCAAGTGAAAACAGTATACACAGCCATTCAGTCCTTGCTTCATGGGCATAAGTCATTCAAAAATTTATCACCTTATTGTTTTCTTGAAATTCTTAATAACTTTATCTTTGAACTTATGTTCTGAAGTGAAGACTGATAGGACACTGGAGCATTAGAGTGAGCAGAAAACAGAAGCATTATATATCTACCATTGTACCTTGTCATGATATTAGCATATAGTGTTTGTGACATTCCATGAATATAGAATTCTAGAGACACACATGTGGGAGTTTATTGAGAGTCAAAGTGAGTATAAGGTAAGTGTGTTGTATCTATGACTGAATAAGTGAAACCCCAGAAAGTGCATGATTTCTGTTACAACCAGAACTTCTTTTTCATGCAGACAGAAGGCATGGCATTCTAAGAGGTGAAGGACTGAAGAATCCTGTTATATCCTTTCTTGTGTTTATTCACTATGTTAGCCAACCTCTTACACTGAAATGATGACAAAAAAGGAAGGGAAAGACAGAGAAACTCATGATTTCTTTGCATTTCATTGTTTCCTCACTAGAAAGCTGAAGGTAGTGTTGATAGAATATGAGCATATCAAGATGTGTATAAAACATTTGAATTAGTGTTGTGTGATATTTATGAGGTATGATATGCAAATTATGTTAAGTTCATTGTTTTCCTATACAAGGTAAATGGTCTTATTTTTATATTTAATATTGGCATTATACAATAAAGATGCCTGGCCAGGCATACCTTTAGGGCCAACATATTTGGACGCAGGAAGGTAGCATGCAAAAATATGTTTATGTATTCATAATAACTTAACCTACATCTATGTATGCTCCAGAAGTTTATATTTTAAAGAAGAAAGTTGTGTGATAGAATAGTTTTCTTCTGTTTTCTACTTACTCCCCTCTCCTCCAGTTTTAGGAGTAGTGAGATGAATGATTTTTTTGAGATTTTATTTTAATAGGTAGAATTTTATAATAATGATTAATTATTATTGGAAATATAATCTTTTGCAAAAAAAATCCTATTTAACAATATCGTGTAATCTGAAAGAGAGATACTGATTGGTATAAGTGAATTGTACAAAACAGATCATTTTCTTTATTCCTTCAATATGACTATTGTCTTGTTTCAGGTACAGATAGTTATTATAAGAGATGCTATATCATTTAGTGACTTTCTATAACAAACATTCTAATAATATAGAAAATTTCCATGGTTTAGTCAATCATGTTATTGTCCATTCATCATGTCACCATTGTTCAAAATTTAAGCTATTTAGGTTTATTGGTTTTGACACATTCTCTTTTCTTTTCTCAAGGAAGATAGTAAATTCTTTAGAACTGGATAACTTTGTTGTTCTTGTTAGGTGCCATTGAGTTGGTTCTGGTTCATAACAACCCTATGTACAACCGAATAAAATACCACCTGGTCCTGCACCACCTTCACAATGGTAACTATGTGTGAGCCCATCGTTGCAGCCGCTGTGTCAATCCATCTCGTTGAGGGTCTTCATTTTGTAATCCTCTGCTTTTACAAAGATGATGCCCTTCTACAGAGACTGGTCCTTTCTGATAATATGTCCAAAGTATGTAAGATGAAATCTCCTCATCCTCACTTCTAAGAAACATTCTGGCTGTACTTCTTCCAAGACAGATTTAATTCTTCTGGCAGTTGATAGTATATTCAATATTCTTCTCCAACACTATATTTCAAATGCATCAATTCTTTGTTGGTTTTCCTTATTCACTGTACAGCTTTCATATGCATATGAGACAATTGAAAATACCATGGATTGAGCCGGTTGCACTTTTAGCTGTCCTGAGAGTGACATCTTTGCTCTTCAACACTTTAAAGAGATCTTTTGCAACAGAATGAATACGTCATTTCATGTCTTAATTGGTGCTTCCAGAGGCGTTGATTGTGGAATCGAGTAAAATGAAATCTTTGACAACTTCAATCTTTTCTCCATATATCCTGATGTTGTTTATTGGTCCAGTTGTGAGGATTTTTGTTCTCTTTGTGTTAAGATGGAATCGTACTGAATGCTGATGGTACTGAAGGCAGAAGTCCAAGCTGCACTGAAGGTATTGGGGAAAAACAAGGCTCCAGGAGTTAATGGACAATGGAAATGGAAATGTGGACTTTCCTAAGCCAAGAAATTTGGAATACAGCTACCTGGCCGAAAGATTGGAAGAGATCCACATTCTTGCCCATTAGAAAAGGAAGAGATCCAACAGAATGTACTAATCATTGAAATAACCTTAAATCCCATCAAGTAAAAGAAGGACACAGAACATTACCGTTTTTATTTGGTTTTATTTAGAAGCAGGATCAAAAGTGCATTTTTTTTTTTTCTTGAAAAACTTAGTGATTCCTGGAAGCAATTATCTAATTATTTATATCAAATAAGGTAAGTATTAGTTGAACTAATTAACATTTGTCCTTTCAAATTACTCTTCCTTTTTTACACATATCAGGTTGGTTTCAAATACCATATTTTCTCAACAGGCTCCTCCTTGCTCCTGATGATTATGCAGAAACTTTGGCTCATAGGTCTCCTGGCTCTTGTTGAAGAGTTTGCAATTGCAGGATTTCTTACAAATGATGTCAATGTGTAATGTGTTTTCTATTTCTATTAAAAAAAAACTGACT
>NW_006922163.1:477460-500090 GCF_000298275.1 Orycteropus afer afer
GCCATTCTTCTTCAAATTGTCCTTTCCAGCATAGTAGATCATATGGTTGACTGATTCAAAATGGCCAAAACCAGTCTGTTTCAGCTCACGAAGGCCTAGAATATCAATCTCTATGCATACCATTTCATTTTGACAACTTCCAATTTTCCTAGATTCATACGTTGTACATTCCATGTTCCAATTATTAATGAATGTTTGCAGCTGTTTCTCCCCAGTTTGAGTTGTGCCATGTCAGCGAATGGAGGTCTTGAAAGCTTTACTTTATGTGTATCAGTAAGGTTCACTCTACTCTGATGATGCAGCCCTTTCCCAGTCCTATTTTGAGACTTCCTACCTAAGGGTTCATCCTCCTGCAGTGTATCGGACAATGTTTCCTGAGTATTCATGTCACAGTAATGTATCAGACAGTGTTTCTCTGCTATTCATAAGGGTTTCCCTGGCCAATTCTTTGAGAAGTGGATGGCCTCTTCCTTCTTTGTAGTCTGTGTCAGTCCATAAGCTGCATTGAAACCTGTGCATCAGGTACAACCCTGCTGGCATTTGAAACACCAGTGCCATAGCCTTAAGCTTCACAGCAACACACAAGCCACCACAGTGGGACAAACTGACAGATGAGTTTGGCTCCCTTAGCTGTTCAAAATCTCTGCTTCTTGCCTCTTGGGGGTAGAGCTTGTGTCCTTCCTCCTACCAGAGATCCCTGCCACTCTGTCGCATGTCATCCCCTGGCTACACATCTACATCTACATCTATATATATGTAGATAGATAGATAGGTAGGTAGTAGATAGGTACAATTTGTTCTCTCACAAATAAGATTGTGAGCTTTTGGCAATAGCAAGTAAGGTGGGGATGCTATTGTTTAAATGATGCCAAGTCAGTTTCAACTCAAAGTACTCCTGTGTTCAAGGGAACAAAACATGACCAGGGCCTGCATCATCCTTACAGTCCTTGCTTTGCTTGAACCAGTGTTGCAGCCACAGTATCAATCCATTGGGTTGAGTATCTTCCCTTTTTCACTGACGCTCAACTTTGCCAAGTATGATATCTACTTGAATAACTTCTTTTAGAAGGATCAGCACATGTCTAGTCCCTATGAGATGGAGGTTAAAGATCTCCCAAATGTTCAACTTTTCCAAACTGCTGTGCCACTCCATTGTCTCTGACATCAACTCCTCCTTCTCCACTCAGTACTCTCATTCCTGTCTTAGGGTTCTATATATATATATTTTTTTTTGTAACATCTCACATTACTCACAAGCTCCCAGGGAAACAAGACAGTTCATGTGGTAGTTGTGGTGGAGGTTGGGTGTTTGACAAGCTGATGAGTCCCAAATCTGTGGGTAGGTCTGGAGTACTCCCCCAATTCACATGGTTGCAGGAGTTGGTGAACCCAAATCAGTGGGTTAGATGAACAACTTCTGTCTCAAGTCCAGGGGTGAAATGATGAACCAAATGAAGGACCAGAGCAAGAGAGGGAATGTTCCCAGAACATTCACATATATACCCTCAAGGAAGCTAAATGTGGTAACTTGAATCACACCTCCCAGCAAGGCAGGACTCAAGATATATCCTACCATAAACAGCATAGAGACTAGGATTTATAATCTATCACAAAATGGAGAACCTTGGCTAAAAGGGCTATATTAAGCAATTCACTGCACTGCAATATGCTTCTCTAGGGAACAATCCTTTCTAACAACAGGAGCAAGTAGGTGAGATGAAGTCTGGATGTTCTTGCTTCTACAGAGCATCCTGCTGCACTTCCTCCAAGATAGATTTGTTTGCTGTTCTGGCAGTCCATGGTGTTTTCAGTATTCTTTGCCAACACCAAACTTCAAAAGCATCAATTCTTCTTTAGTCTTCCTTATTCATTGTCCAGCTTTCACTTGCAAATGAAGCAATTGAAAATACCATGGCCTAGATCAAGCACACTTTAATTTTCAAACTGACATCTTTTCTCTTTAACACTTTAAAGAGGTCTTTTGTAGCAGATTTGCCCAATGCAATGCAGTATCTAATTTCTTGACTGCTGCTTTCATGGATTTTGATTGTGGTTCCAAGTAACATGAAATCTTTCACAACACCATCTTTTCTCCATTTATTGTGACATTGCTTATTGGTCCAATTCTGATGATTTTTGTTTTCTTTATGTTGAAGTATAATTCACACTAAAGGCTATACATTTTGTTTTTTATCAGTAAGTTCTTCAGGTCCTCTTCACTTTCAGCAGAGAAGGCTGTGTCATCTGCATATTTCAGAGTGTTAATGCTTCTTCCTCAAATCCTGATGTCATGTTCTTCTTCATATAGTCCAGCTTCTCAGATTATTTGCTCAGCATATAGTCTGAGTAAATACGGTAAAACGTTACAACTCTGACCCACACCTTTCCTAATTTTAAACCAGGTAATATCTCCTTTTTCTGTTCGAATGACAGCCTCTTGGTCTATGTACGTGTTCCTCATGAGCATAATTAAGTGTTCTAGAATTTCCTTTCTTTGCAATGTTATCCATAATTTATTATGATCCACACAGTTGAATGTCTTTGAGTAGTCAATAAAATACAGTTAAATATCTTTCTACTATTCTTTGCTTTCAGCCAAGATTCATCTGACATCAGAAATGATATCCCTAATAATTCCACTTCTTCTTCTGAATCTAGCTTGAATTTCTGGAAGTTACCTGCCAATATACTGCTGCAACTGTTTTTGAATTATCTTCAGCACAGTTTTACTTGAGTGTGATATTAATAATATTGTTCAATTGTATAGGCAGAATTTATGTCTCATTTGCTTGCTTTTTTAGCATATAACATGTTACTTTATATAATAGGCATTCAATAAATATTTATTGAATAAATGAAATAGTAGAAGTTTCCTAAATTTTCACATTCACAGTCATAACTCAAAAGTTACTGGCTTGCTGTATTTACTTGCAAATTGAAAATTTTCCGGTTCTGATTATTCAAGCTGGATTCTGAAGAGTACATGGAACAAGTGATATCATTGCTGATGTTAGATGGATGCTAGCTGAAAGCAGAGAATAACAAAGATATTTATCTGTTTTTTATTGGCTATGCAAGGGCATTTGACTGTGTAGATCATAACAAATTATGGATAACATTGCAAAGTATTGGAATTCCAGAATACTTAAAAGCACATAAACCAAGCATAGTCTTTCCAACAAAATAAGGGAATACTGCATTGTCAAAAAACAGGAAAATATGTGTCAGGGTTGTATCTTTTCATCATACTTATTCAATCTGTATGCTGTGCAAATAATCTGAGTAGCTGGACTACATGAAGAAGATTGTGACATCAGGATTGGAGGAAGACTTATTAACAACCTGTGTTAAGCAGATAACACAACCTTGCTTGCTAAAAGTGAAGAGAACTTGAAGCACTTACTAATGAAGATTAAAAAATGCAGCCTTCAGAATAGATTACATCTTAACATAAAACAAAAATAATCACACCTGGACCAATGAACAACATCATAATAAACACAGAAAAGATTGAAGCTGTGAAGGATTTAATTTTATTTGGATCCACAATCAACAGCCATGGAAGCATTAGTCAAACAATTAAATTATGTATTACACTAAGAAATCTACTGCAAAAGATCTCATTAAAGTGTTGAAAAGCAAAGATGTCACTTTGAGGACTGAGGTACAATTGACCAATTTATAATATTTTCACTCATCTCACATGTGTGCAAAAGCTGGACAATGACTAAGGAAGACTGAAGAAGAATTGATGCCTTTGAGTATAGTGTTGATGAAGATTATCACAAATACCAGAATTACCAGAAGAACGAATAAATCTGTCCTGGAATTAGTACAGCCAGAAAGCTCCTTAGAAGCAAGGATGGTGAGGTTTCATCTCACATCATTTGAACATGAGGAGTGAGCAGTTCCTAGAGAAGCACATAATGCATGGGAAAGTAGATGGTCAGCAAAGATCAGGAAGATCCTCAGTAAGATGGATTGACATGGTAGCTTGCAACAATGGGCTGAAACATAACAATGATTATGAGGATGGTGCAAGACTGGGCAGTGTTTTATTCTGTTGCTATGAGTTAAAGCTGATTCGACAACACCTAACAACAATTCTTGTGTCAGCAGTCTTTGGGTGGTGCAAACAGTTAAGCATTTGACTACTGACTGGACTAACAGAAAGGTTGGAGGTTCAGACTAACCCAGTGGTGCCTTGGACATTAGGCCTGCCAATCTGCTTCTGAAAGATCACAGCCTAGGAAACCCTACAGAACATTGTTCTACTCTGCAACAGACAAGGTCACCTTGATTTGGAATCAACTGTTTTGTTTTGATTTTGCTTAATTTTTGTGTGTAGTTATATATGAGCATGACTCATATACCTTGCAAAACATTGTTGCAAAGAATTGCTACACAATAATTTGAGATGGAATCCACACACTATTGGTACGTTATGGGTACCAATTGCAATCATACAGACATCTTGCTTAGGGCATTAACTTCCTAAAACTGGGAAAATCTTAAGCTGCCAAAATAGTAATGTGTTCCCTTCAGTCAGTACTGTTCAGATGTTATACTCTTTTCCATGCAGAATTGGGACTATGTTTTCTCTAAATCTGTGACAAGACATTGTCCCCATTCATTCATTTATTTAATTAATAAAAATATCTTCTATGTTCCAAACACTGATCAAGGCACTGGAAATGAAACCATGAACAGAATAACAAAGTCTCCTGATATTATGGAGTTTATACTTCAGTGAGAGGAGAGATTAATAATACATTTCAAGTGTATGATTTTAGGTAGTGATACAGCACTGCCTAGATCTCATATCTCAAGTGCCTTCCCTTTTTTGTTCTAAGTCACTCACTTCTCTTGTATTTTATACTTTCTGAAATCAGGATATATATTTGGATGTAAATTTAATGTAGTAAGCCGTTTCATGTTGTTTTCTGAGAAAATTTGTTATTTATAGTGTATGTGATGATAGATGTTTTCTTAGAATGAAGGAAATATTGTGGTATCTCTTGAAGACAACTCTGCATGCTGCACCACTCATGCTTCCTTTAGGATCAGTTTATTCTATTGAGATGAGAAATAGCTATCACACTGTCCAACTGTCTTTCCTAACTCCTTGTATTCAGCCATCCTCCATGAAGACCTTGCACTATCCTTTTTGATCAACTTATGCAATGAAAGCTTTATAGACCACTGTGACCTCTTTGTTAGATACATTTCGCTATGCCTCAGACATAACCACAGACTCTGCCTAAGCTGAAGCTATAACATTTTACAGATGGAAATAATCTAGTCCAATCTTCTCCTTTCACAGATAAGAAAACTAAAGCCTCAGAGGTTAAGTATGATATTTAAAGTCTGCTCCAGTCAAGATTCGTGCCCATGTATCTCAACACAGAATCCATTTATCTTTTGACAAGACCATTCTAAAAACTTGCTTTAAATATTTTTAAAATTCTTTCCCCCTTGCATCCAGACATTATTTTTCCTAGATAAAAAATATGAAATCCACAATGGGAAAATATGCAGGACTTTGAAATGAACCTTGAGAGGTAATATTGGATTCTTTCTCTGTAGTATGGCTACAGGATATATGAGGATGTGTAAATTGTTGTCTGCACCTTGAAGATCACAATCTCATGGACAATTAACTATCAAGCACTGTAATTTACAGTCATCCCTAAACATTGCTTGCTTAAGAAGAATGCATTAGTACTTTGCAAACAATCTCTGTTCAATAATAACTAAAATGACTGTAAATAACTTGTTATACCTACATTGGATCCTATTTAAAAAGAAGAGTATAAAATTTGAGTGATCTATCAGTGTAGATCACTGATATGATATGATAAAGAAGAACAGATAAGTTACACAAAATGCACTGCATGAGACTTTATCTGACTTTTTTTCTTAAGTTCATTTTCAGCCAAGCAGTGGTAAATCTAATGTGATAGTTGAAGCTATCTGTCAACTTAGCTGGACCACAATTCTGTGTGTTTCAAGCAGTTTTAATGTGGTTATTCCCATAATGGGATCAGATGAATATGTTTTGAGCAGCCAATCCATTGAAGGGAGTTTCCTAGGGATGTGGCCTGCTTCCAGTATATTTATGGACATCCTGGGAAAAGAGACACTCTCCTGTGGATTGGGATCCTATTGTGCTGCCTACAACTGTCCGTGAGTGAACAATCCACCATTTGGCCTGGAGATCTTGGATTCATCATTCATTGGAGCCAGTATACTGCCTGCCAAACTTGAGCTCCTCAGCCCCTGCAGCTGTGTGAGTCGGGAAAAGCCTCCAGCTTGACATTTGATCCAACAACTTTGGACTTGCCAGCTTCTATAAGTGTGTCAGCCATTTTCCTAAGATAAATTTCTCTTTCACTCTCTCTATATAAGCCTTATTGGTTTTGTTTCTCTAGAGAACCCAGTCTAACACAACTAATAAAATTCTCTTTTCATGGAAAGGTCAAGAGTCACACCTATTTTATCTCTCCTAATAGGCTATGTGCACCAAAGCATCAATGGGAAATTATGGTGGAATTTTTGCCCAAATAAAAGATTATTTATTTTTCTAAGGATGCTATGAGAAAATATTGCCTGAAAGAATTTGGCTTTTGTGATTCATATTCTCGAGGGATTATATATGAATAATGTTATGCTTTTATAAAAGGTAGAAGTATGATAATCTTTAGTATTGATTTTAGGATCAGGATTTTGTTAAATGTCACCCAAGAATTAAATCACTAACAATTGTATACTAACATCAACCAAACATTTGACAAGAAATCTTAGAAAATGAAATCTATGTTTCTATACCATTTTTGGGAGCTCTGGTAGCGTAGTGCCTAAGGTACTTGACTGCTAACCAGAAGGCTGGCGGTTCAAACCCAGCAGCCACTCCTCAGAAGAAACATGGGGCAATCTACTTCCGTAGTGATACTGCCTCAGAAACCCAAGGAGGGGTAGCTATGAGTCAGGTCTAACTCAATGGCACATAACAACAACAACAACATACCATTTTTGCTCAATTTTGAATTCTGTATAACATTTTTCTTGAAGGTATTAAAAGAGTGTTGTGAGGGGAGCAGTAGCTGATAAATTAAACTTGAGAAATTCTGTAGTTCTTCCTAAAAATTAATATGTATATTAGCAAGCAAACAAAAAACCCACTAACATTGAGTTGAATCTAACTCATATTGATACCATAAGATAGAGTAGAACTATCCCATAGGGTTCCCAAGGCTGTAATCTTTATTGAAGCAGACTGCCACATCTTTCTAAGAGTGGCTGATGAGTTCAAGCCAGTGACTATGGTTAGCAGCTGAGTGCTTTAACAGCTGTGCCTAAAAGGAATATATGTCATAAAGTGTTCTATCAAAAAGAACAAATATTTTAATATGCTAATATGAGTCGGCGGACTCGATGGCAAATAACAACAACAACAAATATACAAAAAATATGTACATTAGCATATTAAAATATTTGTGAATATCAGTAAAGAACATCATTTAATTTTGTTTTACCTAGGAATTTCTTCTTCTTGTTCTTTTTTCCTTTTGATAATAGAACACTTTATGACATATATTACTGTTAAAATTTTATGAAACACAGTAATAGGAAAAAGAGAAAAATTAAGGCATGATTTGTGAACAGTATCTTAATTTAAAGTGGTGGTGGTGTGAATGGAAAATGGAACTTGAACTGGAAGTTGTGTAAATAGTTACTAACGAAGTAGAAGAATAAAGAAAATGTAGGAACATAAATACTAAAAAACAAAACCAAACCCACTGCCATCAAGTTGATTCTGACTCATCACAACCCCTATTGTGTGTGCAAGGCTGTAAATCTTTACGGAAGCAGACTGTCTCATCTTTCTTCCATGGAGCAGGTGGTGAGATTGAACCACCAATATTTCAGTAAGCAACTGAATGCCTTACCAAAGTGCCACCAGAGCTCCTTATGAATACTAAAGGAGGAAAGAATTTCAAGAAAAATAAGATAGTAAGTGGTATCCTGCGTGCATCAGCAGTCTTTTGCTACATAACAGATCACTTCAAAACTTTAATGGCCTGAAACAGTAAACATATGTTTCACACATCTGTGACATTTATCTGATCTGCAAGGATCTTGCCTTTTCCTCCTGGGCCAGCAGGTATGCCCAGCATGTGCTGCTTATGATCATGGCAGAGGTACAAGAGGGCAAGTGGAAACAGCTAACGCTTCCTGCGGTCAGGGCTTGAAACTGCATATCTTTATTTATGCATCATTCTATTGACCAAATCATATAATACAGCCCAGAATAAGAATCCAAGAGGCAGGGCATTCATCTTCACCTCTGCAAACATTTGTGTACTGCCCAACTCACTTGCAAGCTGAGGGCTAACAGATTTATATTAGTGCTGTTCTACTCCTCACAGATTTATCTTTGCAGGATTTTAAAAAGACAGTTCATTTATCTTTCAACTTAGAGTACCTTCTTCCAATAACAATTATGGGCATTTGTAACTACCTAAAGCCAATGCCTGAGGAAGTTAAGGGCTGCGAAAGGGAATGTCTGAAACTTATGTTCACATGTTTAGTAGTGATATATATAAAGTGTATGCTGGTGGTCACTGAGCTTCTTGGTATTCATACATACACACACACACACACACTTAGACACACATGTACATTCTGCACACTGGACCTAAACCTTTGGCATCTTCAATGAAACAAATTACCTACTCCCTCATTCTGGGATTTTTATCTTCTCATTGGTAAGTACAGCCAGTATCTTTCACTTCTCATATGGGCCACATTTTCTGATATTTTGTACTCCAAGAAACAGTTCAATGACTCAAGGTTTGAATTTGAGAGTATCATTGGAGAGATAAACAACTCTTATGAACAGTAGTCATCACCACTAACTTGTTTGCTAGGATACGAAGATCAGAATTATGGTCATGAGCGACGATAGCCCACCTGAGGAATGTTCCAGCATATGCCCAAGCTTTCCAACAAGTGAGCTCAGGAATACAGAAAAGAGCCCAACAGAGTTAATAGGATTTGTTCAATCTCTCGATCATTTCAGGACAGCCAGATTTCCCACGTAACATGCCACAGGGATCGAATAAAATCTCCTGTACTCTATATTCACCCAGATTCCTCTGTTGCTGAACCGCTTCTTCTGCTATTCATTGACCATATTGTCTTGACTCTTTTCTATCCCAGTATCATTTGGTTGCTGCTCTTATCTGTGTCCATCTCTCCTTGTTATATATATCATACAGACTTTTACCCAGTTACCCTGGCTCTGTCACTGAGACTTTACATGTTCTTCTCATATGCTTTCTCTGTTCTGAAGATATATATTGAGAGAATTTGATTGTCCATGTGGAGGAAATAAAAAGTAGGGAAACTGACTAGGAAAATAGAATTAAGTAGAGGAACAAGCAATTATGATGAAGATGATGATAAGATTCCACAACACTGAAGAATTGGTCAACGTGAAAGAAAGAAACTTGTGCTCAGAAATTAGAAAATCAGTGCATGAGTTCTCAGGCATTCCTAAGGAAGATGAGATCTAAGATGTTCATTGTGGGTGGATTGACTGACCTAAATTGAAGTGTTGACATTTAATAGAACATGTAAGTTTTATTTTTGTTTGATTACCAGAAGTTAGAGAATGCTTTTCAGTCATTTCAGCAATCACCGCAGGGTTTTCAAATCTTGAAATGTTTCTCTCCAAGCATTCAAAAGGTAATTTCAGATATAAAAGCTGCCCCATTAAGGGAACTATTATCTTCCCTTTTCAATGCCCTAATCACCCATAAATTGAATTAAAAGCACTGGTGGATAGATTTTCTTTTGGATTAGTCAAAATCATCCAGCAAATAGTTTTCGAAAGTCAGTAGGTTGCAAAATACCATTTGGTTTGTGCAGTGTACATTAATATCATCCACTTTATCAGTCAGCCCTCTCCCCTGCTGACTCCTTTTTCTGTTTTAGAACAATCTTGTGTAATTAGACTTACAGAGTGGGAGGATCTCGCTGAATCTACTGTTCCTGTGCCTGTATGACATCACAATAATTAAAAATGTAAAAAAAGAAAAAAAATTCAGCTCCTGTTTGATATTAAGATTTAAAACATTCAGTTTATTATTTGTTCTAATCAATCATTTTGTTTTTTAGTTATGGTTTTCGCAAGAAATACTTTTCTACAAAAACTAATCAAAAAGCCAATATTATAAATGGAGTAGTTTTCCTACTTGTAGGTCTAAAGTTGTTTCACTGCTAAACACCATTTTTAACACTATCATTTGTAAAAATAATTAATCTTTTTTTTCTGAAATACCAATTCAGGAAAAACAAATGTTTGCCTTACAAATTTTAAAAATTAATATAAAATTTTATTTTAGTGAGTCTTGTGGTGAATACATATTCTTGCAAGTTATATTCTTCTCCCCTTCTTTCCTTCCTCCTTTCCGTCTTTCTTTCCTTCCTTCCCTCCTTCTCTTTCTCCTTTTTCCCTCCCTCCCTCTCTTCCCCCCTCTTTTTTTCCTATCTCCTTGTGGAATTCTTGCCCTTCTAATGCCCATGGTTGATTGTTGTAAGGAATACACCAACCTGGTATAATTATTCACCTTTTAGATTTGTTACTGTTTGGCTGAAAGCCATGGGAGTGAGTTCAATGCCAGGCCCAAAGAATGACTAGAAGCATAGCCTTGGGGTTTTTACTAATCTCTGTCAGACAAACCTGTTTTTTGTTTTGTTTTGTTTGTTTGCTATGATTTGAGGTTTCTCCCACATTTTTTCCCCACTCTATCCAGGATCTCCTATTCTGATCCCTTTCCAAGTGCTTGACAGTGGTAGCTAGGTACCATCTAGTTGTTCTAGTCGAACAGTATGGAGGTCAAGGTTCTCATGGACTAATTGTTTCCATGCATCTTTGATTTTCTTCATTTTTCTTTGATCCAAATGAGGAGAGAACAATAATTGTATCTTAGATGACTACTTGCAAGCTTTTAAGATTCTAGTCACTATTCACCAAAGTAGGATGGAAAATAAGGTTTTTGTGTCATATGTTATACCAATTGAGCTTGATGTCCCCTGTGATGATGGTCCTAAGCCTTCAGGTCCAGTGAGTCACTCTCTTAGGGTGTTTGGCTCTAGCTAAGAAGTTATCATAACTTTGATAGTTCTATTACATAAATGGACATTCTGGTAGCACATACAAATATGTACATAGAAATATCTGCCAAACTTATATATGGTCATGGGTATATTCCCTTTTTCAAGTTAGAGCCATTAGTTACTGAAAGTGGGAATGCCATTTTGTAAGTACCACTATATTTGAGCTGCTAAAAACTTTAATATCTGAACATATTTGAGGACTTTTCTTGGTTGAGTGGTTACGTGATAGGCTGCAAACCCAAAAGGTCACAGTTTGAACTCACCAGGTGCTCTTCAGGATGAAGATGTGGTAGTTTGCTTCCATAAACATTACAGCTTTGGAAACATTATGGGGCAGTTTTACTGTGTCCTATAGGGTCTATGAGTCAGAATTGATTCAACAACAGTGGGTTTTGGATTTGGCATACGTGAGAAGTAATATTAACTCTTTTTCTAATTTTTTTAATCCCTTATATTCATTAGCACTATACATTAAAAGAGAAAAACATTCACCTAAGGTATTTCATTTCAACTCTGCAGCAACTCTAAAATGTAAATATTATTTTCATACTGTATAAAGATGGATAAACTAGAGTAATGAAATGACTTCCTCAAAGTCACATGTTGAGTTAGCTATATAGAGATCTCAAAATAAGTTCTTTCATTCTATGAAATTGCAGAGGAGGTATACTGACTATATATATATAAATTTAGGAGTTAGTAAGATATCCAAAAAAGACAAACTCACTGCCATCAAGTCGATTTCAACTCATAGGGACCCTTCTTGGGTTTCTGAGGCAGTAGCACTACAGAAGTAGATTGCCCAGTCTTCCTTCCCAGGAGTGTCTGGTGGGTTTGAACCATCAGCCTTCTGGTTAGCAGTCAAATGCCTTAGACATTATGCCACCAGAGCTCCCTGGTAAGATATAGAAGATATAAAATCATAGATCATATGCAATTATTTAAATAGTGATTTAAAACGGGCAAAAGAAGAAGCTAAAAATTACACCCAGAAGAACTAAATATTTAGAGTTTTAGAAAGTAAGGAGAATCCAACAGAGTAGACTGCTCAGGAATGTCCAATGAAATAAAACTTTTACTGAGTGACATCACAGAGTCTCAGTGAAGTGTTCTGAGGAGATTTTCATTATCCGTGTCAAGTGCTGTTGCTAAGACAAATAAAATGATCACTGAAAAAGCAACCGTAGAAGTTAGCAACAATAGAGATAATTGTAGAATTTGTTAACTGTTGTTTTAGTGAAACAGCAAAGATGGAAGATTGATTCGATTGTAGAGATAATGGGGGAGAATTGAAACAGAGGTGATAGATAATATTGTACACAATTTTTGCTGAAGGAGCAGCAGAGATATTGAAAGCTATCTGAAGGAAGACATGAACACCACATGAAAGTTTTTGTTTTGTTTGAGATGGGAGATATTTCAGAATGTTTTTGTATGGTGGGAATGATTCCAAACAGAGGAAAGCATTTATGATTAAGGAGGGAGAAAGGGTGGGAAAAAGGCAGAAAGATTTGGTGATAAAATCTAGTATAATGGTGTCATGAGGACTCAAGTGTTTGGGAGAATCCAGTGGTTACTTTGGTCACCTGGGCTGATCCTTGATTGGGGACAGATGATGTAAATACATAGGAAGTGTAGTGCAGCAAGCCAAAGCAACACAATTCCCTGTAGATTACATTCAATATTTTCAATAAATCACAACAATAGTCTAGGGTAAGATTTTGCTACTGATGGGTATGTGTGAGTGAAGGCAGACTGAATGTGGGTCCCTGCATGATGCATGTTAAGGTCAAACTAGTTTACACACTGAGTGATTAAGAGGAGAGAAAATTATTTATTGCAAAGCAGCAATGCAAGGAGATAGGGGCCAGTATTCAAATCTGACTCTCTGAGTGGAGGTTGGGATATGGTTTTTGTAAAGTACAGGAGAGAGGCTTATACATATTCATTAAAATTTCAGGAATTTGGGCATGAATCAACTGGGGATTGGCTAAGGCTGCCTTCACCTCAGTTTAAAGGGACAGTCAATTTTTAATGTAGTGCCCTGGCACACCAGATGAGTCATAATGACTTCCTGTCATCACTGATCGGGACTTGGGCAGTGGGGAAGATGTCAGTTCTGAGCAATTTTTTTTCCATTTATCTCACTGCACATGTCCACACAGACCAAAGTTTATTTCAAGTTGGTATTGGTTATTTCTGAGAAAAAACTTTAAGGAAATATATTAACATACCTAATCACCTGTTTCCAACTAGGGTAGGGATAATAATAGAGAGTATGGAGGAATTGAGCTTCGGTTTTACTCAGCTCTTAAAACCAAACTCACTGCCACTGAGTCGATTCTGAATCATAGTGACCCCTCCTTGGGTTTCCAAGGTGGTATCACTCGAAAGTAGATTGCCCAGTCTTCCTTCCAAGGAGTGGGTGGTTAGTTTGAACTGTCAGCCTTCAGGTTAACAGTCGAATGCCTTAGACACTACGCCACCAGAGCCCATTCATCTGTTTCCAACCAAGGTGGGGATACCAGATAGGAATGGGTATTGAGCTTCAATTCAGCTCAGCTCCTGAGGAACCAAGTTATCTTATCTGCTTATTTGTCTCCAACCCAGGTGGGGATAACAATAGACAGGTTGGGGGATTGAGCTTTGATTCTACTTGGGCTCAGGAGCAGTATGTCTAACACATTCAGCCACCCACATCCACAGCCCTTTCGTTCTTCTGGACTTCTCCAGAGTGACACTGGTGCTCAGGAGCTTTTTGTGTAGGAATTGTTCTCAGACCATGTCAGATCCTCATGCAAAATTTACCTAGTGCTAGTTTGAAGTAAAACACTTCAAGCAGAGCATTTTCCAGAATTCTTATCACTATTTACTTATTGGAATAGTGCATTTTTTAAGTCTTTTTGATTGCCTGGCACATAGTACTTGGAAAATTGAAATGCCTGAATAAAAAAGTCTTTTTTGATTCAGATAAAGCTAACTGTGTTATTTTACTTCAGCTCCTTCAGCTCACAAAGTCTGAGCATTTCCTCATAAGATCCTAATTGTACCCTGGAGGCAAAAAGTTCTTTGTCTATATCAATGTCTTCAGATACACTGAGCCAACTTCATGGAAAGCAGATTCCAAAATAGAGATTATTGAAAATGTAGTTATGGTTAACAAGACAGTGGTACAGGGGAATGAAGAGAAAAATAAATTGTTGAAATAATGCATAGCTTAGCCACTGGTAACTATCATTGCTCCATCCCCCAACTTCTTAAAATATTTTTCTGATGGTAGTAACTGACTGTGAAACCCAAAATATATAGATATGGAAGGAATTTTGATCCATTCTGTATCAATAACACTATCAACAGGATAGTATCATTAATTCATTAGTTATGAATAATTATTAGCAAATTAATAATCATATATTTTGGGCCTTCCTCTCCAGAACTGCTGATATTCTGACAGATGATTATTTGACCTCAGAGTCCTCAAACTCACACGTCATCCATGTTGAATCTGAAGTAGAGCTGTAGCAGGCAGTCACAGACTGTTTAAATAAGGACCATGGGGATGGCTAGGAGCTCTGATGGTGGTGTGGTTAAAGCATTCAGCTGCTAACCAAAAGGTTGGCAGTTCAACCCCACCATCTGCTCTGTGGGAGAACAATGGGTCAGTACAATGTGGTAATATGCTTCTGTAAAGATTGATGGCCTTAGAAATCCTATGGGGTAGTTCTACTCTGTCCTATAGAGTTGTTATGAGTATTCTGATTCAAATTGATGGTAGTGGATTTTTATGAGGAGGTCAAATCTCAGATACTCATTATCCTTAACGGCAATTGGATGATTTTATTCCAGTTAGGTCCCTGTGGTAGTTAAGGTTAGGTGTCAACTTGGGTGGGCCTGGTTTTGAGTGGCTGGGCAGCTGGATGTAGTTTATAAAAGCCACTCACTTGTGTTATTTTTGTTATAGTAGTACTAGATATCTAAGACAATACCATTGACTAGACTTTAAACTAACTAGTCAATATTTTTTGTCTGGTAATAGCATTTCTTGTCCTGTGGTACTTAGAGGTTGTGTGTCAGCTGGGCTGGGCCTGATTTTAAGTGACTGGGCAGCTGGATGTAGTTATTCCCCATGGTCATCAACTCCATGATAGAACTACTATAAGCAGCTGAGTAGCTGATTTAAGAATGAGGTCCGCTTCCAGTACATAAGAAGATGCTTTGAGACTGGTATTGAGTTTTTGGTACATTTGCATTTGGACGAGTCTTCATCTCAGGGTCTTGCCATGTTGTCTGCTGATCTTGAGACTGTTTCTGGACTTGAACTAGTGGCCTGCCATGTTGCTTAATAATCTGGAGATTGTTCCATTCTACTTGTTGACCTTGAGTTTGTCAGCCTCAGTAGCCAACAGCTGCCTGCGTTAAGAGGTGCCTTCAGCTCTAGTAGGCCAAGAGCAAGAGGCAGAGCTGAAATCTAAGATCAAATGGCCTTCACCTGCCCTTAGAGCCAGAACTTTGGACTCAGAATTCCAGCCTCCTAAATTGTAAGAGAACAAATCCTCATTTGTAAAAGCCATCCATGTGTGTTATTTTCTGTTGGAGCAGCACTAGAGAACCGAAACAGTTCCTTAGTTAAAGATATGACATTTCTTCCTCAGTGTCTCTCCCATCAGAAGTGCAAATACACACACACACACACACATACATATACATGCACAACATTCTCACACACTCTGCAGACAATTGCTCTGAGATTCCCTATCCCCAGTTCCCCATCCCTAGAATTCCACCTAGTAACCATCATTCTAGGTCCTCCTACTCCTAATATTTTCCAAGAACTTGCTCCACTATTTTTTTATCCCTCCATACGATCTGAGCCTAAACTTCTCTTTTGGCATAGATTTTAATGAACCAGCAAGTTCAGAATCCAAACGATCAGCAACCAAAAGTAAGTTTTCTTTTCTTTTTTCTTTGAAAGCAAGGAGGACACAGTCTAGAAATGAGGGCAAATGTTTTCATATTATTCTGGGACAAATGTTGGCAGGCACTGTATACCTGACTCTTTTTCTTAGAATGGGTTTGATAATTTTTAAATAGCTAAATAAACAGAAAAAAAAAAAAAAAAGGTCAATCTCCTCTATCCAAATAGGCTGGATATTTATGTCTTTCTCAAGTTTCACTTCATCCACGGAGAACAGAAGATTCTAGTTGTAATACTAGGTGACTAACAGAGCTCAAGCCAATTGCACCTTGCTTTAGCCATCTGAAAGAATATCATCCAGTAATTCTAGGTCTAAAAAAAAGAGGGGTGGGAGGGTGAAAGAAAGAAAGGGAAAAATAATCTTAAAACAACTGTATTTGAGGAGCTTGTAAGGAATTAAAGGGAGCAGATATCGTACACATGTTGAGACTGTGATACTTATGGCAAAAGAGAAACTCTTTTTCTTTGCTCATGTCTTCTTTACAATGATCTCTTCTATAAATGAGGGTCCAATGAACCCCTGTGGAAAGTGCTGACAGAGGTTAAATGCCTTTGAAAGAGTGTCAGAGGGAGAAAAGTCTTGTTCAAAAGGAAAAGACAGTGGTTATTAAACAGATTAGGTAGTAAGTCTAGGTTTCCCATCTGAAAATATTTTAGCTTGAAGTAAATAGCTTAACCTATTTTCTTTTGATTTCATACAGCTGTGGTGTCACATTTGGGTAGATTTGGCAGGGGGATGTAAAGGACAGATTGTATGTATACAGAAAACTGATGTAAGAAAGAGGAATTTTTGTTGTTGTTTGCTTTTGAAGAGTGTAGAACATACACGCCTCCACTAGGAAAGGAATGAGGGTGTGGGATTTAGAGAAAGTATGTAGGGAGGGTCAACAGACTTAGTGATAGAATAAAGAAAAGGAAAAAAAAAAAACAGGAAAAGTAACAAAATATAATGATGATGTTGATGAAGCATGGAAAATTACAGTGATAATAATTATACCAGCTCACATTTAGTGAATGCTTATTTTATTCAGGTTACATGTATTATTGTGATCTTAAAAAAAAAAAAAAGAATACTTAGAGAAACAGATACGCTTTTCCTCTTGCATAGAGAACACTGAGATTGAGACAGGTTAAGTAGTTTCTGCAGTTTAAGCAGCTGGTGCTAGAGCTGGGTCTCAAATGATTGTCTAATTCCAAACCTGTGATTTTTAACTGAAGTTTTCAATTTGCTAAGCTAGGAGAATAGTGAGACCATTAACAGAAACAGGAAAATAAATAATTTTCTTGTATGAGGAGGGTGAAAGGATAAGAAGGGGTTCTGTGGCTGATCTTACCATAGTAATTACATACTAATATGTAATAACCTAGTAATCTCTTATAGATCATTACTGTCGGTATTTTACAAATAAGATTATTTTGAATACAAGCTTGTAAACATTCTTTGTGCTTATACAATAGGCAACAATCCTTCCAAATAAGTTTAACCATCAAACCTAAAAAATCTCAGATAGAACCTTTCCTTTATTTCTCTGAACATAAACTAGTGGCCTGCTATAGCTGATATATGTAGAAAATCACCAGGAAGAAATATCTCTTACTCAATGTGATTTAATAATATTTGTTACTTTTTATAAGAAACCCTGGTGGTGCAGTGGTTAAAGCTCTGGATTGCTAAGCAAAAAGTCACTGGTTCAAAAACACCAGGTCCTCTGTGGGAGAAGGATGTGATAATCAGCTTCCATAAAGATTTACAGCCTTGGAAACCCTATGGTACATTTCTATTCTGTCTCGTAGGGTCACTATGAGTTGGAATCAACTTGATAGTAGTGGGTTTGGGTTACTTTTCACACTGCATTGGGGAAATATGTTTTTTCCACATGGTCTATTTTTACTTTTTTTCTTGATGCTTTTTTTTCTAGTAGACTGTTTTGCTCTACACCTAACTCATTATTCTTCTCCTTCATTTTTCCTTCCACACAAACAATATTGCTTTTCAAAAGTAGTATTTTCAAGTCCAAAATTCACCTCCCATGTGCCTCTGAGTACCTTTTAAACATATGCCTCCTGTGAGATATTTTTAGTGAATGGTTATTTGGCCATCTAGCTCTTTATTTATCTTCTGACCCTGTTATTGAAATGGATGGGGAGACGGGTGCTGACCATAGTCATATGTTTAGGTGATTTAAAAGGGGTGAGGGAATTCAAACTAAAACAACAGAGAAGCATTTGGAAATGTTACAGTGGCTATTTAAGATAATAGCCTGGATGAACTATGTATGCTTATGCATACAACTTCCTCAATTACAGGCCTAACATTTCTGTGACTTCATATAGAGTGAAAAACATTTCCTTTCAACTTTTGCTCTGAAATACAGAAGAGCCACCTGATTTAAAACAATACCAAAAACAGATTTGAAATAATATATTTAGTCCCCTTAAACATTGCATTTTTATCAGTACCATGTTTATGTTTTAATTTCCATTTTAAAGCATTTTGAAGCTGTTGCAGTGACCAAATTCCTAATTGTGCACAAAAATAACAAGCAATCTTTCACCTTCCGTCATTCCCGCACAGGACAGTGCTCTTCTCCTCGAAACACAGATCTTGCCTTCTAACATTGGGTAACATCTGTTATGCTTGTAATTCATTGATTGTTCAACACTTCCTGAGAGGGGTGAACATTTATTTCTAGTTCACTATTTTTTACCAGTGGCTGGAACAATGTCTGAAGTATATATAGGTATTCAGAAAATATATAGAATTAATGATTGAATATGAGACATTATTTGAGGAAATTGTATATGTAAGTACAATGGCTCTGATTGAAGATAAATATAAACATCTGAATCATCCAAGTTATGAGGTTGAAATATGTGCTTATGATCCTCATAGAAATTTATAGCTTACCAAGAAATGAAGTTTCCACTCTGGATTACCTTGTGTTTATTTTATGGTACAAAGCTTTACTAAACCTTCTGAAAGACATACTTTCTAATTCAATTCATGAAAAATATTTTATGATAATTTCTTCTAAAATATAGTTTATAAAATTAAATTTCTGACTTCTCATTGCAAGTATTCATATCTCTAATAATCAGTTTTCTTTTTTATATAATTTCAGTGCAGTATTTTCTTGAAGTGAATTTTTCATTTGTGAAAATACTTTTTTTATCTTTCTTTTCGAATGATTGTAAAACATATTCACAAACACTATTTAGTGAAAATATTGAGTTTTATCTCCATATTCATATGATTAGTCAATGGTAGCATTGTCATAAATTGTTATTTATTTATTTTCTTGGAATGTAAACTAGCATGTCTAATAAGCATAACACATGATGTAATCAAACATACTTTTATCTGACATCCACCATTCTGCTAAACTCTTTTCAGCTCACTAACTTTCTCTTCCTCTGAATGAAAACTCCAGTAAGCCCATGAGTTTTCGGTTCAGTCCTTTATCCCTTTAAATTGGATATAATCTCAGCTCAGAAGTTAGAAGGTCAAGTCCCTATAATTAAATTATGAACTTACATACACTAAATCTTTTTTCCTTTCATTATTACCCCATCTCCAACATTACCATAGGACCTACTTCAAACTGGAAACTAAAAGGAAGAAGGGAAAATGAACTTCGACATTACCTTCTCCTTCTCTTCACTCCTAACATCTATGGTTTTGACCTCAGTAAGGTAGAGGAAAGTTTGTTCAGGAATTAGGACAAGATAAACAATAACATGGCCCAGTCTGATAGTATGTTTTTTCTTTTACCCTGCATAGAATATGGGGTGCTTAAGTTTGTTCTTGGTCCTTATCTTCTGAAGAGGATGCATCTGTTCAGAGATATCCCTTAAGATGGCTTATTGAACCCCTGAGAATCTGTTGTTTCAGTCCCTGCCTCTTCATCCAGAGGTCTGCTTCCTCCAAGCAGCCCTATAGGGCAGGAACCAAGATGTCTATTTGCCTGTTCTCATTTGGTGACTTGGCATTCACTAGCCCACAAAATATACTTTTTGTATCAACAACATCATACATGAAGAAAACAAAGGGATATTAAAAAGACAGGAAGGGAAGAAAAGACCAAAACGGATGTCAGAAGAGACTCTGAAACTTGCCCTTGAACAGAGAGTAGCTAAAGCAAATGGAAGAAATGATGAAATAAAAGAGCTGAACAGAAGATTTCAAAGAGCAACTGGAGAAGACAAAGTCAATTATTATAATGAAATGTGCAAAGACCCAGAGTTAGAAAACCAGAAGGGAAGAACATGCTTATCATTCCTCAAGCTGAAAGAATTGAAGAAAAAAATTCAGTCCTCAAGTTGCAATATTGAAAGATTCTGTGGACAAAATATTGAATGATACAGGAAGATGGAAGGAATATGGTCACTGTACAAAAAAGAATTAGTTGATGTTCAACTATTTCAGGAGGTGACATATGACCAAAAACCAATGATACTGAAGGAACAAGTCCAAGCTTCATCGAAGGAATTGGTGTATGTGGGGGAAGCTCAAGGACTTAACAGAATACCCATTGAGATGTTTCAATAAGCGGATGCTGAGCTACAGACCCTTACTCGTCTATGTCTAGAAATTTGGAAGATAGCTACCTGAGCAACTGACTGGAAGAGATTCATATTTGTACCTATTCTAAAGAAAGGTGATCCAACAGAACATGGAAATTATAAAACACTATCATTAATATCACACCCAAGTAAAATTTTGCCGAAGATAATTCAAAATCGGTGTATTGACAGGAAACTTGCAGAAATCTAAGTTGGATTCAGAAAAGGATGTGGAATGAGTGATATCATTGCTGATGTCAGATAGATCTTGGCTGAAAGCAAAGAATGCCAGAAAAATGTTTACTTGTGTTCTATTGATAATGCAAAAGCATTCAACACTTATGAATAACATTGAGAAGAATGGGAATTCCAGAACACTTAATTGTGCTCATGAGGAACCTGTACATAGGCCAGGAGGCTCTCATTTGAACAGAACAAGGGTTACTGCATGGTTTAAAATCAGGAAGGATGTGTGTCAGGATTGTATGTTTTACTTATTGAGTCTGTATGCTGAACAAACAATCTGAGAAGCTGGACTATATGAAAAAGAATGTGACATGAGGACTGGAGGGAGATTCATTAACAACCAGCAATACATAGATGACACAACTTTGCTTGCTGAAAGTGAAGAGGACTTGAAGCACTTACTAATGAAGATGAAAGACTACAGTCTGCAATATGAATTACATCTCAACATAAAACAGAAGTCCTCACAACTGGAGCAATAAGCAGCATCATGATAAACAGAGAAACAATTGAAATTGTTAAAGATTTCATATAACTTGGATCCAAAATCAACACTCATGAAAGGAGCAGTCAGGAAATCAGATATCATATTGCACTGGGTAAATCTGCTGTAAAAGACCTCTTTGAAAGAGCAAAGATGTCACTTTGAAGACTAAGGTGGGCCTACCCAAACCATGGTATTTTTAACCACTTCATATGCATGTGAAAGCTGGACAATGAATAAGGCAGGCCAAAGAGTTGATGCTTTTTGAGTTGTGGTGTTGGTGAGAATAATGAAAGTACCATGGACAGCCAGAAGAATGAACAAATCTGTCCTGGAAGAAGTGCAGCAGGAATACTCCTTGGAAGTGAGAATGACCAGACTTTGTCTCACTTACTTTAGCCATGATGTCAGAAGAGATTTTTCCCTGGAGAAGGATATTATGCTTGGTAAAGTGGAGGATGAGTGAAAAAGGGGAAGACCTTCAATGAGATGGGCTGACACAATGGCTGCAATGGTGGGCTTATGTATAGCAAGGATTGTGAGGCTGGTGGAAGACTGGGCAGTGTTTTATTCTGCTGTATGTAGGGTCACTATGAGTTGGAGCCAACTCAATGGAACCTAACAACAACAACAATCTTTCCTTTTCTGCCCTTTGGTCTCTATAAATATCTTTGATCTAGATCTAGGGCCCAAGAACAGTGGAGCAGTCTCTTGTATTCCCTTTATAAATTTGGCTTAAGTTAGAGGTAGGGGGAATCTGACCCATATTCATTATTGGAGCGAGCCTCTAGTGAAATTGGGACAGGACAAAGAACACTCTAATATTCTGTTTTACATATTACTGAAAGTAACAACTTGGTTGAATTATATAAAATTGTTATTTGATCAATTTTGATCTACAAAAATTATAATTTCTTCAATCTATTATTATACTACTTTAAAATGCAATGTTATAAAACTTATTAAATCACATAGGTCCATAATTCCTTACCTGAAACATCTGAGCCCAAACACGTTTCTGAGTTCACACAATTTTAAATTTTTGATTTGTTTTTCAACATAATTCAGTGCATATACTATATATTACATATCACCTGCAAAAACGGCAAGGAGGCCACATGTTCTGACCTCCTGTAATCCCACAAGAGGAAGACAGGATTACCAGCAGTAACCCAAGG